>NC_139962.1:65342746-65794246 GCF_963454915.1 Gymnoscopelus microlampas | reverse complement strand
GTCAGTTTAGTCATAAGGAAGGCCTTTGGGCTCATGTATTGTGGATTGGGCTTCTATTTGGCCACTTTTAACCAAGTCACACAGTCAGCAGCCACTTAGACTGTACTGGGAACAAGTTACAGTGAAACGTTACCGGGAACAAGTTACAGTGAAACGTCACCAAAGTGCTTCTCTCAGCCTGAAAAGGCTATTTTGACCAATGATTTTTTTAAGAAAATGAGTGTCAGTTTTGTCATAAGGAAGGCATTTGGGCCCATGTATAGTGCATTGGGATTCTTGTTGGGCACTTTTAGGTACAACACACAGTCACCAGCCACTCAGAATGTACTGGGAACAAGTTACAGCCAAATGTCACCAAAGTGCTTTTCTCAGCCTGAAAAGGCTATTTAGACCCATGATATTTTTAACTCATTCCCTGCCTAGAACGACTAAAACGACTTCTGTCCATAAGCCATGCCTGCCTAGAACGACTAAAACGACTTTTTAAAAAATAAAAAAAATAAAAAATATATATATTTTTTTTTTTTTTTTTTTTTAGATTTTTTTTTTTTTTTTTGACCCAAAGACCAAGGAGATATGATTTTTCGAAGATATAGACTCCCATCCACTTCCTTGTTAACTTAAAACTTAAAAATTCTGTATCTCGGCTCCTGAGTACTTTTTTTTTTTCAATGAAAAATATGGCAGTGTTCAAACGCGCCAGAAATAATTCTGGCAGTGAATGAGTTAAGAAAGTGGGTGTCAGTTTAGTCATAAGGAAGGCCTTTGGGCTCATGTATTGTGGATTGGGCTTCTATTTGGCCACTTTTAACCAAGTCACACAGTCAGCAGCCACTTAGACTGTACTGGGAACAAGTTACAGTGAAACGTTACCGGGAACAAGTTACAGTGAAACGTCACCAAAGTGCTTCTCTCAGCCTGAAAAGGCTATTTTGACCAATGATTTTTTTAAGAAAATGAGTGTCAGTTTTGTCATAAGGAAGGCATTTGGGCCCATGTATAGTGCATTGGGATTCTTGTTGGGCACTTTTAGGTACAACACACAGTCACCAGCCACTCAGAATGTACTGGGAACAAGTTACAGCCAAATGTCACCAAAGTGCTTCACTCAGCCTGGAAAGGCTATTTAGACCAATGATATTTTTAAGAAAGTGGGTGTCAGTTTAGTCATAAGGAAGGCCTTTGGGCTCATGTATTGTGGATTGGGCTTCTATTTGGCCACTTTTAGCCAAGTCACACAGTCAGCAGCCACTTAGACTGTACTGGGAACAAGTTACAGTTAAACGTCACCAAAGTGCTTCTCTCAGCCTGAAAAGGCTATTTTGACCAATGATCTTTTTAAGAAAATAAGTGTCAGTTTTGTCATAAGGAAGGCATTTGGGCCCATGTATAGTGCATTGGGATTCTATTTGGGCACTTTTAGGTACAACACACAGTCACCAGCCACTCAGAATGTACTGGGAACAAGTTACAGCCAAATGTCACCAAAGTGCTTCACTCAGCCTGAAAAGGCTATTTAGACCCATGATATTTTTAAGAAAGTGGGTGTCAGTTTAGTCATAAGGAAGGCCTTTGGGATCATGTATTGTGGATTGGGCTTCTATTTGGCCACTTTTAGCCAAGTCACACAGTCAGCAGCCACCTAGACTGTACTTGGAACAAGTTACAGTGAAACGTCACCAAAGTGCTTCTCTCAGCCTGAAAAGGCTATTTTGACCAATGATTTTTTTTAGAAAATGAGTGTCAGTTTTGTCATAAGGAAGGCATTTGGGCCCATGTATAGTGCATTGGGATTCTTGTTGGGCACTTTTAGGTACAACACACAGTCACCAGCCACTCAGAATGTACTGGGAACAAGTTACAGCCAAATGTCACCAAAGTGCTTCACTCAGCCTGGAAAGGCTATTTAGACCCATGATATTTTTAAGAAAGTGGGTGTCAGTTTAGTCATAAGGAAGGCCTTTGGGCTCATGTATTGTGGATTGGGCTTCTATTTGGCCACTTTTAGCCAAGTCACACAGTCAGCAGCCACTTAGACTGTACTGGGAACAAGTTACAGTTAAACGTCACCAAAGTGCTTCTCTCAGCCTGAAAAGGCTATTTTGACCAATGATCTTTTTAAGAAAATAAGTGTCAGTTTTGTCATAAGGAAGGCATTTGGGCCCATGTATAGTGCATTGGGATTCTATTTGGGCACTTTTAGGTACAACACACAGTCACCAGCCACTCAGAATGTACTGGGAACAAGTTACAGCCAAATGTCACCAAAGTGCTTCACTCAGCCTGAAAAGGCTATTTAGACCCATGATATTTTTAAGAAAGTGGGTGTCAGTTTAGTCATAAGGAAGGCCTTTGGGATCATGTATTGTGGATTGGGCTTCTATTTGGCCACTTTTAGCCAAGTCACACAGTCAGCAGCCACTTAGACTGTACTTGAAACAAGTTACAGTTAAACGTCACCAAAGTGCTTCTCTCAGCCTGAAAAGGCTATTTTGACCAATGATTTTTTTAAAGAAAATGAGTGTCAGTTTTGTCATAAGGAAGGCATTTGGGCCCATGTATAGTGCATTGGGAATCTATTTGGGCACTTTTAGGTACAACACACAGTCACCAGCCACTCAGAATGTACTGGGAACAAGTTACAGCCAAAAGTCACCAAAGTGCTTCTCTCAGCCTGAAAAGGCTATTTAGACCCATGATATTTTTAAGAAAGTGGGTGTCAGTTTAGTCATAAGGAAGGCCTTTGCTCATGTATTGTGGATTGGGCTTCTATTTGGCCACTTTTAACCAAGTCACACAGTCAGCAGCCACTTAGACTGTACTGGGAACAAGTTACAGTGAAACGTTACCGGGAACAAGTTACAGTGAAACGTCACCAAAGTGCTTCTCTCAGCCTGAAAAGGCTATTTTGACCAATGATTTTTTTAAGAAAATGAGTGTCAGTTTTGTCATAAGGAAGGCATTTGGGCCCATGTATAGTGCATTGGGATACTTGTTGGGCACTTTTAGGTACAACACACAGTCACCAGCCACTCAGAATGTACTGGGAACAAGTTACAGCCAAATGTCACCAAAGTGCTTCACTAAGCCTGGAAAGGCTATTTAGACCAATGATATTTTTAAGAAAGTGGGTGTCAGTTTAGTCATAAGGAAGGCCTTTGGGCTCATGTATTGTGGATTGGGCTTCTATTTGGCCACTTTTAGCCAAGTCACACAGTCAGCAGCCACTTAGACTGTACTGGGAACAAGTTACAGTTAAACGTCACCAAAGTGCTTCTCTCAGCCTGAAAAGGCTATTTTGACCAATGATCTTTTTAAGAAAATAAGTGTCAGTTTTGTCATAAGGAAGGCATTTGGGCCCATGTATAGTGCATTGGGATTCTATTTGGGCACTTTTAGGTACAACACACAGTCACCAGCCACTCAGAATGTACTGGGAACAAGTTACAGCCAAATGTCACCAAAGTGCTTCTCTCAGCCTGAAAAGGCTATTTAGACCCATGATATTTTTTAAGAAAGTGGGTGTCAGTTTACTCATAAGGAAGGCCTTTAGGCTCATGTATTGTGGATTGGGCTTCTATTTGGCCACTTTTAGCCAAGTCACACAGTCAGCAGCCACTTAGACTGTACTGGGAACAAGTTACAGTTAAACGTCACCAAAGTGCTTCTCTCAGCCTGAAAAGGCTATTTTGACCAATGATTTTTTTAAGAAAATGAGTGTCAGTTTTGTCATAAGGAAGGCATTTGGGCCCATGTATAGTGCATTGGGATTCTATTTGGGCACTTTTAGGTACAACACACAGTCACCAGCCACTCAGAATGTACTGGGAACAAGTTACAAGCAAATGTCACCAAAGTGCTTTTCTCAGCCTGAAAAGGCTATTTAGACCCATGATATTTTTAAGAAAGTGGGTGTCAGTTTAGTCATAAGGAAGGCCTTTGGGCTCATGTATTGTGGATTGGGCTTCTATTTGGCCACTTTTAACCAAGTCACACAGTCAGCAGCCACTTAGACTGTACTGGGAACAAGTTACAGTGAAACGTTACCGGGAACAAGTTACAGTGAAACGTCACCAAAGTGCTTCTCTCAGCCTGAAAAGGCTATTTTGACCAATGATTTTTTTAAGAAAATGAGTGTCAGTTTTGTCATAAGGAAGGCATTTGGGCCCATGTATAGTGCATTGGGATTCTTGTTGGGCACTTTTAGGTACAACACACAGTCACCAGCCACTCAGAATGTACTGGGAACAAGTTACAGCCAAATGTCACCAAAGTGCTTCACTCAGCCTGGAAAGGCTATTTAGACCCATGATATTTTTAAGAAAGTGGGTGTCAGTTTAGTCATAAGGAAGGCCTTTGGGCTCATGTATTGTGGATTGGGCTTCTATTTGGCCACTTTTAGCCAAGTCACACAGTCAGCAGCCACTTAGACTGTACTGGGAACAAGTTACAGTTAAACGTCACCAAAGTGCTTCTCTCAGCCTGAAAAGGCTATTTTGACCAATGATCTTTTTAAGAAAATAAGTGTCAGTTTTGTCATAAGGAAGGCATTTGGGCCCATGTATAGTGCATTGGGATTCTATTTGGGCACTTTTAGGTACAACACACAGTCACCAGCCACTCAGAATGTACTGGGAACAAGTTACAGCCAAATGTCACCAAAGTGCTTCACTCAGCCTGAAAAGGCTATTTAGACCCATGATATTTTTAAGAAAGTGGGTGTCAGTTTAGTCATAAGGAAGGCCTTTGGGATCATGTATTGTGGATTGGGCTTCTATTTGGCCACTTTTAGCCAAGTCACACAGTCAGCAGCCACTTAGACTGTACTTGGAACAAGTTACAGTTAAACGTCACCAAAGTGCTTCTCTCAGCCTGAAAAGGCTATTTTGACCAATGATTTTTTTAAAGAAAATGAGTGTCAGTTTTGTCATAAGGAAGGCATTTGGGCCCATGTATAGTGCATTGGGAATCTATTTGGGCACTTTTAGGTACAACACACAGTCACCAGCCACTCAGAATGTACTGGGAACAAGTTACAGCCAAAAGTCACCAAAGTGCTTCTCTCAGCCTGAAAAGGCTATTTAGACCCATGATATTTTTAAGAAAGTGGGTGTCAGTTTAGTCATAAGGAAGGCCTTTGGGCTCATGTATTGTGGATTGGGCTTCTATTTGGCCACTTTTAACCAAGTCACACAGTCAGCAGCCACTTAGACTGTACTGGGAACAAGTTACAGTGAAACGTTACCGGGAACAAGTTACAGTGAAACGTCACCAAAGTGCTTCTCTCAGCCTGAAAAGGCTATTTTGACCAATGATTTTTTTAAGAAAATGAGTGTCAGTTTTGTCATAAGGAAGGCATTTGGGCCCATGTATAGTGCATTGGGATTCTTGTTGGGCACTTTTAGGTACAACACACAGTCACCAGCCACTCAGAATGTACTGGGAACAAGTTAAAGCCAAATGTCACCAAAGTGCTTCACTCAGCCTGGAAAGGCTATTTAGACCAATGATATTTTTAAGAAAGTGGGTGTCAGTTTAGTCATAAGGAAGGCCTTTGGGCTCATGTATTGTGGATTGGGCTTCTATTTGGCCACTTTTAGCCAAGTCACACAGTCAGCAGCCACTTAGACTGTACTGGGAACAAGTTACAGTTAAACGTCACCAAAGTGCTTCTCTCAGCCTGAAAAGGCTATTTTGACCAATGATCTTTTTAAGAAAATAAGTGTCAGTTTTGTCATAAGGAAGGCATTTGGGCCCATGTATAGTGCATTGGGATTCTATTTGGGCACTTTTAGGTACAACACACAGTCACCAGCCACTCAGAATGTACTGGGAACAAGTTACAGCCAAATGTCACCAAAGTGCTTCACTCAGCCTGAAAAGGCTATTTAGACCCATGATATTTTTAAGAAAGTGGGTGTCAGTTTAGTCATAAGGAAGGCCTTTGGGATCATGTATTGTGGATTGGGCTTCTATTTGGCCACTTTTAGCCAAGTCACACAGTCAGCAGCCACCTAGACTGTACTTGGAACAAGTTACAGTGAAACGTCACCAAAGTGCTTCTCTCAGCCTGAAAAGGCTATTTTGACCAATGATTTTTTTTAGAAAATGAGTGTCAGTTTTGTCATAAGGAAGGCATTTGGGCCCATGTATAGTGCATTGGGATTCTTGTTGGGCACTTTTAGGTACAACACACAGTCACCAGCCACTCAGAATGTACTGGGAACAAGTTACAGCCAAATGTCACCAAAGTGCTTCACTCAGCCTGGAAAGGCTATTTAGACCCATGATATTTTTAAGAAAGTGGGTGTCAGTTTAGTCATAAGGAAGGCCTTTGGGCTCATGTATTGTGGATTGGGCTTCTATTTGGCCACTTTTAGCCAAGTCACACAGTCAGCAGCCACTTAGACTGTACTGGGAACAAGTTACAGTTAAACGTCACCAAAGTGCTTCTCTCAGCCTGAAAAGGCTATTTTGACCAATGATCTTTTTAAGAAAATAAGTGTCAGTTTTGTCATAAGGAAGGCATTTGGGCCCATGTATAGTGCATTGGGATTCTATTTGGGCACTTTTAGGTACAACACACAGTCACCAGCCACTCAGAATGTACTGGGAACAAGTTACAGCCAAATGTCACCAAAGTGCTTCACTCAGCCTGAAAAGGCTATTTAGACCCATGATATTTTTAAGAAAGTGGGTGTCAGTTTAGTCATAAGGAAGGCCTTTGGGATCATGTATTGTGGATTGGGCTTCTATTTGGCCACTTTTAGCCAAGTCACACAGTCAGCAGCCACCTAGACTGTACTTGGAACAAGTTACAGTGAAACGTCACCAAAGTGCTTCTCTCAGCCTGAAAAGGCTATTTTGACCAATGATTTTTTTTAGAAAATGAGTGTCAGTTTTGTCATAAGGAAGGCATTTGGGCCCATTTATAGTGCATTGGGATTCTTGTTGGGCACTTTTAGGTACAACACACAGTCACCAGCCACTCAGAATGTACTGGGAACAAGTTACAGCCAAATGTCACCAAAGTGCTTCACTCAGCCTGGAAAGGCTATTTAGACCCATGATATTTTTAAGAAAGTGGGTGTCAGTTTAGTCATAAGGAAGGCCTTTGGGCTCATGTATTGTGGATTGGGCTTCTATTTGGCCACTTTTAGCCAAGTCACACAGTCAGCAGCCACTTAGACTGTACTGGGAACAAGTTACAGTTAAACGTCACCAAAGTGCTTCTCTCAGCCTGAAAAGGCTATTTTGACCAATGATCTTTTTAAGAAAATAAGTGTCAGTTTTGTCATAAGGAAGGCATTTGGGCCCATGTATAGTGCATTGGGATTCTATTTGGGCACTTTTAGGTACAACACACAGTCACCAGCCACTCAGAATGTACTGGGAACAAGTTACAGCCAAATGTCACCAAAGTGCTTCACTCAGCCTGAAAAGGCTATTTAGACCCATGATATTTTTAAGAAAGTGGGTGTCAGTTTAGTCATAAGGAAGGCCTTTGGGATCATGTATTGTGGATTGGGCTTCTATTTGGCCACTTTTAGCCAAGTCACACAGTCAGCAGCCACTTAGACTGTACTTGAAACAAGTTACAGTTAAACGTCACCAAAGTGCTTCTCTCAGCCTGAAAAGGCTATTTTGACCAATGATTTTTTTAAAGAAAATGAGTGTCAGTTTTGTCATAAGGAAGGCATTTGGGCCCATGTATAGTGCATTGGGAATCTATTTGGGCACTTTTAGGTACAACACACAGTCATCAGCCACTCAGAATGTACTGGGAACAAGTTACAGCCAAAAGTCACCAAAGTGCTTCTCTCAGCCTGAAAAGGCTATTTAGACCCATGATATTTTTAAGAAAGTGGGTGTCAGTTTAGTCATAAGGAAGGCCTTTGCTCATGTATTGTGGATTGGGCTTCTATTTGGCCACTTTTAACCAAGTCACACAGTCAGCAGCCACTTAGACTGTACTGGGAACAAGTTACAGTGAAACGTTACCGGGAACAAGTTACAGTGAAACGTCACCAAAGTGCTTCTCTCAGCCTGAAAAGGCTATTTTGACCAATGATTTTTTTAAGAAAATGAGTGTCAGTTTTGTCATAAGGAAGGCATTTGGGCCCATGTATAGTGCATTGGGATTCTTGTTGGGCACTTTTAGGTACAACACACAGTCACCAGCCACTCAGAATGTACTGGGAACAAGTTACAGCCAAATGTCACCAAAGTGCTTCACTAAGCCTGGAAAGGCTATTTAGACCAATGATATTTTTAAGAAAGTGGGTGTCAGTTTAGTCATAAGGAAGGCCTTTGGGCTCATGTATTGTGGATTGGGCTTCTATTTGGCCACTTTTAGCCAAGTCACACAGTCAGCAGCCACTTAGACTGTACTGGGAACAAGTTACAGTTAAACGTCACCAAAGTGCTTCTCTCAGCCTGAAAAGGCTATTTTGACCAATGATTTTTTTAAAGAAAATGAGTGTCAGTTTTGTCATAAGGAAGGCATTTGGGCCCATGTATAGTGCATTGGGAATCTATTTGGGCACTTTTAGGTACAACACACAGTCACCAGCCACTCAGAATGTACTGGGAACAAGTTACAGCCAAAAGTCACCAAAGTGCTTCTCTCAGCCTGAAAAGGCTATTTAGACCCATGATATTTTTAAGAAAGTGGGTTTCAGTTTAGTCATAAGGAAGGCCTTTGGGCTCATGTATTGTGGATTGGGCTTCTATTTGGCCACTTTTAACCAAGTCACACAGTCAGCAGCCACTTAGACTGTACTGGGAACAAGTTACAGTGAAACGTCACCAAAGTGCTTCTCTCAGCCTGAAAAGGCTATTTTGACCAATGATTTTTTTAAGAAAATGAGTGTCAGTTTTGTCATAAGGAAGGCATTTGGGCCCATGTAGAGTGCATTGGGATTCTATTTCGGCAATTTTAGGTACAACACACAGTCACCAGCCACTCAGAATGTACTGGGAACAAGTTACAGCCAAATGTCACCAAAGTGCTTTTCTCAGCCTGAAAAGGCTATTTAGACCCATGATATTTTTAAGAAAGTGGGTGTCAGTTTAGTCATAAGGAAGGCCTTTGGGCTCATGTATTGTGGATTGGGCTTCTATTTGGCCACTTTTAACCAAGTCACACAGTCAGCAGCCACTTAGACTGTACTGGGAACAAGTTACAGTGAAACGTTACCGGGAACAAGTTACAGTGAAACGTCACCAAAGTGCTTCTCTCAGCCTGAAAAGGCTATTTTGACCAATGATTTTCTTAAGAAAATGAGTGTCAGTTTTGTCATAAGGAAGGCATTTGGGCCCATGTATAGTGCATTGGGATTCTATTTGGGCACTTTTAGGTCCAACACACAGTCACCAGCCACTCAGAATGTACTGGGAACAAGTTACAGCCAAATGTCACCAAAGTGCTTCTCTCAGCCTGAAAAGGCTATTTAGACCTATGATATTTTTTAAGAAAGTGGGTGTCAGTTTACTCATAAGGAAGGCCTTTAGGCTCATGTATTGTGGATTGGGCTTCTATTTGGCCACTTTTAACCAAGTCACACAGTCAGCAGCCACTTAGACTGTACTGGGAACAAGTTACAGTTAAACGTCACCAAAGTGCTTCTCTCAGCCTGAAAAGGCTATTTTGACCAATGATTTTTTTTAAGAAAATGAGTGTCAGTTTTGTCATAAGGAAGGCATTTGGGCCCATGTAGAGTGCATTGGGATTCTATTTGGGCACTTTTAGGTACAACACACAGTCACCAGCCACTCAGAATGTACTGGGAACAAGTTACAGCTAAATGTCACCAAAGTGCTTCTCTCAGCCTGAAAAGGCTATTTAGACCCATGATATTTTTAAGAAAGTGGTTGTCAGTTTAGTCATAAGGAAGGCCTTTGGCCTCATGTATTGTGGATTGGGCTTCTATTTGGCCACTTTTAGCCAAGTCACACAGTCAGCAGCCACTTAGACTGTACTGGGAACAAGTTACAGTGAAACGTCACCAAAGTGCTTCTCTCAGCCTGAAAAGGCTATTTTGACCAATGATCTTTTTAAGAAAATGAGTGTCAGTTTTGTCATAAGGAAGGCATTTGGGCCCATGTATAGTGCATTGGGATTCTTGTTGGGCACTTTTAGGTACAACACACAGTCACCAGCCACTCAGAATGTACTGGGAACAAGTTACAGCCAAATGTCACCAAAGTGCTTCACTAAGCCTGGAAAGGCTATTTAGACCAATGATATTTTTAAGAAAGTGGGTGTCAGTTTAGTCATAAGGAAGGCCTTTGGGCTCATGTATTGTGGATTGGGCTTCTATTTGGCCACTTTTAGCCAAGTCACACAGTCAGCAGCCACTTAGACTGTACTGGGAACAAGTTACAGTTAAACGTCACCAAAGTGCTTCTCTCAGCCTGAAAAGGCTATTTTGACCAATGATCTTTTTAAGAAAATAAGTGTCAGTTTTGTCATAAGGAAGGCATTTGGGCCCATGTATAGTGCATTGGGATTCTATTTGGGCACTTTTAGGTACAACACACAGTCACCAGCCACTCAGAATGTACTGGGAACAAGTTACAGCCAAATGTCACCAAAGTGCTTCACTCAGCCTGAAAAGGCTATTTAGACCCATGATATTTTTAAGAAAGTGGGTGTCAGTTTAGTCATAAGGAAGGCCTTTGGGATCATGTATTGTGGATTGGGCTTCTATTTGGCCACTTTTAGCCAAGTCACACAGTCAGCAGCCACTTAGACTGTACTGGGAACAAGTTACAGTGAAACGTCACCAAAGTGCTTCTCTCAGCCTGAAAAGGCTATTTTGACCAATGATTTTTTTAAGAAAATGAGTGTCAGTTTTGTCATAAGGAAGGCATTTGGGCCCATGTAGAGTGCACTGGGATTCTATTTCGGCAATTTTAGGTACAACACACAGTCACCAGCCACTCAGAATGTACTGGGAACAAGTTACAGCCAAATGTCACCAAAGTGCTTTTCTCAGCCTGAAAAGGCTATTTAGACCCATGATATTTTTAAGAAAGTGGGTGTCAGTTTAGTCATAAGGAAGGCCTTTGGGCTCATGTATTGTGGATTGGGCTTCTATTTGGCCACTTTTAACCAAGTCACACAGTCAGCAGCCACTTAGACTGTACTGGGAACAAGTTACAGTGAAACGTTACCGGGAACAAGTTACAGTGAAACGTCACCAAAGTGCTTCTCTCAGCCTGAAAAGGCTATTTTGACCAATGATTTTCTTAAGAAAATGAGTGTCAGTTTTGTCATAAGGAAGGCATTTGGGCCCATGTATAGTGCATTGGGATTCTATTTGGGCACTTTTAGGTCCAACACACAGTCACCAGCCACTCAGAATGTACTGGGAACAAGTTACAGCCAAATGTCACCAAAGTGCTTCTCTCAGCCTGAAAAGGCTATTTAGACCCATGATATTTTTAAGAAAGTGGGTGTCAGTTTACTCATAAGGAAGGCCTTTAGGCTCATGTATTGTGGATTGGGCTTCTATTTGGCCACTTTTAACCAAGTCACACAGTCAGCAGCCACTTAGACTGTACTGGGAACAAGTTACAGTTAACGTCACCAAAGTGCTTCTCTCAGCCTGAAAAGGCTATTTTGACCAATGATTTTTTTTAAGAAAATGAGTGTCAGTTTTGTCATAAGGAAGGCATTTGGGCCCATGTAGAGTGCATTGGGATTCTATTTGGGCACTTTTAGGTACAACACACAGTCACCAGCCACTCAGAATGTACTGGGAACAAGTTACAGCTAAATGTCACCAAAGTGCTTCTCTCAGCCTGAAAAGGCTATTTAGACCCATGATATTTTTAAGAAAGTGGTTGTCAGTTTAGTCATAAGGAAGGCCTTTGGCCTCATGTATTGTGGATTGGGCTTCTATTTGGCCACTTTTAGCCAAGTCACACAGTCAGCAGCCACTTAGACTGTACTGGGAACAAGTTACAGTGAAACGTCACCAAAGTGCTTCTCTCAGCCTGAAAAGGCTATTTTGACCAATGATCTTTTTAAGAAAATGAGTGTCAGTTTTGTCATAAGGAAGGCATTTGGGCCCATGTATAGTGCATTGGGATTCTATTTGGGCACTTTTAGGTACAACACACAGTCACCAGCCACTCAGAATGTACTGGGAACAAGTTACAGCCAAATGTCACCAAAGTGCTTCACTCAGCCTGAAAAGGCTATTTAGACCCATGATATTTTTAAGAAATTGGGTGCCAGTTTAGTCATAAGGAAGGCCTTTGGGCGCATGTATTGTGGATTGGGCTTCTATTTGGCCACTTTTAGCCAAGTCACACAGTCAGCTGCCACTTAGACTGTACTGGGAACAAGTTACAGTTAAACGTCACCAAAGTGCTTCTCTCAGCCTGAAAAGGCTATTTTGACCAATGATTTTTTAAAGAAAATGAGTGTCAGTTTTGTCATAAGGAAGGCATTTGGGCCCATGTAGAGTGCATTGGGATTCTATTTGGGCACTTTTAGGTACAACACACATTTGACCAATGATTTTTTAATGAAAATGAGTGTCAGTTTTGTAATAAGGAAGGCATTTGGGCCCATGTAGAGTGCATTGGGATTCTATTTCGGCAATTTTAGGTACAACACACAGTCACCAGCCACTCAGAATGTACTGGGAACAAGTTACAGCCAAATGTCACCAAAGTGCTTTTCTCAGCCTGAAAAGGCTATTTAGACCCATGATATTTTTAAGAAAGTGGGTGTCAGTTTAGTCATAAGGAAGGCCTTTGGGCTCATGTATTGTGGATTGGGCTTCTATTTGGCCACTTTTAACCAAGTCACACAGTCAGCAGCCACTTAGACTGTACTGGGAACAAGTTACAGTGAAACGTTACCGGGAACAAGTTACAGTGAAACGTCACCAAAGTGCTTCTCTCAGCCTGAAAAGGCTATTTTGACCAATGATTTTCTTAAGAAAATGAGTGTCAGTTTTGTCATAAGGAAGGCATTTGGGCCCATGTATAGTGCATTGGGATTCTATTTGGGCACTTTTAGGTCCAACACACAGTCACCAGCCACTCAGAATGTACTGGGAACAAGTTACAGCCAAATGTCACCAAAGTGCTTCTCTCAGCCTGAAAAGGCTATTTAGACCCATGATATTTTTTAAGAAAGTGGGTGTCAGTTTACTCATAAGGAAGGCCTTTAGGCTCATGTATTGTGGATTGGGCTTCTATTTGGCCACTTTTAACCAAGTCACACAGTCAGCAGCCACTTAGACTGTACTGGGAACAAGTTACAGTTAAACGTCACCAAAGTGCTTCTCTCAGCCTGAAAAGGCTATTTTGACCAATGATTTTTTTAAAGAAAATGAGTGTCAGTTTTGTCATAAGGAAGGCATTTGGGCCCATGTATAGTGCATTGGGAATCTATTTGGGCACTTTTAGGTACAACACACAGTCACCAGCCACTCAGAATGTACTGGGAACAAGTTACAGCCAAAAGTCACCAAAGTGCTTCTCTCAGCCTGAAAAGGCTATTTAGACCCATGATATTTTTAAGAAAGTGGGTGTCAGTTTAGTCATAAGGAAGGCCTTTGGGCTCATGTATTGTGGATTGGGCTTCTATTTGGCCACTTTTAACCAAGTCACACAGTCAGCAGCCACTTAGACTGTACTGGGAACAAGTTACAGTGAAACGTCACCAAAGTGCTTCTCTCAGCCTGAAAAGGCTATTTTGACCAATGATTTTTTTAAGAAAATGAGTGTCAGTTTTGTCATAAGGAAGGCATTTGGGCCCATGTAGAGTGCATTGGGATTCTATTTCGGCAATTTTAGGTACAACACACAGTCACCAGCCACTCAGAATGTACTGGGAACAAGTTACAGCCAAATGTCACCAAAGTGCTTTTCTCAGCCTGAAAAGGCTATTTAGACCCATGATATTTTTAAGAAAGTGGGTGTCAGTTTAGTCATAAGGAAGGCCTTTGGGCTCATGTATTGTGGATTGGGCTTCTATTTGGCCACTTTTAACCAAGTCACACAGTCAGCAGCCACTTAGACTGTACTGGGAACAAGTTACAGTGAAACGTTACCGGGAACAAGTTACAGTGAAACGTCACCAAAGTGCTTCTCTCAGCCTGAAAAGGCTATTTTGACCAATGATTTTCTTAAGAAAATGAGTGTCAGTTTTGTCATAAGGAAGGCATTTGGGCCCATGTATAGTGCATTGGGATTCTATTTGGGCACTTTTAGGTCCAACACACAGTCACCAGCCACTCAGAATGTACTGGGAACAAGTTACAGCCAAATGTCACCAAAGTGCTTCTCTCAGCCTGAAAAGGCTATTTAGACCCATGATATTTTTTAAGAAAGTGGGTGTCAGTTTACTCATAAGGAAGGCCTTTAGGCTCATGTATTGTGGATTGGGCTTCTATTTGGCCACTTTTAACCAAGTCACACAGTCAGCAGCCACTTAGACTGTACTGGGAACAAGTTACAGTGAAACGTCACCAAAGTGCTTCTCTCAGCCTGAAAAGGCTATTTTGACCAATGATCTTTTTAAGAAAATGAGTGTCAGTTTTGTCATAAGGAAGGCATTTGGGCCCATGTATAGTGCATTGGGATTCTATTTGGGCACTTTTAGGTACAACACACAGTCACCAGCCACTCAGAATGTACTGGGAACAAGTTACAGCCAAATGTCACCAAAGTGCTTCACTCAGCCTGAAAAGGCTATTTAGACCCATGATATTTTTAAGAAATTGGGTGCCAGTTTAGTCATAAGGAAGGCCTTTGGGCGCATGTATTGTGGATTGGGCTTCTATTTGGCCACTTTTAGCCAAGTCACACAGTCAGCTGCCACTTAGACTGTACTGGGAACAAGTTACAGTTAAACGTCACCAAAGTGCTTCTCTCAGCCTGAAAAGGCTATTTTGACCAATGATTTTTTAAAGAAAATGAGTGTCAGTTTTGTCATAAGGAAGGCATTTGGGCCCATGTAGAGTGCATTGGGATTCTATTTGGGCACTTTTAGGTACAACACACATTTGACCAATGATTTTTTAATGAAAATGAGTGTCAGTTTTGTCATAAGGAAGGCATTTGGGCCCATGTAGAGTGCATTGGGATTCTATTTCGGCAATTTTAGGTACAACACACAGTCACCAGCCACTCAGAATGTACTGGGAACAAGTTACAGCCAAATGACACCAAAGTGCTTTTCTCAGCCTGAAAAGGCTATTTAGACCCATGATATTTTTAAGAAAGTGGGTGTCAGTTTAGTCATAAGGAAGGCCTTTGGGCTCATGTATTGTGGATTGGGCTTCTATTTGGCCACTTTTAACCAAGTCACACAGTCAGCAGCCACTTAGACTGTACTGGGAACAAGTTACAGTGAAACGTTACCGGGAACAAGTTACAGTGAAACGTCACCAAAGTGCTTCTCTCAGCCTGAAAAGGCTATTTTGACCAATGATTTTCTTAAGAAAATGAGTGTCAGTTTTGTCATAAGGAAGGCATTTAGGCCCATGTATAGTGCATTGGGATTCTATTTGGGCACTTTTAGGTCCAACACACAGTCACCAGCCACTCAGAATGTACTGGGAACAAGTTACAGCCAAATGTCACCAAAGTGCTTCTCTCAGCCTGAAAAGGCTATTTAGACCCATGATATTTTTTAAGAAAGTGGGTGTCAGTTTACTCATAAGGAAGGCCTTTAGGCTCATGTATTGTGGATTGGGCTTCTATTTGGCCACTTTTAACCAAGTCACACAGTCAGCAGCCACTTAGACTGTACTGGGAACAAGTTACAGTTAAACGTCACCAAAGTGCTTCTCTCAGCCTGAAAAGGCTATTTTGACCAATGATTTTTTTAAAGAAAATGAGTGTCAGTTTTGTCATAAGGAAGGCATTTGGGCCCATGTATAGTGCATTGGGAATCTATTTGGGCACTTTTAGGTACAACACACAGTCACCAGCCACTCAGAATGTACTGGGAACAAGTTACAGCCAAAAGTCACCAAAGTGCTTCTCTCAGCCTGAAAAGGCTATTTAGACCCATGATATTTTTAAGAAAGTGGGTGTCAGTTTAGTCATAAGGAAGGCCTTTGGGCTCATGTATTGTGGATTGGGCTTCTATTTGGCCACTTTTAACCAAGTCACACAGTCAGCAGCCACTTAGACTGTACTGGGAACAAGTTACAGTGAAACGTCACCAAAGTGCTTCTCTCAGCCTGAAAAGGCTATTTTGACCAATGATTTTTTTAAGAAAATGAGTGTCAGTTTTGTCATAAGGAAGGCATTTGGGCCCATGTAGAGTGCATTGGGATTCTATTTCGGCAATTTTAGGTACAACACACAGTCACCAGCCACTCAGAATGTACTGGGAACAAGTTACAGCCAAATGTCACCAAAGTGCTTTTCTCAGCCTGAAAAGGCTATTTAGACCCATGATATTTTTAAGAAAGTGGGTGTCAGTTTAGTCATAAGGAAGGCCTTTGGGCTCATGTATTGTGGATTGGGCTTCTATTTGGCCACTTTTAACCAAGTCACACAGTCAGCAGCCACTTAGACTGTACTGGGAACAAGTTACAGTGAAACGTTACCGGGAACAAGTTACAGTGAAACGTCACCAAAGTGCTTCTCTCAGCCTGAAAAGGCTATTTTGACCAATGATTTTCTTAAGAAAATGAGTGTCAGTTTTGTCATAAGGAAGGCATTTGGGCCCATGTATAGTGCATTGGGATTCTATTTGGGCACTTTTAGGTCCAACACACAGTCACCAGCCACTCAGAATGTACTGGGAACAAGTTACAGCCAAATGTCACCAAAGTGCTTCTCTCAGCCTGAAAAGGCTATTTAGACCCATGATATTTTTTAAGAAAGTGGGTGTCAGTTTACTCATAAGGAAGGCCTTTAGGCTCATGTATTGTGGATTGGGCTTCTATTTGGCCACTTTTAACCAAGTCACACAGTCAGCAGCCACTTAGACTGTACTGGGAACAAGTTACAGTTAAACGTCACCAAAGTGCTTCTCTCAGCCTGAAAAGGCTATTTTGACCAATGATTTTTTTTAAGAAAATGAGTGTCAGTTTTGTCATAAGGAAGGCATTTGGGCCCATGTAGAGTGCATTGGGATTCTATTTGGGCACTTTTAGGTACAACACACAGTCACCAGCCACTCAGAATGTACTGGGAACAAGTTACAGCTAAATGTCACCAAAGTGCTTCTCTCAGCCTGAAAAGGCTATTTAGACCCATGATATTTTTAAGAAAGTGGTTGTCAGTTTAGTCATAAGGAAGGCCTTTGGCCTCATGTATTGTGGATTGGGCTTCTATTTGGCCACTTTTAGCCAAGTCACACAGTCAGCAGCCACTTAGACTGTACTGGGAACAAGTTACAGTGAAACGTCACCAAAGTGCTTCTCTCAGCCTGAAAAGGCTATTTTGACCAATGATCTTTTTAAGAAAATAAGTGTCAGTTTTGTCATAAGGAAGGCATTTGGGCCCATGTATAGTGCATTGGGATTCTATTTGGGCACTTTTAGGTACAACACACAGTCACCAGCCACTCAGAATGTACTGGGAACAAGTTACAGCCAAATGTCACCAAAGTGCTTCACTCAGCCTGAAAAGGCTATTTAGACCCATGATATTTTTAAGAAAGTGGGTGTCAGTTTAGTCATAAGGAAGGCCTTTGGATCATGTATTGTGGATTGGGCTTCTATTTGGCCACTTTTAGCCAAGTCACACAGTCAGCAGCCACTTAGACTGTACTGGGAACAAGTTACAGTGAAACGTCACCAAAGTGCTTCTCTCAGCCTGAAAAGGCTATTTTGACCAATGATTTTTTTAAGAAAATGAGTGTCAGTTTTGTCATAAGGAAGGCATTTGGGCCCATGTAGAGTGCATTGGGATTCTATTTCGGCAATTTTAGGTACAACACACAGTCACCAGCCACTCAGAATGTACTGGGAACAAGTTACAGCCAAATGTCACCAAAGTGCTTTTCTCAGCCTGAAAAGGCTATTTAGACCCATGATATTTTTAAGAAAGTGGGTGTCAGTTTAGTCATAAGGAAGGCCTTTGGGCTCATGTATTGTGGATTGGGCTTCTATTTGGCCACTTTTAACCAAGTCACACAGTCAGCAGCCACTTAGACTGTACTGGGAACAAGTTACAGTGAAACGTTACCGGGAACAAGTTACAGTGAAACGTCACCAAAGTGCTTCTCTCAGCCTGAAAAGGCTATTTTGACCAATGATTTTCTTAAGAAAATGAGTGTCAGTTTTGTCATAAGGAAGGCATTTGGGCCCATGTATAGTGCATTGGGATTCTATTTGGGCACTTTTAGGTCCAACACACAGTCACCAGCCACTCAGAATGTACTGGGAACAAGTTACAGCCAAATGTCACCAAAGTGCTTCTCTCAGCCTGAAAAGGCTATTTAGACCCATGATATTTTTTAAGAAAGTGGGTGTCAGTTTACTCATAAGGAAGGCCTTTAGGCTCATGTATTGTGGATTGGGCTTCTATTTGGCCACTTTTAACCAAGTCACACAGTCAGCAGCCACTTAGACTGTACTGGGAACAAGTTACAGTTAAACGTCACCAAAGTGCTTCTCTCAGCCTGAAAAGGCTATTTTGACCAATGATTTTTTTTAAGAAAATGAGTGTCAGTTTTGTCATAAGGAAGGCATTTGGGCCCATGTAGAGTGCATTGGGATTCTATTTGGGCACTTTTAGGTACAACACACAGTCACCAGCCACTCAGAATGTACTGGGAACAAGTTACAGCTAAATGTCACCAAAGTGCTTCTCTCAGCCTGAAAAGGCTATTTAGACCCATGATATTTTTAAGAAAGTGGTTGTCAGTTTAGTCATAAGGAAGGCCTTTGGCCTCATGTATTGTGGATTGGGCTTCTATTTGGCCACTTTTAGCCAAGTCACACAGTCAGCAGCCACTTAGACTGTACTGGGAACAAGTTACAGTGAAACGTCACCAAAGTGCTTCTCTCAGCCTGAAAAGGCTATTTTGACCAATGATCTTTTTAAGAAAATGAGTGTCAGTTTTGTCATAAGGAAGGCATTTGGGCCCATGTATAGTGCATTGGGATTCTATTTGGGCACTTTTAGGTACAACACACAGTCACCAGCCACTCAGAATGTACTGGGAACAAGTTACAGCCAAATGTCACCAAAGTGCTTCACTCAGCCTGAAAAGGCTATTTAGACCCATGATATTTTTAAGAAATTGGGTGCCAGTTTAGTCATAAGGAAGGCCTTTGGGCGCATGTATTGTGGATTGGGCTTCTATTTGGCCACTTTTAGCCAAGTCACACAGTCAGCTGCCACTTAGACTGTACTGGGAACAAGTTACAGTTAAACGTCACCAAAGTGCTTCTCTCAGCCTGAAAAGGCTATTTTGACCAATGATTTTTTAAAGAAAATGAGTGTCAGTTTTGTCATAAGGAAGGCATTTGGGCCCATGTAGAGTGCATTGGGATTCTATTTGGGCACTTTTAGGTACAACACACATTTGACCAATGATTTTTTAATGAAAATGAGTGTCAGTTTTGTCATAAGGAAGGCATTTGGGCCCATGTAGAGTGCATTGGGATTCTATTTCGGCAATTTTAGGTACAACACACAGTCACCAGCCACTCAGAATGTACTGGGAACAAGTTACAGCCAAATGTCACCAAAGTGCTTTTCTCAGCCTGAAAAGGCTATTTAGACCCATGATATTTTTAAGAAAGTGGGTGTCAGTTTAGTCATAAGGAAGGCCTTTGGGCTCATGTATTGTGGATTGGGCTTCTATTTGGCCACTTTTAACCAAGTCACACAGTCAGCAGCCACTTATACTGTACTGGGAACAAGTTACAGTGAAACGTCACCAAAGTGCTTCTCTCAGCCTGAAAAGGCTATTTTGACCAATGATTTTTTTAAGAAAATGAGTGTCAGTTTTGTCATAAGGAAGGCATTTGGGCCCATGTATAGTGCATTGGGAATCTATTTGGGCACTTTTAGGTACAACACACAGTCACCAGCCACTCAGAATGTACTGGGAACAAGTTACAGCCAAAAGTCACCAAAGTGCTTCTCTCAGCCTGAAAAGGCTATTTAGACCCATGATATTTTTAAGAAAGTGGGTGTCAGTTTAGTCATAAGGAAGGCCTTTGGGCTCATGTATTGTGGATTGGGCTTCTATTTGGCCACTTTTAACCAAGTCACACAGTCAGCAGCCACTTATACTGTACTGGGAACAAGTTACAGTGAAACGTCACCAAAGTGCTTCTCTCAGCCTGAAAAGGCTATTTTGACCAATGATTTTTTTAAGAAAATGAGTGTCAGTTTTGTCATAAGGAAGGCATTTGGGCCCATGTAGAGTGCATTGGGATTCTATTTCGGCAATTTTAGGTACAACACACAGTCACCAGCCACTCAGAATGTACTGGGAACAAGTTACAGCCAAATGTCACCAAAGTGCTTTTCTCAGCCTGAAAAGGCTATTTAGACCCATGATATTTTTAAGAAAGTGGGTGTCAGTTTAGTCATAAGGAAGGCCTTTGGGCTCATGTATTGTGGATTGGGCTTCTATTTGGCCACTTTTAACCAAGTCACACAGTCAGCAGCCACTTAGACTGTACTGGGAACAAGTTACAGTGAAACGTTACCGGGAACAAGTTACAGTGAAACGTCACCAAAGTGCTTCTCTCAGCCTGAAAAGGCTATTTTGACCAATGATTTTCTTAAGAAAATGAGTGTCAGTTTTGTCATAAGGAAGGCATTTGGGCCCATGTATAGTGCATTGGGATTCTATTTGGGCACTTTTAGGTCCAACACACAGTCACCAGCCACTCAGAATGTACTGGGAACAAGTTACAGCCAAATGTCACCAAAGTGCTTCTCTCAGCCTGAAAAGGCTATTTAGACCCATGATATTTTTTAAGAAAGTGGGTGTCAGTTTACTCATAAGGAAGGCCTTTAGGCTCATGTATTGTGGATTGGGCTTCTATTTGGCCACTTTTAACCAAGTCACACAGTCAGCAGCCACTTAGACTGTACTGGGAACAAGTTACAGTGAAACGTCACCAAAGTGCTTCTCTCAGCCTGAAAAGGCTATTTTGACCAATGATCTTTTTAAGAAAATGAGTGTCAGTTTTGTCATAAGGAAGGCATTTGGGCCCATGTATAGTGCATTGGGATTCTATTTGGGCACTTTTAGGTACAACACACAGTCACCAGCCACTCAGAATGTACTGGGAACAAGTTACAGCCAAATGTCACCAAAGTGCTTCACTCAGCCTGAAAAGGCTATTTAGACCCATGATATTTTTAAGAAATTGGGTGCCAGTTTAGTCATAAGGAAGGCCTTTGGGCGCATGTATTGTGGATTGGGCTTCTATTTGGCCACTTTTAGCCAAGTCACACAGTCAGCTGCCACTTAGACTGTACTGGGAACAAGTTACAGTTAAACGTCACCAAAGTGCTTCTCTCAGCCTGAAAAGGCTATTTTGACCAATGATTTTTTAAAGAAAATGAGTGTCAGTTTTGTCATAAGGAAGGCATTTGGGCCCATGTAGAGTGCATTGGGATTCTATTTGGGCACTTTTAGGTACAACACACATTTGACCAATGATTTTTTAATGAAAATGAGTGTCAGTTTTGTCATAAGGAAGGCATTTGGGCCCATGTAGAGTGCATTGGGATTCTATTTCGGCAATTTTAGGTACAACACACAGTCACCAGCCACTCAGAATGTACTGGGAACAAGTTACAGCCAAATGTCACCAAAGTGCTTTTCTCAGCCTGAAAAGGCTATTTAGACCCATGATATTTTTAAGAAAGTGGGTGTCAGTTTAGTCATAAGGAAGGCCTTTGGGCTCATGTATTGTGGATTGGGCTTCTATTTGGCCACTTTTAACCAAGTCACACAGTCAGCAGCCACTTAGACTGTACTGGGAACAAGTTACAGTGAAACGTTACCGGGAACAAGTTACAGTGAAACGTCACCAAAGTGCTTCTCTCAGCCTGAAAAGGCTATTTTGACCAATGATTTTCTTAAGAAAATGAGTGTCAGTTTTGTCATAAGGAAGGCATTTGGGCCCATGTATAGTGCATTGGGATTCTATTTGGGCACTTTTAGGTCCAACACACAGTCACCAGCCACTCAGAATGTACTGGGGACAAGTTACAGCCAAATGTCACCAAAGTGCTTCTCTCAGCCTGAAAAGGCTATTTAGACCCATGATATTTTTTAAGAAAGTGGGTGTCAGTTTACTCATAAGGAAGGCCTTTAGGCTCATGTATTGTGGATTGGGCTTCTATTTGGCCACTTTTAACCAAGTCACACAGTCAGCAGCCACTTAGACTGTACTGGGAACAAGTTACAGTTAAACGTCACCAAAGTGCTTCTCTCAGCCTGAAAAGGCTATTTTGACCAATGATTTTTTTAAAGAAAATGAGTGTCAGTTTTGTCATAAGGAAGGCATTTGGGCCCATGTATAGTGCATTGGGAATCTATTTGGGCACTTTTAGGTACAACACACAGTCACCAGCCACTCAGAATGTACTGGGAACAAGTTACAGCCAAAAGTCACCAAAGTGCTTCTCTCAGCCTGAAAAGGCTATTTAGACCCATGATATTTTTAAGAAAGTGGGTGTCAGTTTAGTCATAAGGAAGGCCTTTGGGCTCATGTATTGTGGATTGGGCTTCTATTTGGCCACTTTTAACCAAGTCACACAGTCAGCAGCCACTTAGACTGTACTGGGAACAAGTTACAGTGAAACGTCACCAAAGTGCTTCTCTCAGCCTGAAAAGGCTATTTTGACCAATGATTTTTTTAAGAAAATGAGTGTCAGTTTTGTCATAAGGAAGGCATTTGGGCCCATGTAGAGTGCATTGGGATTCTATTTCGGCAATTTTAGGTACAACACACAGTCACCAGCCACTCAGAATGTACTGGGAACAAGTTACAGCCAAATGTCACCAAAGTGCTTTTCTCAGCCTGAAAAGGCTATTTAGACCCATGATATTTTTAAGAAAGTGGGTGTCAGTTTAGTCATAAGGAAGGCCTTTGGGCTCATGTATTGTGGATTGGGCTTCTATTTGGCCACTTTTAACCAAGTCACACAGTCAGCAGCCACTTAGACTGTACTGGGAACAAGTTACAGTGAAACGTTACCGGGAACAAGTTACAGTGAAACGTCACCAAAGTGCTTCTCTCAGCCTGAAAAGGCTATTTTGACCAATGATTTTCTTAAGAAAATGAGTGTCAGTTTTGTCATAAGGAAGGCATTTGGGCCCATGTATAGTGCATTGGGATTCTATTTGGGCACTTTTAGGTCCAACACACAGTCACCAGCCACTCAGAATGTACTGGGAACAAGTTACAGCCAAATGTCACCAAAGTGCTTCTCTCAGCCTGAAAAGGCTATTTAGACCCATGATATTTTTTAAGAAAGTGGGTGTCAGTTTACTCATAAGGAAGGCCTTTAGGCTCATGTATTGTGGATTGGGCTTCTATTTGGCCACTTTTAACCAAGTCACACAGTCAGCAGCCACTTAGACTGTACTGTGAACAAGTTACAGTGAAACGTCACCAAAGTGCTTCTCTCAGCCTGAAAAGGCTATTTTGACCAATGATCTTTTTAAGAAAATGAGTGTCAGTTTTGTCATAAGGAAGGCATTTGGGCCCATGTATAGTGCATTGGGATTCTATTTGGGCACTTTTAGGTACAACACACAGTCACCAGCCACTCAGAATGTACTGGGAACAAGTTACAGCCAAATGTCACCAAAGTGCTTCACTCAGCCTGAAAAGGCTATTTAGACCCATGATATTTTTAAGAAATTGGGTGCCAGTTTAGTCATAAGGAAGGCCTTTGGGCGCATGTATTGTGGATTGGGCTTCTATTTGGCCACTTTTAGCCAAGTCACACAGTCAGCTGCCACTTAGACTGTACTGGGAACAAGTTACAGTTAAACGTCACCAAAGTGCTTCTCTCAGCCTGAAAAGGCTATTTTGACCAATGATTTTTTAAAGAAAATGAGTGTCAGTTTTGTCATAAGGAAGGCATTTGGGCCCATGTAGAGTGCATTGGGATTCTATTTGGGCACTTTTAGGTACAACACACATTTGACCAATGATTTTTTTAATGAAAATGAGTGTCAGTTTTGTCATAAGGAAGGCATTTGGGCCCATGTAGAGTGCATTGGGATTCTATTTGGGCACTTTTAGGTCCAACACACAGTCACCAGCCACTCAGAATGTACTGGGAACAAGTTACAGCCAAATGTCACCAAAGTGCTTCTCTCAGCCTGAAAAGGCTATTTAGACCCATGATATTTTTAAAGAAAGTGGGTGTCAGTTTACTCATAAGGAAGGCCTTTAGGCTCATGTATTGTGGATTGGGCTTCTATTTGGCCACTTTTAACCAAGTCACACAGTCAGCAGCCACTTAGACTGTACTGGGAACAAGTTACAGTTAAACGTCACCAAAGTGCTTCTCTCAGCCTGAAAAGGCTATTTTGACCAATGATTTTTTTAAAGAAAATGAGTGTCAGTTTTGTCATAAGGAAGGCATTTGGGCCCATGTATAGTGCATTGGGAATCTATTTGGGCACTTTTAGGTACAACACACAGTCACCAGCCACTCAGAATGTACTGGGAACAAGTTACAGCCAAAAGTCACCAAAGTGCTTCTCTCAGCCTGAAAAGGCTATTTAGACCCATGATATTTTTAAGAAAGTGGGTGTCAGTTTAGTCATAAGGAAGGCCTTTGGGCTCATGTATTGTGGATTGGGCTTCTATTTGGCCACTTTTAACCAAGTCACACAGTCAGCAGCCACTTAGACTGTACTGGGAACAAGTTACAGTGAAACGTCACCAAAGTGCTTCTCTCAGCCTGAAAAGGCTATTTTGACCAATGATTTTTTTAAGAAAATGAGTGTCAGTTTTGTCATAAGGAAGGCATTTGGGCCCATGTAGAGTGCATTGGGATTCTATTTCGGCAATTTTAGGTACAACACACAGTCACCAGCCACTCAGAATGTACTGGGAACAAGTTACAGCCAAATGTCACCAAAGTGCTTTTCTCAGCCTGAAAAGGCTATTTAGACCCATGATATTTTTAAGAAAGTGGGTGTCAGTTTAGTCATAAGGAAGGCCTTTGGGCTCATGTATTGTGGATTGGGCTTCTATTTGGCCACTTTTAACCAAGTCACACAGTCAGCAGCCACTTAGACTGTACTGGGAACAAGTTACAGTGAAACGTTACCGGGAACAAGTTACAGTGAAACGTCACCAAAGTGCTTCTCTCAGCCTGAAAAGGCTATTTTGACCAATGATTTTCTTAAGAAAATGAGTGTCAGTTTTGTCATAAGGAAGGCATTTGGGCCCATGTATAGTGCATTGGGATTCTATTTGGGCACTTTTAGGTCCAACACACAGTCACCAGCCACTCAGAATGTACTGGGAACAAGTTACAGCCAAATGTCACCAAAGTGCTTCTCTCAGCCTGAAAAGGCTATTTAGACCCATGATATTTTTTAAGAAAGTGGGTGTCAGTTTACTCATAAGGAAGGCCTTTAGGCTCATGTATTGTGGATTGGGCTTCTATTTGGCCACTTTTAACCAAGTCACACAGTCAGCAGCCACTTAGACTGTACTGGGAACAAGTTACAGTGAAACGTCACCAAAGTGCTTCTCTCAGCCTGAAAAGGCTATTTTGACCAATGATCTTTTTAAGAAAATGAGTGTCAGTTTTGTCATAAGGAAGGCATTTGGGCCCATGTATAGTGCATTGGGATTCTATTTGGGCACTTTTAGGTACAACACACAGTCACCAGCCACTCAGAATGTACTGGGAACAAGTTACAGCCAAATGTCACCAAAGTGCTTCACTCAGCCTGAAAAGGCTATTTAGACCCATGATATTTTTAAGAAATTGGGTGCCAGTTTAGTCATAAGGAAGGCCTTTGGGCGCATGTATTGTGGATTGGGCTTCTATTTGGCCACTTTTAGCCAAGTCACACAGTCAGCTGCCACTTAGACTGTACTGGGAACAAGTTACAGTTAAACGTCACCAAAGTGCTTCTCTCAGCCTGAAAAGGCTATTTTGACCAATGATTTTTTAAAGAAAATGAGTGTCAGTTTTGTCATAAGGAAGGCATTTGGGCCCATGTAGAGTGCATTGGGATTCTATTTGGGCACTTTTAGGTACAACACACATTTGACCAATGATTTTTTAATGAAAATGAGTGTCAGTTTTGTCATAAGGAAGGCATTTGGGCCCATGTAGAGTGCATTGGGATTCTATTTCGGCAATTTTAGGTACAACACACAGTCACCAGCCACTCAGAATGTACTGGGAACAAGTTACAGCCAAATGTCACCAAAGTGCTTTTCTCAGCCTGAAAAGGCTATTTAGACCCATGATATTTTTAAGAAAGTGGGTGTCAGTTTAGTCATAAGGAAGGCCTTTGGGCTCATGTATTGTGGATTGGGCTTCTATTTGGCCACTTTTAACCAAGTCACACAGTCAGCAGCCACTTAGACTGTACTGGGAACAAGTTACAGTGAAACGTTACCGGGAACAAGTTACAGTGAAACGTCACCAAAGTGCTTCTCTCAGCCTGAAAAGGCTATTTTGACCAATGATTTTCTTAAGAAAATGAGTGTCAGTTTTGTCATAAGGAAGGCATTTGGGCCCATGTATAGTGCATTGGGATTCTATTTGGGCACTTTTAGGTCCAACACACAGTCACCAGCCACTCAGAATGTACTGGGGACAAGTTACAGCCAAATGTCACCAAAGTGCTTCTCTCAGCCTGAAAAGGCTATTTAGACCCATGATATTTTTTAAGAAAGTGGGTGTCAGTTTACTCATAAGGAAGGCCTTTAGGCTCATGTATTGTGGATTGGGCTTCTATTTGGCCACTTTTAACCAAGTCACACAGTCAGCAGCCACTTAGACTGTACTGGGAACAAGTTACAGTTAAACGTCACCAAAGTGCTTCTCTCAGCCTGAAAAGGCTATTTTGACCAATGATTTTTTTAAAGAAAATGAGTGTCAGTTTTGTCATAAGGAAGGCATTTGGGCCCATGTATAGTGCATTGGGAATCTATTTGGGCACTTTTAGGTACAACACACAGTCACCAGCCACTCAGAATGTACTGGGAACAAGTTACAGCCAAAAGTCACCAAAGTGCTTCTCTCAGCCTGAAAAGGCTATTTAGACCCATGATATTTTTAAGAAAGTGGGTGTCAGTTTAGTCATAAGGAAGGCCTTTGGGCTCATGTATTGTGGATTGGGCTTCTATTTGGCCACTTTTAACCAAGTCACACAGTCAGCAGCCACTTAGACTGTACTGGGAACAAGTTACAGTGAAACGTCACCAAAGTGCTTCTCTCAGCCTGAAAAGGCTATTTTGACCAATGATTTTTTTAAGAAAATGAGTGTCAGTTTTGTCATAAGGAAGGCATTTGGGCCCATGTAGAGTGCATTGGGATTCTATTTCGGCAATTTTAGGTACAACACACAGTCACCAGCCACTCAGAATGTACTGGGAACAAGTTACAGCCAAATGTCACCAAAGTGCTTTTCTCAGCCTGAAAAGGCTATTTAGACCCATGATATTTTTAAGAAAGTGGGTGTCAGTTTAGTCATAAGGAAGGCCTTTGGGCTCATGTATTGTGGATTGGGCTTCTATTTGGCCACTTTTAACCAAGTCACACAGTCAGCAGCCACTTAGACTGTACTGGGAACAAGTTACAGTGAAACGTTACCGGGAACAAGTTACAGTGAAACGTCACCAAAGTGCTTCTCTCAGCCTGAAAAGGCTATTTTGACCAATGATTTTCTTAAGAAAATGAGTGTCAGTTTTGTCATAAGGAAGGCATTTGGGCCCATGTATAGTGCATTGGGATTCTATTTGGGCACTTTTAGGTCCAACACACAGTCACCAGCCACTCAGAATGTACTGGGAACAAGTTACAGCCAAATGTCACCAAAGTGCTTCTCTCAGCCTGAAAAGGCTATTTAGACCCATGATATTTTTTAAGAAAGTGGGTGTCAGTTTACTCATAAGGAAGGCCTTTAGGCTCATGTATTGTGGATTGGGCTTCTATTTGGCCACTTTTAACCAAGTCACACAGTCAGCAGCCACTTAGACTGTACTGGGAACAAGTTACAGTGAAACGTCACCAAAGTGCTTCTCTCAGCCTGAAAAGGCTATTTTGACCAATGATCTTTTTAAGAAAATGAGTGTCAGTTTTGTCATAAGGAAGGCATTTGGGCCCATGTATAGTGCATTGGGATTCTATTTGGGCACTTTTAGGTACAACACACAGTCACCAGCCACTCAGAATGTACTGGGAACAAGTTACAGCCAAATGTCACCAAAGTGCTTCACTCAGCCTGAAAAGGCTATTTAGACCCATGATATTTTTAAGAAATTGGGTGCCAGTTTAGTCATAAGGAAGGCCTTTGGGCGCATGTATTGTGGATTGGGCTTCTATTTGGCCACTTTTAGCCAAGTCACACAGTCAGCTGCCACTTAGACTGTACTGGGAACAAGTTACAGTTAAACGTCACCAAAGTGCTTCTCTCAGCCTGAAAAGGCTATTTTGACCAATGATTTTTTAAAGAAAATGAGTGTCAGTTTTGTCATAAGGAAGGCATTTGGGCCCATGTAGAGTGCATTGGGATTCTATTTGGGCACTTTTAGGTACAACACACATTTGACCAATGATTTTTTTAATGAAAATGAGTGTCAGTTTTGTCATAAGGAAGGCATTTGGGCCCATGTAGAGTGCATTGGGATTCTATTTGGGCACTTTTAGGTCCAACACACAGTCACCAGCCACTCAGAATGTACTGGGAACAAGTTACAGCCAAATGTCACCAAAGTGCTTCTCTCAGCCTGAAAAGGCTATTTAGACCCATGATATTTTTAAAGAAAGTGGGTGTCAGTTTACTCATAAGGAAGGCCTTTAGGCTCATGTATTGTGGATTGGGCTTCTATTTGGCCACTTTTAACCAAGTCACACAGTCAGCAGCCACTTAGACTGTACTGGGAACAAGTTACAGTTAAACGTCACCAAAGTGCTTCTCTCAGCCTGAAAAGGCTATTTTGACCAATGATTTTTTTAAAGAAAATGAGTGTCAGTTTTGTCATAAGGAAGGCATTTGGGCCCATGTATAGTGCATTGGGAATCTATTTGGGCACTTTTAGGTACAACACACAGTCACCAGCCACTCAGAATGTACTGGGAACAAGTTACAGCCAAAAGTCACCAAAGTGCTTCTCTCAGCCTGAAAAGGCTATTTAGACCCATGATATTTTTAAGAAAGTGGGTGTCAGTTTAGTCATAAGGAAGGCCTTTGGGCTCATGTATTGTGGATTGGGCTTCTATTTGGCCACTTTTAACCAAGTCACACAGTCAGCAGCCACTTAGACTGTACTGGGAACAAGTTACAGTGAAACGTCACCAAAGTGCTTCTCTCAGCCTGAAAAGGCTATTTTGACCAATGATTTTTTTAAGAAAATGAGTGTCAGTTTTGTCATAAGGAAGGCATTTGGGCCCATGTAGAGTGCATTGGGATTCTATTTCGGCAATTTTAGGTACAACACACAGTCACCAGCCACTCAGAATGTACTGGGAACAAGTTACAGCCAAATGTCACCAAAGTGCTTTTCTCAGCCTGAAAAGGCTATTTAGACCCATGATATTTTTAAGAAAGTGGGTGTCAGTTTAGTCATAAGGAAGGCCTTTGGGCTCATGTATTGTGGATTGGGCTTCTATTTGGCCACTTTTAACCAAGTCACACAGTCAGCAGCCACTTAGACTGTACTGGGAACAAGTTACAGTGAAACGTTACCGGGAACAAGTTACAGTGAAACGTCACCAAAGTGCTTCTCTCAGCCTGAAAAGGCTATTTTGACCAATGATTTTCTTAAGAAAATGAGTGTCAGTTTTGTCATAAGGAAGGCATTTGGGCCCATGTATAGTGCATTGGGATTCTATTTGGGCACTTTTAGGTCCAACACACAGTCACCAGCCACTCAGAATGTACTGGGAACAAGTTACAGCCAAATGTCACCAAAGTGCTTCTCTCAGCCTGAAAAGGCTATTTAGACCCATGATATTTTTTAAGAAAGTGGGTGTCAGTTTACTCATAAGGAAGGCCTTTAGGCTCATGTATTGTGGATTGGGCTTCTATTTGGCCACTTTTAACCAAGTCACACAGTCAGCAGCCACTTAGACTGTACTGGGAACAAGTTACAGTGAAACGTCACCAAAGTGCTTCTCTCAGCCTGAAAAGGCTATTTTGACCAATGATCTTTTTAAGAAAATGAGTGTCAGTTTTGTCATAAGGAAGGCATTTGGGCCCATGTATAGTGCATTGGGATTCTATTTGGGCACTTTTAGGTACAACACACAGTCACCAGCCACTCAGAATGTACTGGGAACAAGTTACAGCCAAATGTCACCAAAGTGCTTCACTCAGCCTGAAAAGGCTATTTAGACCCATGATATTTTTAAGAAATTGGGTGCCAGTTTAGTCATAAGGAAGGCCTTTGGGCGCATGTATTGTGGATTGGGCTTCTATTTGGCCACTTTTAGCCAAGTCACACAGTCAGCTGCCACTTAGACTGTACTGGGAACAAGTTACAGTTAAACGTCACCAAAGTGCTTCTCTCAGCCTGAAAAGGCTATTTTGACCAATGATTTTTTAAAGAAAATGAGTGTCAGTTTTGTCATAAGGAAGGCATTTGGGCCCATGTAGAGTGCATTGGGATTCTATTTGGGCACTTTTAGGTACAACACACATTTGACCAATGATTTTTTTAATGAAAATGAGTGTCAGTTTTGTCATAAGGAAGGCATTTGGGCCCATGTAGAGTGCATTGGGATTCTATTTCGGCAATTTTAGGTACAACACACAGTCACCAGCCACTCAGAATGTACTGGGAACAAGTTACAGCCAAATGTCACCAAAGTGCTTTTCTCAGCCTGAAAAGGCTATTTAGACCCATGATATTTTTAAGAAAGTGGGTGTCAGTTTAGTCATAAGGAAGGCCTTTGGGCTCATGTATTGTGGATTGGGCTTCTATTTGGCCACTTTTAACCAAGTCACACAGTCAGCAGCCACTTAGACTGTACTGGGAACAAGTTACAGTGAAACGTTACCGGGAACAAGTTACAGTGAAACGTCACCAAAGTGCTTCTCTCAGCCTGAAAAGGCTATTTTGACCAATGATTTTCTTAAGAAAATGAGTGTCAGTTTTGTCATAAGGAAGGCATTTGGGCCCATGTATAGTGCATTGGGATTCTATTTGGGCACTTTTAGGTCCAACACACAGTCACCAGCCACTCAGAATGTACTGGGAACAAGTTACAGCCAAATGTCACCAAAGTGCTTCTCTCAGCCTGAAAAGGCTATTTAGACCCATGATATTTTTTAAGAAAGTGGGTGTCAGTTTACTCATAAGGAAGGCCTTTAGGCTCATGTATTGTGGATTGGGCTTCTATTTGGCCACTTTTAACCAAGTCACACAGTCAGCAGCCACTTAGACTGTACTGGGAACAAGTTACAGTTAAACGTCACCAAAGTGCTTCTCTCAGCCTGAAAAGGCTATTTTGACCAATGATTTTTTTAAAGAAAATGAGTGTCAGTTTTGTCATAAGGAAGGCATTTGGGCCCATGTATAGTGCATTGGGAATCTATTTGGGCACTTTTAGGTACAACACACAGTCACCAGCCACTCAGAATGTACTGGGAACAAGTTACAGCCAAAAGTCACCAAAGTGCTTCTCTCAGCCTGAAAAGGCTATTTAGACCCATGATATTTTTAAGAAAGTGGGTGTCAGTTTAGTCATAAGGAAGGCCTTTGGGCTCATGTATTGTGGATTGGGCTTCTATTTGGCCACTTTTAACCAAGTCACACAGTCAGCAGCCACTTAGACTGTACTGGGAACAAGTTACAGTGAAACGTCACCAAAGTGCTTCTCTCAGCCTGAAAAGGCTATTTTGACCAATGATTTTTTTAAGAAAATGAGTGTCAGTTTTGTCATAAGGAAGGCATTTGGGCCCATGTAGAGTGCATTGGGATTCTATTTCGGCAATTTTAGGTACAACACACAGTCACCAGCCACTCAGAATGTACTGGGAACAAGTTACAGCCAAATGTCACCAAAGTGCTTTTCTCAGCCTGAAAAGGCTATTTAGACCCATGATATTTTTAAGAAAGTGGGTGTCAGTTTAGTCATAAGGAAGGCCTTTGGGCTCATGTATTGTGGATTGGGCTTCTATTTGGCCACTTTTAACCAAGTCACACAGTCAGCAGCCACTTAGACTGTACTGGGAACAAGTTACAGTGAAACGTTACCGGGAACAAGTTACAGTGAAACGTCACCAAAGTGCTTCTCTCAGCCTGAAAAGGCTATTTTGACCAATGATTTTTTTAAGAAAATGAGTGTCAGTTTTGTCATAAGGAAGGCATTTGGGCCCATGTATAGTGCATTGGGATTCTATTTGGGCACTTTTAGGTCCAACACACAGTCACCAGCCACTCAGAATGTACTGGGAACAAGTTACAGCCAAATGTCACCAAAGTGCTTCTCTCAGCCTGAAAAGGCTATTTAGACCCATGATATTTTTTAAGAAAGTGGGTGTCAGTTTACTCATAAGGAAGGCCTTTAGGCTCATGTATTGTGGATTGGGCTTCTATTTGGCCACTTTTAACCAAGTCACACAGTCAGCAGCCACTTAGACTGTACTGGGAACAAGTTACAGTTAAACGTCACCAAAGTGCTTCTCTCAGCCTGAAAAGGCTATTTTGACCAATGATTTTTTTTAAGAAAATGAGTGTCAGTTATGTCATAAGGAAGGCATTTGGGCCCATGTAGAGTGCATTGGGATTCTATTTGGGCACTTTTAGGTACAACACACAGTCACCAGCCACTCAGAATGTACTGGGAACAAGTTACAGCTAAATGTCACCAAAGTGCTTCTCTCAGCCTGAAAAGGCTATTTAGACCCATGATATTTTTAAGAAAGTGGGTGTCAGTTTAGTCATAAGGAAGGCCTTTGGCCTCATGTATTGTGGATTGGGCTTCTATTTGGCCACTTTTAGCCAAGTCACACAGTCAGCAGCCACTTAGACTGTACTGGGAACAAGTTACAGTGAAACGTCACCAAAGTGCTTCTCTCAGCCTGAAAAGGCTATTTTGACCAATGATTTTTTAAAGAAAATGAGTGTCAGTTTTGTCATAAGGAAGGCATTTGGGCCCATGTAGAGTGCATTGGGATTCTATTTGGGCACTTTTAACCAAGTCACACAGTCAGCAGCCACTTAGACTGTACTGGGAACAAGTTACAGTGAAACGTTACCGGGAACAAGTTACAGTGAAACGTCACCAAAGTGCTTCTCTCAGCCTGAAAAGGCTATTTTGACCAATGATTTTCTTAAGAAAATGAGTGTCAGTTTTGTCATAAGGAAGGCATTTGGGCCCATGTATAGTGCATTGGGATTCTATTTGGGCACTTTTAGGTCCAACACACAGTCACCAGCCACTCAGAATGTACTGGGAACAAGTTACAGCCAAATGTCACCAAAGTGCTTCTCTCAGCCTGAAAAGGCTATTTAGACCCATGATATTTTTTAAGAAAGTGGGTGTCAGTTTAGTCATAAGGAAGGCCTTTAGGCTCATGTATTGTGGATTGGGCTTCTATTTGGCCACTTTTAACCAAGTCACACAGTCAGCAGCCACTTAGACTGTACTGGGAACAAGTTACAGTGAAACGTCACCAAAGTGCTTCTCTCAGCCTGAAAAGGCTATTTTGACCAATGATCTTTTTAAGAAAATAAGTGTCAGTTTTGTCATAAGGAAGGCATTTGGGCCCATGTATAGTGCATTGGGCTTCTATTTGGCCACTTTTAACCAAGTCACACAGTCAGCAGCCACTTAGACTGTACTGGGAACAAGTTACAGTGAAACGTTACCGGGAACAAGTTACAGTGAAACGTCACCAAAGTGCTTCTCTCAGCCTGAAAAGGCTATTTTGACCAATGATTTTTTTAAGAAAATGAGTGTCAGTTTTGTCATAAGGAAGGCATTTGGGCCCATGTATAGTGCATTGGGATTCTTGTTGGGCACTTTTAGGTACAACACACAGTCACCAGCCACTCAGAATGTACTGGGAACAAGTTACAGCCAAATGTCACCAAAGTGCTTCACTCAGCCTGAAAAGGCTATTTAGACCAATGATATTTTTAAGAAAGTGGGTGTCAGTTTAGTCATAAGGAAGGCCTTTGGGCTCATGTATTGTGGATTGGGCTTCTATTTGGCCACTTTTAGCCAAGTCACACAGTCAGCAGCCACTTAGACTGTACTGGGAACAAGTTACAGTGAAACGTTACCGGGAACAAGTTACAGTGAAACGTCACCAAAGTGCTTCTCTCAGCCTGAAAAGGCTATTTTGACCAATGATTTTTTTAAAGAAAATGAGTGTCAGTTTTGTCATAAGGAAGGCATTTGGGCCCATGTATAGTGCATTGGGAATCTATTTGGGCACTTTTAGGTACAACACACAGTCACCAGCCACTCAGAATGTACTGGGAACAAGTTACAGCCAAAAGTCACCAAAGTGCTTCTCTCAGCCTGAAAAGGCTATTTAGACCCATGATATTTTTAAGAAAGTGGGTGTCAGTTTAGTCATAAGGAAGGCCTTTGGGCTCATGTATTGTGGATTGGGCTTCTATTTGGCCACTTTTAACCAAGTCACACAGTCAGCAGCCACTTAGACTGTACTGGGAACAAGTTACAGTGAAACGTCACCAAAGTGCTTCTCTCAGCCTGAAAAGGCTATTTTGACCAATGATTTTTTTAAGAAAATGAGTGTCAGTTTTGTCATAAGGAAGGCATTTGGGCCCATGTAGAGTGCATTGGGATTCTATTTCGGCAATTTTAGGTACAACACACAGTCACCAACCACTCAGAATGTACTGGGAACAAGTTACAGCCAAATGTCACCAAAGTGCTTTTCTCAGCCTGAAAAGGCTATTTAGACCCATGATATTTTTAAGAAAGTGGGTGTCAGTTTAGTCATAAGGAAGGCCTTTGGGCTCATGTATTGTGGATTGGGCTTCTATTTGGCCACTTTTAACCAAGTCACACAGTCAGCAGCCACTTAGACTGTACTGGGAACAAGTTACAGTGAAACGTTACCGGGAACAAGTTACAGTGAAACGTCACCAAAGTGCTTCTCTCAGCCTGAAAAGGCTATTTTGACCAATGATTTTTTTAAGAAAATGAGTGTCAGTTTTGTCATAAGGAAGGCATTTGGGCCCATGTATAGTGCATTGGGATTCTATTTGGGCACTTTTAGGTCCAACACACAGTCACCAGCCACTCAGAATGTACTGGGAACAAGTTACAGCCAAATGTCACCAAAGTGCTTCACTCAGCCTGAAAAGGCTATTTAGACCCATGATATTTTTTAAGAAAGTGGGTGTCAGTTTACTCATAAGGAAGGCCTTTAGGCTCATGTATTGTGGATTGGGCTTCTATTTGGCCACTTTTAACCAAGTCACACAGTCAGCAGCCACTTAGACTGTACTGGGAACAAGTTACAGTTAAACGTCACCAAAGTGCTTCTCTCAGCCTGAAAAGGCTATTTTGACCAATGATTTTTTTTAAGAAAATGAGTGTCAGTTATGTCATAAGGAAGGCATTTGGGCCCATGTAGAGTGCATTGGGATTCTATTTGGGCACTTTTAGGTACAACACACAGTCACCAGCCACTCAGAATGTACTGGGAACAAGTTACAGCTAAATGTCACCAAAGTGCTTCTCTCAGCCTGAAAAGGCTATTTAGACCCATGATATTTTTAAGAAAGTGGGTGTCAGTTTAGTCATAAGGAAGGCCTTTGGCCTCATGTATTGTGGATTGGGCTTCTATTTGGCCACTTTTAGCCAAGTCACACAGTCAGCAGCCACTTAGACTGTACTGGGAACAAGTTACAGTGAAACGTCACCAAAGTGCTTCTCTCAGCCTGAAAAGGCTATTTTGACCAATGATTTTTTAAAGAAAATGAGTGTCAGTTTTGTCATAAGGAAGGCATTTGGGCCCATGTAGAGTGCATTGGGATTCTATTTGGGCACTTTTAACCAAGTCACACAGTCAGCAGCCACTTAGACTGTACTGGGAACAAGTTACAGTGAAACGTTACCGGGAACAAGTTACAGTGAAACGTCACCAAAGTGCTTCTCTCAGCCTGAAAAGGCTATTTTGACCAATGATTTTCTTAAGAAAATGAGTGTCAGTTTTGTCATAAGGAAGGCATTTGGGCCCATGTATAGTGCATTGGGATTCTATTTGGGCACTTTTAGGTCCAACACACAGTCACCAGCCACTCAGAATGTACTGGGAACAAGTTACAGCCAAATGTCACCAAAGTGCTTCTCTCAGCCTGAAAAGGCTATTTAGACCCATGATATTTTTTAAGAAAGTGGGTGTCAGTTTAGTCATAAGGAAGGCCTTTAGGCTCATGTATTGTGGATTGGGCTTCTATTTGGCCACTTTTAACCAAGTCACACAGTCAGCAGCCACTTAGACTGTACTGGGAACAAGTTACAGTGAAACGTCACCAAAGTGCTTCTCTCAGCCTGAAAAGGCTATTTTGACCAATGATCTTTTTAAGAAAATAAGTGTCAGTTTTGTCATAAGGAAGGCATTTGGGCCCATGTATAGTGCATTGGGCTTCTATTTGGCCACTTTTAACCAAGTCACACAGTCAGCAGCCACTTAGACTGTACTGGGAACAAGTTACAGTGAAACGTTACCGGGAACAAGTTACAGTGAAACGTCACCAAAGTGCTTCTCTCAGCCTGAAAAGGCTATTTTGACCAATGATTTTTTTAAGAAAATGAGTGTCAGTTTTGTCATAAGGAAGGCATTTGGGCCCATGTATAGTGCATTGGGATTCTTGTTGGGCACTTTTAGGTACAACACACAGTCACCAGCCACTCAGAATGTACTGGGAACAAGTTACAGCCAAATGTCACCAAAGTGCTTCACTCAGCCTGAAAAGGCTATTTAGACCCATGATATTTTTAAGAAAGTGGGTGTCAGTTTAGTCATAAGGAAGGCCTTTGGGCTCATGTATTGTGGATTGGGCTTCTATTTGGCCACTTTTAGCCAAGTCACACAGTCAGCAGCCACTTAGACTGTACTGGGAACAAGTTACAGTGAAACGTTACCGGGAACAAGTTACAGTGAAACGTCACCAAAGTGCTTCTCTCAGCCTGAAAAGGCTATTTTGACCAATGATTTTCTTAAGAAAATGAGTGTCAGTTTTGTCATAAGGAAGGCATTTGGGCCCATGTATAGTGCATTGGGATTCTATTTGGGCACTTTTAGGTCCAACACACAGTCACCAGCCACTCAGAATGTACTGGGAACAAGTTACAGCCAAATGTCACCAAAGTGCTTCTCTCAGCCTGAAAAGGCTATTTAGACCCATGATATTTTTTAAGAAAGTGGGTGTCAGTTTACTCATAAGGAAGGCCTTTAGGCTCATGTATTGTGGATTGGGCTTCTATTTGGCCACTTTTAATCAAGTCACACAGTCAGCAGCCACTTAGACTGTACTGGGAACAAGTTACAGTTAAACGTCACCAAAGTGCTTCTCTCAGCCTGAAAAGGCTATTTTGACCAATGATTTTTTTAAAGAAAATGAGTGTCAGTTTTGTCATAAGGAAGGCATTTGGGCCCATGTATAGTGCATTGGGAATCTATTTGGGCACTTTTAGGTACAACACACAGTCACCAGCCACTCAGAATGTACTGGGAACAAGTTACAGCCAAAAGTCACCAAAGTGCTTATCTCAGCCTGAAAAGGCTATTTAGACCCATGATATTTTTAAGAAAGTGGGTGTCAGTTTAGTCATAAGGAAGGCATTTGGGCCCATGTTTAGTGCATTGGGAATCTATTTGGCCACTTTTAACCAAGTCACACAGTCAGCAGCCACTTAGACTGTACTGGGAACAAGTTACAGTGAAACGTCACCAAAGTGCTTCTCTCAGCCTGAAAAGGCTATTTTGACCAATGATTTTTTTAAGAAAATGAGTGTCAGTTTTGTCATAAGGAAGGCATTTGGGCCCATGTATAGTGCATTGGGATTCTTGTTGGGCACTTTTAGGTACAACACACAGTCACCAGCCACTCAGAATGTACTGGGAACAAGTTACAGCCAAATGTCACCAAAGTGCTTTTCTCAGCCTGAAAAGGCTATTTAGACCCATGATATTTTTAAGAAAGTGGGTGTCAGTTTAGTCATAAGGAAGGCCTTTGGGCTCATGTATTGTGGATTGGGCTTCTATTTGGCCACTTTTAACCAAGTCACACAGTCAGAAGCCACTTAGACTGTACTGGGAACAAGTTACAGTGAAACGTTACCGGGAACAAGTTACAGTGAAACGTCACCAAAGTGCTTCTCTCAGCCTGAAAAGGCTATTTTGACCAATGATTTTTTAAAGAAAATGAGTGTCAGTTTTGTCATAAGGAAGGCATTTGGGCCCATGTATAGTGCATTGGGATTCTTGTTGGGCACTTTTAGGTACAACACACAGTCACCAGCCACTCAGAATGTACTGGGAAAAAGTTACAGCCAAATGTCACCAAAGTGCTTCACTCAGCCTGGAAAGGCTATTTAGACCCATGATATTTTTAAGAAAGTGGGTGTCAGTTTAGTCATAAGGAAGGCCTTTGGGCTCATGTATTGTGGATTGGGCTTCTATTTGGCCACTTTTAGCCAAGTCACACAGTCAGCAGCCACTTAGACTGTACTGGGAACAAGTTACAGTTAAACGTCACCAAAGTGCTTCTCTCAGCCTGAAAAGGCTATTTTGACCAATGATCTTTTTAAGAAAATAAGTGTCAGTTTTGTCATAAGGAAGGCATTTGGGCCCATGTATAGTGCATTGGGATTCTATTTGGGCACTTTTAGGTACAACACACAGTCACCAGCCACTCAGAATGTACTGGGAACAAGTTACAGCCAAATGTCACCAACGTGCTTCACTCAGCCTGAAAAGGCTATTTAGACCCATGATATTTTTAAGAAAGTGGGTGTCAGTTTAGTCATAAGGAAGACCTTTGGGCGCATGTATTGTGGATTGGGCTTTTATTTGGCCACTTTTAGCCAAGTCACACAGTCAGCTGCCACTTAGACTGTACTGGGAACAAGTTACAGTTAAACGTCACCAAAGTGCTTCTCTCAGCCTGAAAAGGCTATTTTGACCAATGATTTTTTAAAGAAAATGAGTGTCAGTTTTGTCATAAGGAAGGCATTTGGGCCCATGTAGAGTGCATTGGGATTCTATTTGGGCACTTCTAGGTACAACACACATTTGACCAATGATTTTTTAATGAAAATGAGTGTCAGTTTTGTCATAAGGAAGGCATTTGGGCCCATGTATAGTGTATTGGGAATCTATTTGGGCACTTTTAGGTACAACACACAGTCACCAGCCACTCAGAATGTACTGGGAACAAGTTACAGCCAAAAGTCACCAAAGTGCTTCTCTCAGCCTGAAAAGGCTATTTAGACCCATGATATTTTTAAGAAAGTGGGTGTCAGTTTAGTCATAAGGAAGGCATTTGGGCCCATGTTTAGTGCATTGGGAATCTATTTGGCCACTTTTAACCAAGTCACACAGTCAGCAGCCACTTAGACTGTACTGGGAACAAGTTACAGTGAAACGTCACCAAAGTGCTTCTCTCAGCCTGAAAAGGCTATTTTGACCAATGATTTTTTTAAGAAAATGAGTGTCAGTTTTGTCATAAGGAAGGCATTTGGGCCGATGTATAGTGCATTGGGATTCTTGTTGGGCACTTTTAGGTACAACACACAGTCACCAGCCACTCAGAATGTACTGGGAACAAGTTACAGCCAAATGTCACCAAAGTGCTTTTCTCAGCCTGAAAAGGCTATTTAGACCCATGATATTTTTAAGAAAGTGGGTGTCAGTTTAGTCATAAGGAAGGCCTTTGGGCTCATGTATTGTGGATTGGGCTTCTATTTGGCCACTTTTAACCAAGTCACACAGTCAGCAGCCACTTAGACTGTACTGGGAACAAGTTACAGTGAAACGTTACCGGGAACAAGTTACAGTGAAACGTCACCAAAGTGCTTCTCTCAGCCTGAAAAGGCTATTTTGACCAATGATTTTTTAAAGAAAATGAGTGTCAGTTTTGTCATAAGGAAGGCATTTGGGCCCATGTATAGTGCATTGGGATTCTTGTTGGGCACTTTTAGGTACAACACACAGTCACCAGCCACTCAGAATGTACTGGGAACAAGTTACAGCCAAATGTCACCAAAGTGCTTCACTCAGCCTGGAAAGGCTATTTAGACCCATGATATTTTTAAGAAAGTGGGTGTCAGTTTAGTCATAAGGAAGGCCTTTGGGCTCATGTATTGTGGATTGGGCTTCTATTTGGCCACTTTTAGCCAAGTCACACAGTCAGCAGCCACTTAGACTGTACTGGGAACAAGTTACAGTTAAACGTCACCAAAGTGCTTCTCTCAGCCTGAAAAGGCTATTTTGACCAATGATCTTTTTAAGAAAATAAGTGTCAGTTTTGTCATAAGGAAGGCATTTGGGCCCATGTATAGTGCATTGGGATTCTATTTGGGCACTTTTAGGTACAACACACAGTCACCAGCCACTCAGAATGTACTGGGAACAAGTTACAGCCAAATGTCACCAAAGTGCTTCACTCAGCCTGAAAAGGCTATTTAGACCCATGATATTTTTAAGAAAGTGGGTGTCAGTTTAGTCATAAGGAAGGCCTTTGGGATCATGTATTGTGGATTGGGCTTCTATTTGGCCACTTTTAGCCAAGTCACACAGTCAGCAGCCACTTAGACTGTACTTGGAACAAGTTACAGTTAAACGTCACCAAAGTGCTTCTCTCAGCCTGAAAAGGCTATTTTGACCAATGATTTTTTTAAAGAAAATGAGTGTCAGTTTTGTCATAAGGAAGGCATTTGGGCCCATGTATAGTGCATTGGGAATCTATTTGGGCACTTTTAGGTACAACACACAGTCACCAGCCACTCAGAATGTACTGGGAACAAGTTACAGCCAAAAGTCACCAAAGTGCTTCTCTCAGCCTGAAAAGGCTATTTAGACCCATGATATTTTTAAGAAAGTGGGTGTCAGTTTAGTCATAAGGAAGGCCTTTGGGCTCATGTATTGTGGATTGGGCTTCTATTTGGCCACTTTTAACCAAGTCACACAGTCAGCAGCCACTTAGACTGTACTGGGAACAAGTTACAGTGAAACGTTACCGGGAACAAGTTACAGTGAAACGTCACCAAAGTGCTTCTCTCAGCCTGAAAAGGCTATTTTGACCAATGATTTTTTAAAGAAAATGAGTGTCAGTTTTTTCATAAGGAAGGCATTTGGGCCCATGTATAGTGCATTGGGATTCTTGTTGGGCACTTTTAGGTACAACACACAGTCACCAGCCACTCAGAATGTACTGGGAACAAGTTACAGCCAAATGTCACCAAAGTGCTTCACTCAGCCTGGAAAGGCTATTTAGACCAATGATATTTTTAAGAAAGTGGGTGTCAGTTTAGTCATAAGGAAGGCCTTTGGGCTCATGTATTGTGGATTGGGCTTCTATTTGGCCACTTTTAGCCAAGTCACACAGTCAGCAGCCACTTAGACTGTACTGGGAACAAGTTACAGTTAAACGTCACCAAAGTGCTTCTCTCAGCCTGAAAAGGCTATTTTGACCAATGATCTTTTTAAGAAAATAAGTGTCAGTTTTGTCATAAGGAAGGCATTTGGGCCCATGTATAGTGCATTGGGATTCTATTTGGGCACTTTTAGGTACAACACACAGTCACCAGCCACTCAGAATGTACTGGGAACAAGTTACAGCCAAATGTCACCAAAGTGCTTCACTCAGCCTGAAAAGGCTATTTAGACCCATGATATTTTTAAGAAAGTGGGTGTCAGTTTAGTCATAAGGAAGGCCTTTGGGATCATGTATTGTGGATTGGGCTTCTATTTGGCCACTTTTAGCCAAGTCACACAGTCAGCAGCCACTTAGACTGTACTTGGAACAAGTTACAGTGAAACGTCACCAAAGTGCTTCTCTCAGCCTGAAAAGGCTATTTTGACCAATGATTTTTTTAAGAAAATGAGTGTCAGTTTTGTCATAAGGAAGGCATTTGGGCCCATGTATAGTGCATTGGGATTCTTGTTGGGCACTTTTAGGTACAACACACAGTCACCAGCCACTCAGAATGTACTGGGAACAAGTTACAGCCAAATGTCACCAAAGTGCTTCACTCAGCCTGGAAAGGCTATTTAGACCCATGATATTTTTAAGAAAGTGGGTGTCAGTTTAGTCATAAGGAAGGCCTTTGGGCTCATGTATTGTGGATTGGGCTTCTATTTGGCCACTTTTAGCCAAGTCACACAGTCAGCAGCCACTTAGACTGTACTGGGAACAAGTTACAGTTAAACGTCACCAAAGTGCTTCTCTCAGCCTGAAAAGGCTATTTTGACCAATGATCTTTTTAAGAAAATAAGTGTCAGTTTTGTCATAAGGAAGGCATTTGGGCCCATGTATAGTGCATTGGGATTCTATTTGGGCACTTTTAGGTACAACACACAGTCACCAGCCACTCAGAATGTACTGGGAACAAGTTACAGCCAAATGTCACCAAAGTGCTTCACTCAGCCTGAAAAGGCTATTTAGACCCATGATATTTTTAAGAAAGTGGGTGTCAGTTTAGTCATAAGGAAGGCCTTTGGGATCATGTATTGTGGATTGGGCTTCTATTTGGCCACTTTTAGCCAAGTCACACAGTCAGCAGCCACTTAGACTGTACTTGGAACAAGTTACAGTTAAACGTCACCAAAGTGCTTCTCTCAGCCTGAAAAGGCTATTTTGACCAATGATTTTTTTAAAGAAAATGAGTGTCAGTTTTGTCATAAGGAAGGCATTTGGGCCCATGTATAGTGCATTGGGAATCTATTTGGGCACTTTTAGGTACAACACACAGTCACCAGCCACTCAGAATGTACTGGGAACAAGTTACAGCCAAAAGTCACCAAAGTGCTTCTCTCAGCCTGAAAAGGCTATTTAGACCCATGATATTTTTAAGAAAGTGGGTGTCAGTTTAGTCATAAGGAAGGCCTTTGGGCTCATGTATTGTGGATTGGGCTTCTATTTGGCCACTTTTAACCAAGTCACACAGTCAGCAGCTACTTAGACTGTACTGGGAACAAGTTACAGTGAAACGTTACCGGGAACAAGTTACAGTGAAACGTCACCAAAGTGCTTCTCTCAGCCTGAAAAGGCTATTTTGACCAATGATTTTTTTAAGAAAATGAGTGTCAGTTTTGTCATAAGGAAGGCATTTGGGCCCATGTATAGTGCATTGGGATTCTTGTTGGGCACTTTTAGGTACAACACACAGTCACCAGCCACTCAGAATGTACTGGGAACAAGTTACAGCCAAATGTCACCAAAGTGCTTCACTAAGCCTGGAAAGGCTATTTAGACCAATGATATTTTTAAGAAAGTGGGTGTCAGTTTAGTCATAAGGAAGGCCTTTGGGCTCATGTATTGTGGATTGGGCTTCTATTTGGCCACTTTTAGCCAAGTCACACAGTCAGCAGCCACTTAGACTGTACTGGGAACAAGTTACAGTTAAACGTCACCAAAGTGCTTCTCTCAGCCTGAAAAGGCTATTTTGACCAATGATCTTTTTAAGAAAATAAGTGTCAGTTTTGTCATAAGGAAGGCATTTGGGCCCATGTATAGTGCATTGGGATTCTATTTGGGCACTTTTAGGTACAACACACAGTCACCAGCCACTCAGAATGTACTGGGAACAAGTTACAGCCAAATGTCACCAAAGTGCTTCACTCAGCCTGAAAAGGCTATTTAGACCCATGATATTTTTAAGAAAGTGGGTGTCAGTTTAGTCATAAGGAAGGCCTTTGGGATCATGTATTGTGGATTGGGCTTCTATTTGGCCACTTTTAGCCAAGTCACACAGTCAGCAGCCACTTAGACTGTACTTGGAACAAGTTACAGTTAAACGTCACCAAAGTGCTTCTCTCAGCCTGAAAAGGCTATTTTGACCAATGATTTTTTTAAAGAAAATGAGTGTCAGTTTTGTCATAAGGAAGGCATTTGGGCCCATGTATAGTGCATTGGGAATCTATTTGGGCACTTTTAGGTACAACACACAGTCACCAGCCACTCAGAATGTACTGGGAACAAGTTACAGCCAAATGTCACCAAAGTGCTTCACTCAGCCTGAAAAGGCTATTTAGACCCATTATATTTTTAAGAAAGTGGGTGTCAGTTTAGTCATAAGGAAGGCCTTTGGGATCATGTATTGTGGATTGGGCTTCTATTTGGCCACTTTTAGCCAAGTCACACAGTCAGCAGCCACTTAGACTGTACTTGGAACAAGTTACAGTGAAACGTCACCAAAGTGCTTCTCTCAGCCTGAAAAGGCTATTTTGACCAATGATTTTTTTAAGAAAATGAGTGTCAGTTTTGTCATAAGGAAGGCATTTGGGCCCATGTATAGTGCATTGGGATTCTTGTTGGGCACTTTTAGGTACAACACACAGTCACCAGCCACTCAGAATGTGCTGGGAACAAGTTACAGCCAAATGTCACCAAAGTGCTTCACTCAGCCTGGAAAGGCTATTTAGACCCATGATATTTTTAAGAAAGTGGGTGTCAGTTTAGTCATAAGGAAGGCCTTTGGGCTCATGTATTGTGGATTGGGCTTCTATTTGGCCACTTTTAGCCAAGTCACACAGTCAGCAGCCACTTAGACTGTACTGGGAACAAGTTACAGTTAAACGTCACCAAAGTGCTTCTCTCAGCCTGAAAAGGCTATTTTGACCAATGATCTTTTTAAGAAAATAAGTGTCAGTTTTGTCATAAGGAAGGCATTTGGGCCCATGTATAGTGCATTGGGATTCTATTTGGGCACTTTTAGGTACAACACACAGTCACCAGCCACTCAGAATGTACTGGGAACAAGTTACAGCCAAATGTCACCAAAGTGCTTCACTCAGCCTGAAAAGGCTATTTAGACCCATGATATTTTTAAGAAAGTGGGTGTCAGTTTAGTCATAAGGAAGGCCTTTGGGATCATGTATTGTGGATTGGGCTTCTATTTGGCCACTTTTAGCCAAGTCACACAGTCAGCAGCCACTTAGACTGTACTTGGAACAAGTTACAGTTAAACGTCACCAAAGTGCTTCTCTCAGCCTGAAAAGGCTATTTTGACCAATGATTTTTTTAAAGAAAATGAGTGTCAGTTTTGTCATAAGGAAGGCATTTGGGCCCATGTATAGTGCATTGGGAATCTATTTGGGCACTTTTAGGTACAACACACAGTCACCAGCCACTCAGAATATACTGGGAACAAGTTACAGCCAAAAGTCACCAAAGTGCTTCTCTCAGCCTGAAAAGGCTATTTAGACCCATGATATTTTTAAGAAAGTGGGTGTCAGTTTAGTCATAAGGAAGGCCTTTGGGCTCATGTATTGTGGATTGGGCTTCTATTTGGCCACTTTTAACCAAGTCACACAGTCAGCAGCCACTTAGACTGTACTGGGAACAAGTTACAGTGAAACGTTACCGGGAACAAGTTACAGTGAAACGTCACCAAAGTGCTTCTCTCAGCCTGAAAAGGCTATTTTGACCAATGATTTTTTTAAGAAAATTAGTGTCAGTTTTGTCATAAGGAAGGCATTTGGGCCCATGTATAGTGCATTGGGATTCTTGTTGGGCACTTTTAGGTACAACACACAGTCACCAGCCACTCAGAATGTACTGGGAACAAGTTACAGCCAAATGTCACCAAAGTGCTTCACTAAGCCTGGAAAGGCTATTTAGACCAATGATATTTTTAAGAAAGTGGGTGTCAGTTTAGTCATAAGGAAGGCCTTTGGGCTCATGTATTGTGGATTGGGCTTCTATTTGGCCACTTTTAGCCAAGTCACACAGTCAGCAGCCACTTAGACTGTACTGGGAACAAGTTACAGTTAAACGTCACCAAAGTGCTTCTCTCAGCCTGAAAAGGCTATTTTGACCAATGATCTTTTTAAGAAAATAAGTGTCAGTTTTGTCATAAGGAAGGCATTTGGGCCCATGTATAGTGCATTGGGATTCTATTTGGGCACTTTTAGGTACAACACACAGTCACCAGCCACTCAGAATGTACTGGGAACAAGTTACAGCCAAATGTCACCAAAGTGCTTCACTCAGCCTGAAAAGGCTATTTAGACCCATGATATTTTTAAGAAAGTGGGTGTCAGTTTAGTCATAAGGAAGGCCTTTGGGATCATGTATTGTGGATTGGGCTTCTATTTGGCCACTTTTAGCCAAGTCACACAGTCAGCAGCCACTTAGACTGTACTTGGAACAAGTTACAGTTAAACGTCACCAAAGTGCTTCTCTCAGCCTGAAAAGGCTATTTTGACCAATGATTTTTTTAAAGAAAATGAGTGTCAGTTTTGTCATAAGGAAGGCATTTGGGCCCATGTATAGTGCATTGGGAATCTATTTGGGCACTTTTAGGTACAACACACAGTCACCAGCCACTCAGAATGTACTGGGAACAAGTTACAGCCAAAAGTCACCAAAGTGCTTCTCTCAGCCTGAAAAGGCTATTTAGACCCATGATATTTTTAAGAAAGTGGGTGTCAGTTTAGTCATAAGGAAGGCCTTTGGGCTCATGTATTGTGGATTGGGCTTCTATTTGGCCACTTTTAACCAAGTCACACAGTCAGCAGCCACTTAGACTGTACTGGGAACAAGTTACAGTGAAACGTCACCAAAGTGCTTCTCTCAGCCTGAAAAGGCTATTTTGACCAATGATTTTTTTAAGAAAATGAGTGTCAGTTTTGTCATAAGGAAGGCATTTGGGCCCATGTAGAGTGCATTGGGATTCTATTTCGGCAATTTTAGGTACAACACACAGTCACCAGCCACTCAGAATGTACTGGGAACAAGTTACAGCCAAATGTCACCAAAGTGCTTTTCTCAGCCTGAAAAGGCTATTTAGACCCATGATATTTTTAAGAAAGTGGGTGTCAGTTTAGTCATAAGGAAGGCCTTTGGGCTCATGTATTGTGGATTGGGCTTCTATTTGGCCACTTTTAACCAAGTCACACAGTCAGCAGCCACTTAGACTGTACTGGGAACAAGTTACAGTGAAACGTTACCGGGAACAAGTTACAGTGAAACGTCACCAAAGTGCTTCTCTCAGCCTGAAAAGGCTATTTTGACCAATGATTTTCTTAAGAAAATGAGTGTCAGTTTTGTCATAAGGAAGGCATTTGGGCCCATGTATAGTGCATTGGGATTCTATTTGGGCACTTTTAGGTCCAACACACAGTCACCAGCCACTCAGAATGTACTGGGAACAAGTTACAGCCAAATGTCACCAAAGTGCTTCTCTCAGCCTGAAAAGGCTATTTTGACCAATGATTTTTTAAAGAAAATGAGTGTCAGTTTTGTCATAAGGAAGGCATTTGGGCCCATGTAGAGTGCATTGGGATTCTATTTGGGCACTTTTAACCAAGTCACACAGTCAGCAGCCACTTAGACTGTACTGGGAACAAGTTACAGTGAAACGTTACCGGGAACAAGTTACAGTGAAACGTCACCAAAGTGCTTCTCTCAGCCTGAAAAGGCTATTTTGACCAATGATTTTCTTAAGAAAATGAGTGTCAGTTTTGTCATAAGGAAGGCATTTGGGCCCATCTATAGTGCATTGGGATTCTATTTGGGCACTTTTAGGTCCAACACACAGTCACCAGCCACTCAGAATGTACTGGGAACAAGTTACAGCCAAATGTCACCAAAGTGCTTCTCTCAGCCTGAAAAGGCTATTTAGACCCATGATATTTTTTAAGAAAGTGGGTGTCAGTTTACTCATAAGGAAGGCCTTTAGGCTCATGTATTGTGGATTGGGCTTCTATTTGGCCACTTTTAACCAAGTCACACAGTCAGCAGCCACCTAGACTGTACTGGGAACAAGTTACAGTTAAACGTCACCAAAGTGCTTCTCTCAGCCTGAAAAGGCTATTTTGACCAATGATTTTTTTAAAGAAAATAAGTGTCAGTTATGTCATAAGGAAGGCATTTGGGCCCATGTAGAGTGCATTGGGATTCTATTTGGGCACTTTTAGGTACAACACACAGTCACCAGCCACTCAGAATGTACTGGGAACAAGTTACAGCTAAATGTCACCAAAGTGCTTCTCTCAGCCTGAAAAGGCTATTTAGACCCATGATATTTTTAAGAAAGTGGGTGTCAGTTTAGTCATAAGGAAGGCCTTTGGCCTCATGTATTGTGGATTGGGCTTCTATTTGGCCACTTTTAGCCAAGTCACACAGTCAGCAGCCACTTAGACTGTACTGGGAACAAGTTACAGTGAAACGTTACCGGGAACAAGTTACAGTGAAACGTCACCAAAGTGCTTCTCTCAGCCTGAAAAGGCTATTTTGACCAATGATTTTTTTAAGAAAATGAGTGTCAGTTTTGTCATAAGGAAGGCATTTGGGCCCATGTATAGTGCATTGGGATTCTTGTTGGGCACTTTTAGGTACAACACACAGTCACCAGCCACTCAGAATGTACTGGGAACAAGTTACAGCCAAATGTCACCAAAGTGCTTTTCTCAGCCTGAAAAGGCTATTTAGACCCATGATATTTTTAAGAAAGTGGGTGTCAGTTTAGTCATAAGGAAGGCCTTTGGGCTCATGTATTGTGGATTGGGCTTCTATTTGGCCACTTTTAGCCAAGTCACACAGTCAGCAGCCACTTAGACTGTACTGGGAACAAGTTACAGTTAAACGTCACCAAAGTGCTTCTCTCAGCCTGAAAAGGCTATTTTGACCAATGATCTTTTTAAGAAAATAAGTGTCAGTTTTGTCATAAGGAAGGCATTTGGGCCCATGTATAGTGCATTGGGATTCTATTTGGGCACTTTTAGGTACAACACACAGTCACCAGCCACTCAGAATGTACTGGGAACAAGTTACAGCCAAATGTCACCAAAGTGCTTCACTCAGCCTGAAAAGGCTATTTAGACCCATGATATTTTTAAGAAAGTGGGTGTCAGTTTAGTCATAAGGAAGGCCTTTGGGATCATGTATTGTGGATTGGGCTTCTATTTGGCCACTTTTAGCCAAGTCACACAGTCAGCAGCCACTTAGACTGTACTTGGAACAAGTTACAGTGAAACGTCACCAAAGTGCTTCTCTCAGCCTGAAAAGGCTATTTTGACCAATGATTTTTTTAAGAAAATGAGTGTCAGTTTTGTCATAAGGAAGGCATTTGGGCCCATGTATAGTGCATTGGGATTCTTGTTGGGCACTTTTAGGTACAACACACAGTCACCAGCCACTCAGAATGTACTGGGAACAAGTTACAGCCAAATGTCACCAAAGTGCTTCACTCAGCCTGGAAAGGCTATTTAGACCCATGATATTTTTAAGAAAGTGGGTGTCAGTTTAGTCATAAGGAAGGCCTTTGGGCTCATGTATTGTGGATTGGGCTTCTATTTGGCCACTTTTAGCCAAGTCACACAGTCAGCAGCCACTTAGACTGTACTGGGAACAAGTTACAGTTAAACGTCACCAAAGTGCTTCTCTCAGCCTGAAAAGGCTATTTTGACCAATGATCTTTTTAAGAAAATAAGTGTCAGTTTTGTCATAAGGAAGGCATTTGGGCCCATGTATAGTGCATTGGGATTCTATTTGGGCACTTTTAGGTACAACACACAGTCACCAGCCACTCAGAATGTACTGGGAACAAGTTACAGCCAAATGTCACCAAAGTGCTTCACTCAGCCTGAAAAGGCTATTTAGACCCATGATATTTTTAAGAAAGTGGGTGTCAGTTTAGTCATAAGGAAGGCCTTTGGGATCATGTATTGTGGATTGGGCTTCTATTTGGCCACTTTTAGCCAAGTCACACAGTCAGCAGCCACTTAGACTGTACTTGGAACAAGTTACAGTTAAACGTCACCAAAGTGCTTCTCTCAGCCTGAAAAGGCTATTTTGACCAATGATTTTTTTAAAGAAAATGAGTGTCAGTTTTGTCATAAGGAAGGCATTTGGGCCCATGTATAGTGCATTGGGAATCTATTTGGGCACTTTTAGGTACAACACACAGTCACCAGCCACTCAGAATGTACTGGGAACAAGTTACAGCCAAAAGTCACCAAAGTGCTTCTCTCAGCCTGAAAAGGCTATTTAGACCCATGATATTTTTAAGAAAGTGGGTGTCAGTTTAGTCATAAGGAAGGCCTTTGGGCTCATGTATTGTGGATTGGGCTTCTATTTGGCCACTTTTAACCAAGTCACACAGTCAGCAGCTACTTAGACTGTACTGGGAACAAGTTACAGTGAAACGTTACCGGGAACAAGTTACAGTGAAACGTCACCAAAGTGCTTCTCTCAGCCTGAAAAGGCTATTTTGACCAATGATTTTTTTAAGAAAATGAGTGTCAGTTTTGTCATAAGGAAGGCATTTGGGCCCATGTATAGTGCATTGGGATTCTTGTTGGGCACTTTTAGGTACAACACACAGTCACCAGCCACTCAGAATGTACTGGGAACAAGTTACAGCCAAATGTCACCAAAGTGCTTCACTAAGCCTGGAAAGGCTATTTAGACCAATGATATTTTTAAGAAAGTGGGTGTCAGTTTAGTCATAAGGAAGGCCTTTGGGCTCATGTATTGTGGATTGGGCTTCTATTTGGCCACTTTTAGCCAAGTCACACAGTCAGCAGCCACTTAGACTGTACTGGGAACAAGTTACAGTTAAACGTCACCAAAGTGCTTCTCTCAGCCTGAAAAGGCTATTTTGACCAATGATCTTTTTAAGAAAATAAGTGTCAGTTTTGTCATAAGGAAGGCATTTGGGCCCATGTATAGTGCATTGGGATTCTATTTGGGCACTTTTAGGTACAACACACAGTCACCAGCCACTCAGAATGTACTGGGAACAAGTTACAGCCAAATGTCACCAAAGTGCTTCACTCAGCCTGAAAAGGCTATTTAGACCCATGATATTTTTAAGAAAGTGGGTGTCAGTTTAGTCATAAGGAAGGCCTTTGGGATCATGTATTGTGGATTGGGCTTCTATTTGGCCACTTTTAGCCAAGTCACACAGTCAGCAGCCACTTAGACTGTACTTGGAACAAGTTACAGTTAAACGTCACCAAAGTGCTTCTCTCAGCCTGAAAAGGCTATTTTGACCAATGATTTTTTTAAAGAAAATGAGTGTCAGTTTTGTCATAAGGAAGGCATTTGGGCCCATGTATAGTGCATTGGGAATCTATTTGGGCACTTTTAGGTACAACACACAGTCACCAGCCACTCAGAATGTACTGGGAACAAGTTACAGCCAAATGTCACCAAAGTGCTTCACTCAGCCTGAAAAGGCTATTTAGACCCATTATATTTTTAAGAAAGTGGGTGTCAGTTTAGTCATAAGGAAGGCCTTTGGGATCATGTATTGTGGATTGGGCTTCTATTTGGCCACTTTTAGCCAAGTCACACAGTCAGCAGCCACTTAGACTGTACTTGGAACAAGTTACAGTGAAACGTCACCAAAGTGCTTCTCTCAGCCTGAAAAGGCTATTTTGACCAATGATTTTTTTAAGAAAATGAGTGTCAGTTTTGTCATAAGGAAGGCATTTGGGCCCATGTATAGTGCATTGGGATTCTTGTTGGGCACTTTTAGGTACAACACACAGTCACCAGCCACTCAGAATGTACTGGGAACAAGTTACAGCCAAATGTCACCAAAGTGCTTCACTCAGCCTGGAAAGGCTATTTAGACCCATGATATTTTTAAGAAAGTGGGTGTCAGTTTAGTCATAAGGAAGGCCTTTGGGCTCATGTATTGTGGATTGGGCTTCTATTTGGCCACTTTTAGCCAAGTCACACAGTCAGCAGCCACTTAGACTGTACTGGGAACAAGTTACAGTTAAACGTCACCAAAGTGCTTCTCTCAGCCTGAAAAGGCTATTTTGACCAATGATCTTTTTAAGAAAATAAGTGTCAGTTTTGTCATAAGGAAGGCATTTGGGCCCATGTATAGTGCATTGGGATTCTATTTGGGCACTTTTAGGTACAACACACAGTCACCAGCCACTCAGAATGTACTGGGAACAAGTTACAGCCAAATGTCACCAAAGTGCTTCACTCAGCCTGAAAAGGCTATTTAGACCCATGATATTTTTAAGAAAGTGGGTGTCAGTTTAGTCATAAGGAAGGCCTTTGGGATCATGTATTGTGGATTGGGCTTCTATTTGGCCACTTTTAGCCAAGTCACACAGTCAGCAGCCACTTAGACTGTACTTGGAACAAGTTACAGTTAAACGTCACCAAAGTGCTTCTCTCAGCCTGAAAAGGCTATTTTGACCAATGATTTTTTTAAAGAAAATGAGTGTCAGTTTTGTCATAAGGAAGGCATTTGGGCCCATGTATAGTGCATTGGGAATCTATTTGGGCACTTTTAGGTACAACACACAGTCACCAGCCACTCAGAATATACTGGGAACAAGTTACAGCCAAAAGTCACCAAAGTGCTTCTCTCAGCCTGAAAAGGCTATTTAGACCCATGATATTTTTAAGAAAGTGGGTGTCAGTTTAGTCATAAGGAAGGCCTTTGGGCTCATGTATTGTGGATTGGGCTTCTATTTGGCCACTTTTAACCAAGTCACACAGTCAGCAGCCACTTAGACTGTACTGGGAACAAGTTACAGTGAAACGTTACCGGGAACAAGTTACAGTGAAACGTCACCAAAGTGCTTCTCTCAGCCTGAAAAGGCTATTTTGACCAATGATTTTTTTAAGAAAATTAGTGTCAGTTTTGTCATAAGGAAGGCATTTGGGCCCATGTATAGTGCATTGGGATTCTTGTTGGGCACTTTTAGGTACAACACACAGTCACCAGCCACTCAGAATGTACTGGGAACAAGTTACAGCCAAATGTCACCAAAGTGCTTCACTAAGCCTGGAAAGGCTATTTAGACCAATGATATTTTTAAGAAAGTGGGTGTCAGTTTAGTCATAAGGAAGGCCTTTGGGCTCATGTATTGTGGATTGGGCTTCTATTTGGCCACTTTTAGCCAAGTCACACAGTCAGCAGCCACTTAGACTGTACTGGGAACAAGTTACAGTTAAACGTCACCAAAGTGCTTCTCTCAGCCTGAAAAGGCTATTTTGACCAATGATCTTTTTAAGAAAATAAGTGTCAGTTTTGTCATAAGGAAGGCATTTGGGCCCATGTATAGTGCATTGGGATTCTATTTGGGCACTTTTAGGTACAACACACAGTCACCAGCCACTCAGAATGTACTGGGAACAAGTTACAGCCAAATGTCACCAAAGTGCTTCACTCAGCCTGAAAAGGCTATTTAGACCCATGATATTTTTAAGAAAGTGGGTGTCAGTTTAGTCATAAGGAAGGCCTTTGGGATCATGTATTGTGGATTGGGCTTCTATTTGGCCACTTTTAGCCAAGTCACACAGTCAGCAGCCACTTAGACTGTACTTGGAACAAGTTACAGTTAAACGTCACCAAAGTGCTTCTCTCAGCCTGAAAAGGCTATTTTGACCAATGATTTTTTTAAAGAAAATGAGTGTCAGTTTTGTCATAAGGAAGGCATTTGGGCCCATGTATAGTGCATTGGGAATCTATTTGGGCACTTTTAGGTACAACACACAGTCACCAGCCACTCAGAATGTACTGGGAACAAGTTACAGCCAAAAGTCACCAAAGTGCTTCTCTCAGCCTGAAAAGGCTATTTAGACCCATGATATTTTTAAGAAAGTGGGTGTCAGTTTAGTCATAAGGAAGGCCTTTGGGCTCATGTATTGTGGATTGGGCTTCTATTTGGCCACTTTTAACCAAGTCACACAGTCAGCAGCCACTTAGACTGTACTGGGAACAAGTTACAGTGAAACGTCACCAAAGTGCTTCTCTCAGCCTGAAAAGGCTATTTTGACCAATGATTTTTTTAAGAAAATGAGTGTCAGTTTTGTCATAAGGAAGGCATTTGGGCCCATGTAGAGTGCATTGGGATTCTATTTCGGCAATTTTAGGTACAACACACAGTCACCAGCCACTCAGAATGTACTGGGAACAAGTTACAGCCAAATGTCACCAAAGTGCTTTTCTCAGCCTGAAAAGGCTATTTAGACCCATGATATTTTTAAGAAAGTGGGTGTCAGTTTAGTCATAAGGAAGGCCTTTGGGCTCATGTATTGTGGATTGGGCTTCTATTTGGCCACTTTTAACCAAGTCACACAGTCAGCAGCCACTTAGACTGTACTGGGAACAAGTTACAGTGAAACGTTACCGGGAACAAGTTACAGTGAAACGTCACCAAAGTGCTTCTCTCAGCCTGAAAAGGCTATTTTGACCAATGATTTTCTTAAGAAAATGAGTGTCAGTTTTGTCATAAGGAAGGCATTTGGGCCCATGTATAGTGCATTGGGATTCTATTTGGGCACTTTTAGGTCCAACACACAGTCACCAGCCACTCAGAATGTACTGGGAACAAGTTACAGCCAAATGTCACCAAAGTGCTTCTCTCAGCCTGAAAAGGCTATTTAGACCCATGATATTTTTTAAGAAAGTGGGTGTCAGTTTACTCATAAGGAAGGCCTTTAGGCTCATGTATTGTGGATTGGGCTTCTATTTGGCCACTTTTAACCAAGTCACACAGTCAGCAGCCACTTAGACTGTACTGGGAACAAGTTACAGTTAAACGTCACCAAAGTGCTTCTCTCAGCCTGAAAAGGCTATTTTGACCAATGATTTTTTTTAAGAAAATGAGTGTCAGTTATGTCATAAGGAAGGCATTTGGGCCCATGTAGAGTGCATTGGGATTCTATTTGGGCACTTTTAGGTACAACACACAGTCACCAGCCACTCAGAATGTACTGGGAACAAGTTACAGCCAAATGTCACCAAAGTGCTTCTCTCAGCCTGAAAAGGCTATTTAGACCCATGATATTTTTAAGAAAGTGGGTGTCAGTTTAGTCATAAGGAAGGCCTTTGGCCTCATGTATTGTGGATTGGGCTTCTATTTGGCCACTTTTAGCCAAGTCACACAGTCAGCAGCCACTTAGACTGTACTGGGAACAAGTTACAGTGAAACGTCACCAAAGTGCTTCTCTCAGCCTGAAAAGGCTATTTTGACCAATGATTTTTTAAAGAAAATGAGTGTCAGTTTTGTCATAAGGAAGGCATTTGGGCCCATGTAGAGTGCATTGGGATTCTATTTGGGCACTTTTAACCAAGTCACACAGTCAGCAGCCACTTAGACTGTACTGGGAACAAGTTACAGTGAAACGTTACCGGGAACAAGTTACAGTGAAACGTCACCAAAGTGCTTCTCTCAGCCTGAAAAGGCTATTTTGACCAATGATTTTCTTAAGAAAATGAGTGTCAGTTTTGTCATAAGGAAGGCATTTGGGCCCATCTATAGTGCATTGGGATTCTATTTGGGCACTTTTAGGTCCAACACACAGTCACCAGCCACTCAGAATGTACTGGGAACAAGTTACAGCCAAATGTCACCAAAGTGCTTCTCTCAGCCTGAAAAGGCTATTTAGACCCATGATATTTTTTAAGAAAGTGGGTGTCAGTTTACTCATAAGGAAGGCCTTTAGGCTCATGTATTGTGGATTGGGCTTCTATTTGGCCACTTTTAACCAAGTCACACAGTCAGCAGCCACCTAGACTGTACTGGGAACAAGTTACAGTTAAACGTCACCAAAGTGCTTCTCTCAGCCTGAAAAGGCTATTTTGACCAATGATTTTTTTAAAGAAAATAAGTGTCAGTTATGTCATAAGGAAGGCATTTGGGCCCATGTAGAGTGCATTGGGATTCTATTTGGGCACTTTTAGGTACAACACACAGTCACCAGCCACTCAGAATGTACTGGGAACAAGTTACAGCTAAATGTCACCAAAGTGCTTCTCTCAGCCTGAAAAGGCTATTTAGACCCATGATATTTTTAAGAAAGTGGGTGTCAGTTTAGTCATAAGGAAGGCCTTTGGCCTCATGTATTGTGGATTGGGCTTCTATTTGGCCACTTTTAGCCAAGTCACACAGTCAGCAGCCACTTAGACTGTACTGGGAACAAGTTACAGTGAAACGTTACCGGGAACAAGTTACAGTGAAACGTCACCAAAGTGCTTCTCTCAGCCTGAAAAGGCTATTTTGACCAATGATTTTTTTAAGAAAATGAGTGTCAGTTTTGTCATAAGGAAGGCATTTGGGCCCATGTATAGTGCATTGGGATTCTTGTTGGGCACTTTTAGGTACAACACACAGTCACCAGCCACTCAGAATGTACTGGGAACAAGTTACAGCCAAATGTCACCAAAGTGCTTTTCTCAGCCTGAAAAGGCTATTTAGACCCATGATATTTTTAAGAAAGTGGGTGTCAGTTTAGTCATAAGGAAGGCCTTTGGGCTCATGTATTGTGGATTGGGCTTCTATTTGGCCACTTTTAACCAAGTCACACAGTCAGCAGCCACTTAGACTGTACTGGGAACAAGTTACAGTGAAACGTCACCAAAGTGCTTCTCTCAGCCTGAAAAGGCTATTTTGACCAATGATCTTTTTAAGAAAATGAGTGTCAGTTTTGTCATAAGGAAGGCATTTGGGCCCATGTATAGTGCATTGGGATTCTATTTGGGCACTTTTAGGTACAACACACAGTCACCAGCCACTCAGAATGTACTGGGAACAAGTTACAGCCAAATGTCACCAAAGTGCTTCACTCAGCCTGAAAAGGCTATTTAGACCCATGATATTTTTAAGAAATTGGGTGCCAGTTTAGTCATAAGGAAGGCCTTTGGGCGCATGTATTGTGGATTGGGCTTATATTTGGCCACTTTTAGCCAAGTCACACAGTCAGCTGCCACTTAGACTGTACTGGGAACAAGTTACAGTTAAACGTCACCAAAGTGCTTCTCTCAGCCTGAAAAGGCTATTTTGACCAATGATTTTTTAAAGAAAATGAGTGTCAGTTTTGTCATAAGGAAGGCATTTGGGCCCATGTAGAGTGCATTGGGATTCTATTTGGGCACTTTTAGGTACAACACACATTTGACCAATGATTTTTTAATGAAAATGAGTGTCAGTTTTGTCATAAGGAAGGCATTTGGGCCCATGTAGAGTGCATTGGGATTCTATTTCGGCAATTTTAGGTACAACACACAGTCACCAGCCACTCAGAATGTACTGGGAACAAGTTACAGCCAAATGTCACCAAAGTGCTTTTCTCAGCCTGAAAAGGCTATTTAGACCCATGATATTTTTAAGAAAGTGGGTGTCAGTTTAGTCATAAGGAAGGCCTTTGGGCTCATGTATTGTGGATTGGGCTTCTATTTGGCCACTTTTAACCAAGTCACACAGTCAGCAGCCACTTAGACTGTACTGGGAACAAGTTACAGTGAAACGTTACCGGGAACAAGTTACAGTGAAACGTCACCAAAGTGCTTCTCTCAGCCTGAAAAGGCTATTTTGACCAATGATTTTCTTAAGAAAATGAGTGTCAGTTTTGTCATAAGGAAGGCATTTGGGCCCATGTATAGTGCATTGGGATTCTATTTGGGCACTTTTAGGTCCAACACACAGTCACCAGCCACTCAGAATGTACTGGGAACAAGTTACAGCCAAATGTCACCAAAGTGCTTCTCTCAGCCTGAAAAGGCTATTTAGACCCATGATATTTTTTAAGAAAGTGGGTGTCAGTTTACTCATAAGGAAGGCCTTTAGGCTCATGTATTGTGGATTGGGCTTCTATTTGGCCACTTTTAACCAAGTCACACAGTCAGCAGCCACTTAGACTGTACTGGGAACAAGTTACAGTTAAACGTCACCAAAGTGCTTCTCTCAGCCTGAAAAGGCTATTTTGACCAATGATTTTTTTTAAGAAAATGAGTGTCAGTTATGTCATAAGGAAGGCATTTGGGCCCATGTAGAGTGCATTGGGATTCTATTTGGGCACTTTTAGGTACAACACACAGTCACCAGCCACTCAGAATGTACTGGGAACAAGTTACAGCTAAATGTCACCAAAGTGCTTCTCTCAGCCTGAAAAGGCTATTTAGACCCATGATATTTTTAAGAAAGTGGGTGTCAGTTTAGTCATAAAGAAGGCCTTTGGCCTCATGTATTGTGGATTGGGCTTCTATTTGGCCACTTTTAGCCAAGTCACACAGTCAGCAGCCACTTAGACTGTACTGGGAACAAGTTACAGTTAAACGTCACCAAAGTGCTTCTCTCAGCCTGAAAAGGCTATTTTGACCAATGATTTTTTTAAGAAAATGAGTGTCAGTTTTGTCATAAGGAAGGCATTTGGGCCCATGTATAGTGCATTGGGATTCTATTTGGGCACTTTTAGGTACAACACACAGTCACCAGCCACTCAGAATGTACTGGGAACAAGTTTCAAGCAAATGTCACCAAAGTGCTTTTCTCAGCCTGAAAAGGCTATTTAGACCCATGATATTTTTAAGATAGTGGGTGTCAGTTTAGTCATAAGGAAGGCCTTTGGGCTCATGTATTGTGGATTGGGCTTCTATTTGGCCACTTTTAACCAAGTCACACAGTCAGCAGCCACTTAGACTGTACTGGGAACAAGTTACAGTGAAACGTTACCGGGAACAAGTTACAGTGAAACGTCACCAAAGTGCTTCTCTCAGCCTGAAAAGGCTATTTTGACCAATGATTTTTTTAAGAAAATGAGTGTCAGTTTTGTCATAAGGAAGGCATTTGGGCCCATGTATAGTGCATTGGGATTCTTGTTGGGCACTTTTAGGTACAACACACAGTCACCAGCCACTCAGAATGTACTGGGAACAAGTTACAGCCAAATGTCACCAAAGTGCTTTTCTCAGCCTGAAAAGGCTATTTAGACCCATGATATTTTTAAGAAAGTGGGTGTCAGTTTAGTCATAAGGAAGGCCTTTGGGCTCATGTATTGTGGATTGGGCTTCTATTTGGCCACTTTTAACCAAGTCACACAGTCAGCAGCCACTTAGACTGTACTGGGAACAAGTTACAGTGAAACGTTACCGGGAACAAGTTACAGTGAAACGTCACCAAAGTGCTTCTCTCAGCCTGAAAAGGCTATTTTGACCAATGATTTTTTTAAGAAAATGAGTGTCAGTTTTGTCATAAGGAAGGCATTTGGGCCCATGTATAGTGCATTGGGATTCTTGTTGGGCACTTTTAGGTACAACACACAGTCACCAGCCACTCAGAATGTACTGGGAAAAAGTTACAGCCAAATGTCACCAAAGTGCTTCACTCAGCCTGGAAAGGCTATTTAGACCCATGATATTTTTAAGAAAGTGGGTGTCAGTTTAGTCATAAGGAAGGCCTTTGGGCTCATGTATTGTGGATTGGGCTTCTATTTGGCCACTTTTAGCCAAGTCACACAGTCAGCAGCCACTTAGACTGTACTGGGAACAAGTTACAGTTAAACGTCACCAAAGTGCTTCTCTCAGCCTGAAAAGGCTATTTTGACCAATGATCTTTTTAAGGAAATAAGTGTCAGTTTTGTCATAAGGAAGGCATTTGGGCCCATGTATAGTGCATTGGGATTCTATTTGGGCACTTTTAGGTACAACACACAGTCACCAGCCACTCAGAATGTACTGGGAACAAGTTACAGCCAAATGTCACCAACGTGCTTCACTCAGCCTGAAAAGGCTATTTAGACCCATGATATTTTTAAGAAAGTGGGTGTCAGTTTAGTCATAAGGAAGGCCTTTGGGCGCATGTATTGTGGATTGGGCTTTTATTTGGCCACTTTTAGCCAAGTCACACAGTCAGCTGCCACTTAGACTGTACTGGGAACAAGTTACAGTTAAACGTCACCAAAGTGCTTCTCTCAGCCTGAAAAGGCTATTTTGACCAATCATTTTTTAAAGAAAATGAGTGTCAGTTTTGTCATAAGGAAGGCATTTGGGCCCATGTAGAGTGCATTGGGATTCTTGTTGGGCACTTTTAGGTACAACACACAGTCACCAGCCACTCAGAATGTACTGGGAACAAGTTACAGCCAAATGTCACCAAAGTGCTTCACTCAGCCTGGAAAGGCTATTTAGACCCATGATATTTTTAAGAAAGTGGGTGTCAGTTTAGTCATAAGGAAGGCCTTTGGGCTCATGTATTGTGGATTGGGCTTCTATTTGGCCACTTTTAGCCAAGTCACACAGTCAGCAGCCACTTAGACTGTACTGGGAACAAGTTACAGTTAAACGTCACCAAAGTGCTTCTCTCAGCCTGAAAAGGCTATTTTGACCAATGATCTTTTTAAGAAAATAAGTGTCAGTTTTGTCATAAGGAAGGCATTTGGGCCCATGTATAGTGCATTGGGATTCTATTTGGGCACTTTTAGGTACAACACACAGTCACCAGCCACTCAGAATGTACTGGGAACAAGTTACAGCCAAATGTCACCAAAGTGCTTCACTCAGCCTGAAAAGGCTATTTAGACCCATGATATTTTTAAGAAAGTGGGTGTCAGTTTAGTCATAAGGAAGGCCTTTGGGATCATGTATTGTGGATTGGGCTTCTATTTGGCCACTTTTAGCCAAGTCACACAGTCAGCAGCCACTTAGACTGTACTTGGAACAAGTTACAGTTAAACGTCACCAAAGTGCTTCTCTCAACCTGAAAAGGCTATTTTGACCAATGATTTTTTTAAAGAAAATGAGTGTCAGTTTTGTCATAAGGAAGGCATTTGGGCCCATGTATAGTGCATTGGGAATCTATTTGGGCACTTTTAGGTACAACACACAGTCACCAGCCACTCAGAATGTACTGGGAACAAGTTACAGCCAAAAGTCACCAAAGTGCTTCTCTCAGCCTGAAAAGGCTATTTAGACCCATGATATTTTTAAGAAAGTGGGTGTCAGTTTAGTCATAAGGAAGGCCTTTGGGCTCATGTATTGTGGATTGGGCTTCTATTTGGCCACTTTTAACCAAGTCACACAGTCAGCAGCCACTTAGACTGTACTGGGAACAAGTTACAGTGAAACGTTACCGGGAACAAGTTACAGTGAAACGTCACCAAAGTGCTTCTCTCAGCCTGAAAAGGCTATTTTGACCAATGATTTTTTTAAGAAAATGAGTGTCAGTTTTGTCATAAGGAAGGCATTTGGGCCCATGTATAGTGCATTGGGATTCTTGTTGGGCACTTTTAGGTACAACACACAGTCACCAGCCACTCAGAATGTACTGGGAACAAGTTACAGCCAAATGTCACCAAAGTGCTTCACTAAGCCTGGAAAGGCTATTTAGACCAATGATATTTTTAAGAAAGTGGGTGTCAGTTTAGTCATAAGGAAGGCCTTTGGGCTCATGTATTGTGGATTGGGCTTCTATTTGGCCACTTTTAGCCAAGTCACACAGTCAGCAGCCACTTAGACTGTACTGGGAACAAGTTACAGTTAAACGTCACCAAAGTGCTTCTCTCAGCCTGAAAAGGCTATTTTGACCAATGATCTTTTTAAGAAAATAAGTGTCAGTTTTGTCATAAGGAAGGCATTTGGGCCCATGTATAGTGCATTGGGATTCTATTTGGGCACTTTTAGGTACAACACACAGTCACCAGCCACTCAGAATGTACTGGGAACAAGTTACAGCCAAATGTCACCAAAGTGCTTCACTCAGCCTGAAAAGGCTATTTAGACCCATGATATTTTTAAGAAAGTGGGTGTCAGTTTAGTCATAAGGAAGGCCTTTGGGATCATGTATTGTGGATTGGGCTTCTATTTGGCCACTTTTAGCCAAGTCACACAGTCAGCAGCCACTTAGACTGTACTTGGAACAAGTTACAGTTAAACGTCACCAAAGTGCTTCTCTCAGCCTGAAAAGGCTATTTTGACCAATGATTTTTTTAAAGAAAATGAGTGTCAGTTTTGTCATAAGGAAGGCATTTGGGCCCATATATAGTGCATTGGGAATCTATTTGGGCACTTTTAGGTACAACACACAGTCACCAGCCACTCAGAATGTACTGGGAACAAGTTACAGCCAAAAGTCACCAAAGTGCTTCTCTCAGCCTGAAAAGGCTATTTAGACCCATGATATTTTTAAGAAAGTGGGTGTCAGTTTAGTCATAAGGAAGGCCTTTGGGCTCATGTATTGTGGATTGGGCTTCTATTTGGCCACTTTTAACCAAGTCACACAGTCAGCAGCCACTTAGACTGTACTGGGAACAAGTTACAGTGAAACGTCACCAAAGTGCTTCTCTCAGCCTGAAAAGGCTATTTTGACCAATGATTTTTTTAAGAAAATGAGTGTCAGTTTTGTCATAAGGAAGGCATTTGGGCCCATGTAGAGTGCATTGGGATTCTATTTCGGCAATTTTAGGTACAACACACAGTCACCAGCCACTCAGAATGTACTGGGAACAAGTTACAGCCAAATGTCACCAAAGTGCTTTTCTCAGCCTGAAAAGGCTATTTAGACCCATGATATTTTTAAGAAAGTGGGTGTCAGTTTAGTCATAAGGAAGGCCTTTGGGCTCATGTATTGTGGATTGGGCTTCTATTTGGCCACTTTTAACCAAGTCACACAGTCAGCAGCCACTTAGACTGTACTGGGAACAAGTTACAGTGAAACGTTACCGGGAACAAGTTACAGTGAAACGTCACCAAAGTGCTTCTCTCAGCCTGAAAAGGCTATTTTGACCAATGATTTTCTTAAGAAAATGAGTGTCAGTTTTGTCATAAGGAAGGCATTTGGGCCCATGTATAGTGCATTGGGATTCTATTTGGGCACTTTTAGGTCCAACACACAGTCACCAGCCACTCAGAATGTACTGGGAACAAGTTACAGCCAAATGTCACCAAAGTGCTTCTCTCAGCCTGAAAAGGCTATTTAGACCCATGATATTTTTTAAGAAAGTGGGTGTCAGTTTACTCATAAGGAAGGCCTTTAGGCTCATGTATTGTGGATTGGGCTTCTATTTGGCCACTTTTAACCAAGTCACACAGTCAGCAGCCACTTAGACTGTACTGGGAACAAGTTACAGTTAAACGTCACCAAAGTGCTTCTCTCAGCCTGAAAAGGCTATTTTGACCAATGATTTTTTTTAAGAAAATGAGTGTCAGTTTTGTCATAAGGAAGGCATTTGGGCCCATGTAGAGTGCATTGGGATTCTATTTGGGCACTTTTAGGTACAACACACAGTCACCAGCCACTCAGAATGTACTGGGAACAAGTTACAGCTAAATGTCACCAAAGTGCTTTTCTCAGCCTGAAAAGGCTATTTAGACCCATGATATTTTTAAGAAAGTGGGTGTCAGTTTAGTCATAAGGAAGGCCTTTGGCCTCATGTATGGTGGATTGGGCTTCTATTTGGCCACTTTTAGCCAAGTCACACAGTCAGCAGCCACTTAGACTGTACTGGGAACAAGTTACAGTGAAACGTCACCAAAGTGCTTCTCTCAGCCTGAAAAGGCTATTTTGACCAATGATCTTTTTAAGAAAATGAGTGTCAGTTTTGTCATAAGGAAGGCATTTGGGCCCATGTATAGTGCATTGGGATTCTATTTGGGCACTTTTAGGTACAACACACAGTCACCAGCCACTCAGAATGTACTGGGAACAAGTTACAGCCAAATGTCACCAAAGTGCTTCACTCAGCCTGAAAAGGCTATTTAGACCCATGATATTTTTAAGAAATTGGGTGCCAGTTTAGTCATAAGGAAGGCCTTTGGGCGCATGTATTGTGGATTGGGCTTCTATTTGGCCACTTTTAGCCAAGTCACACAGTCAGCTGCCACTTAGACTGTACTGGGAACAAGTTACAGTTAAACGTCACCAAAGTGCTTCTCTCAGCCTGAAAAGGCTATTTTGACCAATGATTTTTTAAAGAAAATGAGTGTCAGTTTTGTCATAAGGAAGGCATTTGGGCCCATGTAGAGTGCATTGGGATTCTATTTGGGCACTTTTAGGTACAACACACATTTGACCAATGATTTTTTAATGAAAATGAGTGTCAGTTTTGTCATAAGGAAGGCATTTGGGCCCATGTAGAGTGCATTGGGATTCTATTTCGGCAATTTTAGGTACAACACACAGTCACCAGCCACTCAGAATGTACTGGGAACAAGTTACAGCCAAATGTCACCAAAGTGCTTTTCTCAGCCTGAAAAGGCTATTTAGACCCATGATATTTTTAAGAAAGTGGGTGTCAGTTTAGTCATAAGGAAGGCCTTTGGGCTCATGTATTGTGGATTGGGCTTCTATTTGGCCACTTTTAACCAAGTCACACAGTCAGCAGCCACTTAAACTGTACTGGGAACAAGTTACAGTGAAACGTTACCGGGAACAAGTTACAGTGAAACGTCACCAAAGTGCTTCTCTCAGCCTGAAAAGGCTATTTTGACCAATGATTTTCTTAAGAAAATGAGTGTCAGTTTTGTCATAAGGAAGGCATTTGGGCCCATGTATAGTGCATTGGGATTCTATTTGGGCACTTTTAGGTCCAACACACAGTCACCAGCCACTCAGAATGTACTGGGAACAAGTTACAGCCAAATGTCACCAAAGTGCTTCTCTCAGCCTGAAAAGGCTATTTAGACCCATGATATTTTTTAAGAAAGTGGGTGTCAGTTTACTCATAAGGAAGGCCTTTAGGCTCATGTATTGTGGATTGGGCTTCTATTTGGCCACTTTTAACCAAGTCACACAGTCAGCAGCCACTTAGACTGTACTGGGAACAAGTTACAGTTAAACGTCACCAAAGTGCTTCTCTCAGCCTGAAAAGGCTATTTTGACCAATGATTTTTTTAAAGAAAATGAGTGTCAGTTTTGTCATAAGGAAGGCATTTGGGCCCATGTATAGTGCATTGGGAATCTATTTGGGCACTTTTAGGTACAACACACAGTCACCAGCCACTCAGAATGTACTGGGAACAAGTTACAGCCAAATGTCACCAAAGTGCTTCTCTCAGCCTGAAAAGGCTATTTAGACCCATGATATTTTTAAGAAAGTGGGTGTCAGTTTAGTCATAAGGAAGGCCTTTGGGCTCATGTATTGTGGATTGGGCTTCTATTTGGCCACTTTTAACCAAGTCACACAGTCAGCAGCCACTTAGACTGTACTGGGAACAAGTTACAGTGAAACGTCACCAAAGTGCTTCTCTCAGCCTGAAAAGGCTATTTTGACCAATGATTTTTTTAAGAAAATGAGTGTCAGTTTTGTCATAAGGAAGGCATTTGGGCCCATGTAGAGTGCATTGGGATTCTATTTCGGCAATTTTAGGTACAACACACAGTCACCAGCCACTCAGAATGTACTGGGAACAAGTTACAGCCAAATGTCACCAAAGTGCTTTTCTCAGCCTGAAAAGGCTATTTAGACCCATGATATTTTTAAGAAAGTGGGTGTCAGTTTAGTCATAAGGAAGGCCTTTGGGCTCATGTATTGTGGATTGGGCTTCTATTTGGCCACTTTTAACCAAGTCACACAGTCAGCAGCCACTTAGACTGTACTGGGAACAAGTTACAGTGAAACGTTACCGGGAACAAGTTACAGTGAAACGTCACCAAAGTGCTTCTCTCAGCCTGAAAAGGCTATTTTGACCAATGATTTTCTTAAGAAAATGAGTGTCAGTTTTGTCATAAGGAAGGCATTTGGGCCCATGTATAGTGCATTGGGATTCTATTTGGGCACTTTTAGGTCCAACACACAGTCACCAGCCACTCAGAATGTACTGGGAACAAGTTACAGCCAAATGTCACCAAAGTGCTTCTCTCAGCCTGAAAAGGCTATTTAGACCCATGATATTTTTTAAGAAAGTGGGTGTCAGTTTACTCATAAGGAAGGCCTTTAGGCTCATGTATTGTGGATTGGGCTTCTATTTGGCCACTTTTAACCAAGTCACACAGTCAGCAGCCACTTAGACTGTACTGGGAACAAGTTACAGTTAAACGTCACCAAAGTGCTTCTCTCAGCCTGAAAAGGCTATTTTGACCAATGATTTTTTTTAAGAAAATGAGTGTCAGTTATGTCATAAGGAAGGCATTTGGGCCCATGTAGAGTGCATTGGGATTCTATTTGGGCACTTTTAGGTACAACACACAGTCACCAGCCACTCAGAATGTACTGGGAACAAGTTACAGCTAAATGTCACCAAAGTGCTTCTCTCAGCCTGAAAAGGCTATTTAGACCCATGATATTTTTAAGAAAGTGGGTGTCAGTTTAGTCATAAGGAAGGCCTTTGGCCTCATGTATTGTGGATTGGGCTTCTATTTGGCCACTTTTAGCCAAGTCACACAGTCAGCAGCCACTTAGACTGTACTGGGAACAAGTTACAGTGAAACGTCACCAAAGTGCTTCTCTCAGCCTGAAAAGGCTATTTTGACCAATGATTTTTTAAAGAAAATGAGTGTCAGTTTTGTCATAAGGAAGGCATTTGGGCCCATGTAGAGTGCATTGGGATTCTATTTGGGCACTTTTAACCAAGTCACACAGTCAGCAGCCACTTAGACTGTACTGGGAACAAGTTACAGTGAAACGTTACCGGGAACAAGTTACAGTGAAACGTCACCAAAGTGCTTCTCTCAGCCTGAAAAGGCTATTTTGACCAATGATTTTCTTAAGAAAATGAGTGTCAGTTTTGTCATAAGGAAGGCATTTGGGCCCATGTATAGTGCATTGGGATTCTATTTGGGCACTTTTAGGTCCAACACACAGTCACCAGCCACTCAGAATGTACTGGGAACAAGTTACAGCCAAATGTCACCAAAGTGCTTCTCTCAGCCTGAAAAGGCTATTTAGACCCATGATATTTTTTAAGAAAGTGGGTGTCAGTTTACTCATAAGGAAGGCCTTTAGGCTCATGTATTGTGGATTGGGCTTCTATTTGGCCACTTTTAACCAAGTCACACAGTCAGCAGCCACTTAGACTGTACTGGGAACAAGTTACAGTTAAACGTCACCAAAGTGCTTCTCTCAGCCTGAAAAGGCTATTTTGACCAATGATCTTTTTAAGAAAATAAGTGTCAGTTTTGTCATAAGGAAGGCATTTGGGCCCATGTATAGTGCATTGGGCTTCTATTTGGCCACTTTTAACCAAGTCACACAGTCAGCAGCCACTTAGACTGTACTGGGAACAAGTTACAGTGAAACGTTACCGGGAACAAGTTACAGTGAAACGTCACCAAAGTGCTTCTCTCAGCCTGAAAAGGCTATTTTGACCAATGATTTTTTTAAGAAAATGAGTGTCAGTTTTGTCATAAGGAAGGCATTTGGGCCCATGTATAGTGCATTGGGATTCTTGTTGGGCACTTTTAGGTACAACACACAGTCACCAGCCACTCAGAATGTACTGGGAACAAGTTACAGCCAAATGTCACCAAAGTGCTTCACTCAGCCTGGAAAGGCTATTTAGACCAATGATATTTTTAAGAAAGTGGGTGTCAGTTTAGTCATAAGGAAGGCCTTTGGGCTCATGTATTGTGGATTGGGCTTCTATTTGGCCACTTTTAGCCAAGTCACACAGTCAGCAGCCACTTAGACTGTACTGGGAACAAGTTACAGTGAAACGTTACCGGGAACAAGTTACAGTGAAACGTCACCAAAGTGCTTCTCTCAGCCTGAAAAGGCTATTTTGACCAATGATTTTCTTAAGAAAATGAGTGTCAGTTTTGTCATAAGGAAGGCATTTGGGCCCATGTATAGTGCATTGGGAATCTATTTGGGCACTTTTAGGTACAACACACAGTCACCAGCCACTCAGAATGTACTGGGAACAAGTTACAGCCAAAAGTCACCAAAGTGCTTCTCTCAGCCTGAAAAGGCTATTTAGACCCATGATATTTTTAAGAAAGTGGGTGTTAGTTTAGTCATAAGGAAGGCCTTTGGGCTCATGTATTGTGGATTGGGCTTCTATTTGGCCACTTTTAACCAAGTCACACAGTCAGCAGCCACTTAGACTGTACTGGGAACAAGTTACAGTGAAACGTTACCGGGAACAAGTTACAGTGAAACGTCACCAAAGTGCTTCTCTCAGCCTGAAAAGGCTATTTTGACCAATGATTTTTTTAAGAAAATGAGTGTCAGTTTTGTCATAAGGAAGGCATTTGGGCCCATGTATAGTGCATTGGGATTCTTGTTGGGCACTTTTAGGTACAACACACAGTCACCAGCCACTCAGAATGTACTGGGAACAAGTTACAGCCAAATGTCACCAAAGTGCTTCACTCAGCCTGGAAAGGCTATTTAGACCAATGATATTTTTAAGAAAGTGGGTGTCAGTTTAGTCATAAGGAAGGCCTTTGGGCTCATGTATTGTGGATTGGGCTTCTATTTGGCCACTTTTAGCCAAGTCACACAGTCAGCAGCCACTTAGACTGTACTGGGAACAAGTTACAGTTAAACGTCACCAAAGTGCTTCTCTCAGCCTGAAAAGGCTATTTTGACCAATGATCTTTTTAAGAAAATAAGTGTCAGTTTTGTCATAAGGAAGGCATTTGGGCCCATGTATAGTGCATTGGGATTCTATTTGGGCACTTTTAGGTACAACACACAGTCACCAGCCACTCAGAATGTACTGGGAACAAGTTACAGCCAAATGTCACCAAAGTGCTTCACTCAGCCTGAAAAGGCTATTTAGACCCATGATATTTTTAAGAAAGTGGGTGTCAGTTTAGTCATAAGGAAGGCCTTTGGCCTCATGTATGGTGGATTGGGCTTCTATTTGGCCACTTTTAGCCAAGTCACACAGTCAGCAGCCACTTAGACTGTACTGGGAACAAGTTACAGTGAAACGTCACCAAAGTGCTTCTCTCAGCCTGAAAAGGCTATTTTGACCAATGATCTTTTTAAGAAAATGAGTGTCAGTTTTGTCATAAGGAAGGCATTTGGGCCCATGTATAGTGCATTGGGATTCTATTTGGGCACTTTTAGGTACAACACACAGTCACCAGCCACTCAGAATGTACTGGGAACAAGTTACAGCCAAATGTCACCAAAGTGCTTCACTCAGCCTGAAAAGGCTATTTAGACCCATGATATTTTTAAGAAATTGGGTGCCAGTTTAGTCATAAGGAAGGCCTTTGGGCGCATGTATTGTGGATTGGGCTTCTATTTGGCCACTTTTAGCCAAGTCACACAGTCAGCTGCCACTTAGACTGTACTGGGAACAAGTTACAGTTAAACGTCACCAAAGTGCTTCTCTCAGCCTGAAAAGGCTATTTTGACCAATGATTTTTTAAAGAAAATGAGTGTCAGTTTTGTCATAAGGAAGGCATTTGGGCCCATGTAGAGTGCATTGGGATTCTATTTGGGCACTTTTAGGTACAACACACATTTGACCAATGATTTTTTAATGAAAATGAGTGTCAGTTTTGTCATAAGGAAGGCATTTGGGCCCATGTAGAGTGCATTGGGATTCTATTTCGGCAATTTTAGGTACAACACACAGTCACCAGCCACTCAGAATGTACTGGGAACAAGTTACAGCCAAATGTCACCAAAGTGCTTTTCTCAGCCTGAAAAGGCTATTTAGACCCATGATATTTTTAAGAAAGTGGGTGTCAGTTTAGTCATAAGGAAGGCCTTTGGGCTCATGTATTGTGGATTGGGCTTCTATTTGGCCACTTTTAACCAAGTCACACAGTCAGCAGCCACTTAAACTGTACTGGGAACAAGTTACAGTGAAACGTTACCGGGAACAAGTTACAGTGAAACGTCACCAAAGTGCTTCTCTCAGCCTGAAAAGGCTATTTTGACCAATGATTTTCTTAAGAAAATGAGTGTCAGTTTTGTCATAAGGAAGGCATTTGGGCCCATGTATAGTGCATTGGGATTCTATTTGGGCACTTTTAGGTCCAACACACAGTCACCAGCCACTCAGAATGTACTGGGAACAAGTTACAGCCAAATGTCACCAAAGTGCTTCTCTCAGCCTGAAAAGGCTATTTAGACCCATGATATTTTTTAAGAAAGTGGGTGTCAGTTTACTCATAAGGAAGGCCTTTAGGCTCATGTATTGTGGATTGGGCTTCTATTTGGCCACTTTTAACCAAGTCACACAGTCAGCAGCCACTTAGACTGTACTGGGAACAAGTTACAGTTAAACGTCACCAAAGTGCTTCTCTCAGCCTGAAAAGGCTATTTTGACCAATGATTTTTTTTAAGAAAATGAGTGTCAGTTATGTCATAAGGAAGGCATTTGGGCCCATGTAGAGTGCATTGGGATTCTATTTGGGCACTTTTAGGTACAACACACAGTCACCAGCCACTCAGAATGTACTGGGAACAAGTTACAGCTAAATGTCACCAAAGTGCTTCTCTCAGCCTGAAAAGGCTATTTAGACCCATGATATTTTTAAGAAAGTGGGTGTCAGTTTAGTCATAAGGAAGGCCTTTGGCCTCATGTATTGTGGATTGGGCTTCTATTTGGCCACTTTTAGCCAAGTCACACAGTCAGCAGCCACTTAGACTGTACTGGGAACAAGTTACAGTGAAACGTCACCAAAGTGCTTCTCTCAGCCTGAAAAGGCTATTTTGACCAATGATTTTTTAAAGAAAATGAGTGTCAGTTTTGTCATAAGGAAGGCATTTGGGCCCATGTAGAGTGCATTGGGATTCTATTTGGGCACTTTTAACCAAGTCACACAGTCAGCAGCCACTTAGACTGTACTGGGAACAAGTTACAGTGAAACGTTACCGGGAACAAGTTACAGTGAAACGTCACCAAAGTGCTTCTCTCAGCCTGAAAAGGCTATTTTGACCAATGATTTTCTTAAGAAAATGAGTGTCAGTTTTGTCATAAGGGAGGCATTTGGGCCCATGTATAGTGCATTGGGATTCTATTTGGGCACTTTTAGGTCCAACACACAGTCACCAGCCACTCAGAATGTACTGGGAACAAGTTACAGCCAAATGTCACCAAAGTGCTTCTCTCAGCCTGAAAAGGCTATTTAGACCCATGATATTTTTTAAGAAAGTGGGTGTCAGTTTACTCATAAGGAAGGCCTTTAGGCTCATGTATTGTGGATTGGGCTTCTATTTGGCCACTTTTAACCAAGTCACACAGTCAGCAGCCACTTAGACTGTACTGGGAACAAGTTACAGTTAAACGTCACCAAAGTGCTTCTCTCAGCCTGAAAAGGCTATTTTGACCAATGATCTTTTTAAGAAAATAAGTGTCAGTTTTGTCATAAGGAAGGCATTTGGGCCCATGTATAGTGCATTGGGCTTCTATTTGGCCACTTTTAACCAAGTCACACAGTCAGCAGCCACTTAGACTGTACTGGGAACAAGTTACAGTGAAACGTTACCGGGAACAAGTTACAGTGAAACGTCACCAAAGTGCTTCTCTCAGCCTGAAAAGGCTATTTTGACCAATGATTTTTTTAAGAAAATGAGTGTCAGTTTTGTCATAAGGAAGGCATTTGGGCCCATGTATAGTGCATTGGGATTCTTGTTGGGCACTTTTAGGTACAACACACAGTCACCAGCCACTCAGAATGTACTGGGAACAAGTTACAGCCAAATGTCACCAAAGTGCTTCACTCAGCCTGGAAAGGCTATTTAGACCAATGATATTTTTAAGAAAGTGGGTGTCAGTTTAGTCATAAGGAAGGCCTTTGGGCTCATGTATTGTGGATTGGGCTTCTATTTGGCCACTTTTAGCCAAGTCACACAGTCAGCAGCCACTTAGACTGTACTGGGAACAAGTTACAGTGAAACGTTACCGGGAACAAGTTACAGTGAAACGTCACCAAAGTGCTTCTCTCAGCCTGAAAAGGCTATTTTGACCAATGATTTTCTTAAGAAAATGAGTGTCAGTTTTGTCATAAGGAAGGCATTTGGGCCCATGTATAGTGCATTGGGAATCTATTTGGGCACTTTTAGGTACAACACACAGTCACCAGCCACTCAGAATGTACTGGGAACAAGTTACAGCCAAAAGTCACCAAAGTGCTTCTCTCAGCCTGAAAAGGCTATTTAGACCCATGATATTTTTAAGAAAGTGGGTGTTAGTTTAGTCATAAGGAAGGCCTTTGGGCTCATGTATTGTGGATTGGGCTTCTATTTGGCCACTTTTAACCAAGTCACACAGTCAGCAGCCACTTAGACTGTACTGGGAACAAGTTACAGTGAAACGTTACCGGGAACAAGTTACAGTGAAACGTCACCAAAGTGCTTCTCTCAGCCTGAAAAGGCTATTTTGACCAATGATTTTTTTAAGAAAATGAGTGTCAGTTTTGTCATAAGGAAGGCATTTGGGCCCATGTATAGTGCATTGGGATTCTTGTTGGGCACTTTTAGGTACAACACACAGTCACCAGCCACTCAGAATGTACTGGGAACAAGTTACAGCCAAATGTCACCAAAGTGCTTCACTCAGCCTGGAAAGGCTATTTAGACCAATGATATTTTTAAGAAAGTGGGTGTCAGTTTAGTCATAAGGAAGGCCTTTGGGCTCATGTATTGTGGATTGGGCTTCTATTTGGCCACTTTTAGCCAAGTCACACAGTCAGCAGCCACTTAGACTGTACTGGGAACAAGTTACAGTTAAACGTCACCAAAGTGCTTCTCTCAGCCTGAAAAGGCTATTTTGACCAATGATCTTTTTAAGAAAATAAGTGTCAGTTTTGTCATAAGGAAGGCATTTGGGCCCATGTATAGTGCATTGGGATTCTATTTGGGCACTTTTAGGTACAACACACAGTCACCAGCCACTCAGAATGTACTGGGAACAAGTTACAGCCAAATGTCACCAAAGTGCTTCACTCAGCCTGAAAAGGCTATTTAGACCCATGATATTTTTAAGAAAGTGGGTGTCAGTTTAGTCATAAGGAAGGCCTTTGGCCTCATGTATGGTGGATTGGGCTTCTATTTGGCCACTTTTAGCCAAGTCACACAGTCAGCAGCCACTTAGACTGTACTGGGAACAAGTTACAGTGAAACGTCACCAAAGTGCTTCTCTCAGCCTGAAAAGGCTATTTTGACCAATGATCTTTTTAAGAAAATGAGTGTCAGTTTTGTCATAAGGAAGGCATTTGGGCCCATGTATAGTGCATTGGGATTCTATTTGGGCACTTTTAGGTACAACACACAGTCACCAGCCACTCAGAATGTACTGGGAACAAGTTACAGCCAAATGTCACCAAAGTGCTTCACTCAGCCTGAAAAGGCTATTTAGACCCATGATATTTTTAAGAAATTGGGTGCCAGTTTAGTCATAAGGAAGGCCTTTGGGCGCATGTATTGTGGATTGGGCTTCTATTTGGCCACTTTTAGCCAAGTCACACAGTCAGCTGCCACTTAGACTGTACTGGGAACAAGTTACAGTTAAACGTCACCAAAGTGCTTCTCTCAGCCTGAAAAGGCTATTTTGACCAATGATTTTTTAAAGAAAATGAGTGTCAGTTTTGTCATAAGGAAGGCATTTGGGCCCATGTAGAGTGCATTGGGATTCTATTTGGGCACTTTTAACCAAGTCACACAGTCAGCAGCCACTTAGACTGTACTGGGAACAAGTTACAGTGAAACGTTACCGGGAACAAGTTACAGTGAAACGTCACCAAAGTGCTTCTCTCAGCCTGAAAAGGCTATTTTGACCAATGATTTTCTTAAGAAAATGAGTGTCAGTTTTGTCATAAGGAAGGCATTTGGGCCCATGTATAGTGCATTGGGATTCTATTTGGGCACTTTTAGGTCCAACACACAGTCACCAGCCACTCAGAATGTACTGGGAACAAGTTACAGCCAAATGTCACCAAAGTGCTTCTCTCAGCCTGAAAAGGCTATTTAGACCCATGATATTTTTTAAGAAAGTGGGTGTCAGTTTACTCATAAGGAAGGCCTTTAGGCTCATGTATTGTGGATTGGGCTTCTATTTGGCCACTTTTAACCAAGTCACACAGTCAGCAGCCACTTAGACTGTACTGGGAACAAGTTACAGTTAAACGTCACCAAAGTGCTTCTCTCAGCCTGAAAAGGCTATTTTGACCAATGATCTTTTTAAGAAAATAAGTGTCAGTTTTGTCATAAGGAAGGCATTTGGGCCCATGTATAGTGCATTGGGATTCTTGTTGGGCACTTTTAGGTACAACACACAGTCACCAGCCACTCAGAATGTACTGGGAACAAGTTACAGCCAAATGTCACCAAAGTGCTTCACTCAGCCTGGAAAGGCTATTTAGACCAATGATATTTTTAAGAAAGTGGGTGTCAGTTTAGTCATAAGGAAGGCCTTTGGGCTCATGTATTGTGGATTGGGCTTCTATTTGGCCACTTTTAGCCAAGTCACACAGTCAGCAGCCACTTAGACTGTACTGGGAACAAGTTACAGTGAAACGTTACCGGGAACAAGTTACAGTGAAACGTCACCAAAGTGCTTCTCTCAGCCTGAAAAGGCTATTTTGACCAATGATTTTCTTAAGAAAATGAGTGTCAGTTTTGTCATAAGGAAGGCATTTGGGCCCATGTATAGTGCATTGGGAATCTATTTGGGCACTTTTAGGTACAACACACAGTCACCAGCCACTCAGAATGTACTGGGAACAAGTTACAGCCAAAAGTCACCAAAGTGCTTCTCTCAGCCTGAAAAGGCTATTTAGACCCATGATATTTTTAAGAAAGTGGGTGTTAGTTTAGTCATAAGGAAGGCCTTTGGGCTCATGTATTGTGGATTGGGCTTCTATTTGGCCACTTTTAACCAAGTCACACAGTCAGCAGCCACTTAGACTGTACTGGGAACAAGTTACAGTGAAACGTTACCGGGAACAAGTTACAGTGAAACGTCACCAAAGTGCTTCTCTCAGCCTGAAAAGGCTATTTTGACCAATGATTTTTTTAAGAAAATGAGTGTCAGTTTTGTCATAAGGAAGGCATTTGGGCCCATGTATAGTGCATTGGGATTCTTGTTGGGCACTTTTAGGTACAACACACAGTCACCAGCCACTCAGAATGTACTGGGAACAAGTTACAGCCAAATGTCACCAAAGTGCTTCACTCAGCCTGGAAAGGCTATTTAGACCAATGATATTTTTAAGAAAGTGGGTGTCAGTTTAGTCATAAGGAAGGCCTTTGGGCTCATGTATTGTGGATTGGGCTTCTATTTGGCCACTTTTAGCCAAGTCACACAGTCAGCAGCCACTTAGACTGTACTGGGAACAAGTTACAGTTAAACGTCACCAAAGTGCTTCTCTCAGCCTGAAAAGGCTATTTTGACCAATGATCTTTTTAAGAAAATAAGTGTCAGTTTTGTCATAAGGAAGGCATTTGGGCCCATGTATAGTGCATTGGGATTCTATTTGGGCACTTTTAGGTACAACACACAGTCACCAGCCACTCAGAATGTACTGGGAACAAGTTACAGCCAAATGTCACCAAAGTGCTTCACTCAGCCTGAAAAGGCTATTTAGACCCATGATATTTTTAAGAAAGTGGGTGTCAGTTTAGTCATAAGGAAGGCCTTTGGCCTCATGTATGGTGGATTGGGCTTCTATTTGGCCACTTTTAGCCAAGTCACACAGTCAGCAGCCACTTAGACTGTACTGGGAACAAGTTACAGTGAAACGTCACCAAAGTGCTTCTCTCAGCCTGAAAAGGCTATTTTGACCAATGATCTTTTTAAGAAAATGAGTGTCAGTTTTGTCATAAGGAAGGCATTTGGGCCCATGTATAGTGCATTGGGATTCTATTTGGGCACTTTTAGGTACAACACACAGTCACCAGCCACTCAGAATGTACTGGGAACAAGTTACAGCCAAATGTCACCAAAGTGCTTCACTCAGCCTGAAAAGGCTATTTAGACCCATGATATTTTTAAGAAATTGGGTGCCAGTTTAGTCATAAGGAAGGCCTTTGGGCGCATGTATTGTGGATTGGGCTTCTATTTGGCCACTTTTAGCCAAGTCACACAGTCAGCTGCCACTTAGACTGTACTGGGAACAAGTTACAGTTAAACGTCACCAAAGTGCTTCTCTCAGCCTGAAAAGGCTATTTTGACCAATGATTTTTTAAAGAAAATGAGTGTCAGTTTTGTCATAAGGAAGGCATTTGGGCCCATGTAGAGTGCATTGGGATTCTATTTGGGCACTTTTAGGTACAACACACATTTGACCAATGATTTTTTAATGAAAATGAGTGTCAGTTTTGTCATAAGGAAGGCATTTGGGCCCATGTAGAGTGCATTGGGATTCTATTTCGGCAATTTTAGGTACAACACACAGTCACCAGCCACTCAGAATGTACTGGGAACAAGTTACAGCCAAATGTCACCAAAGTGCTTTTCTCAGCCTGAAAAGGCTATTTAGACCCATGATATTTTTAAGAAAGTGGGTGTCAGTTTAGTCATAAGGAAGGCCTTTGGGCTCATGTATTGTGGATTGGGCTTCTATTTGGCCACTTTTAACCAAGTCACACAGTCAGCAGCCACTTAAACTGTACTGGGAACAAGTTACAGTGAAACGTTACCGGGAACAAGTTACAGTGAAACGTCACCAAAGTGCTTCTCTCAGCCTGAAAAGGCTATTTTGACCAATGATTTTCTTAAGAAAATGAGTGTCAGTTTTGTCATAAGGAAGGCATTTGGGCCCATGTATAGTGCATTGGGATTCTATTTGGGCACTTTTAGGTCCAACACACAGTCACCAGCCACTCAGAATGTACTGGGAACAAGTTACAGCCAAATGTCACCAAAGTGCTTCTCTCAGCCTGAAAAGGCTATTTAGACCCATGATATTTTTTAAGAAAGTGGGTGTCAGTTTACTCATAAGGAAGGCCTTTAGGCTCATGTATTGTGGATTGGGCTTCTATTTGGCCACTTTTAACCAAGTCACACAGTCAGCAGCCACTTAGACTGTACTGGGAACAAGTTACAGTTAAACGTCACCAAAGTGCTTCTCTCAGCCTGAAAAGGCTATTTTGACCAATGATTTTTTTAAAGAAAATGAGTGTCAGTTTTGTCATAAGGAAGGCATTTGGGCCCATGTATAGTGCATTGGGAATCTATTTGGGCACTTTTAGGTACAACACACAGTCACCAGCCACTCAGAATGTACTGGGAACAAGTTACAGCCAAATGTCACCAAAGTGCTTCTCTCAGCCTGAAAAGGCTATTTAGACCCATGATATTTTTAAGAAAGTGGGTGTCAGTTTAGTCATAAGGAAGGCCTTTGGGCTCATGTATTGTGGATTGGGCTTCTATTTGGCCACTTTTAACCAAGTCACACAGTCAGCAGCCACTTAGACTGTACTGGGAACAAGTTACAGTGAAACGTCACCAAAGTGCTTCTCTCAGCCTGAAAAGGCTATTTTGACCAATGATTTTTTTAAGAAAATGAGTGTCAGTTTTGTCATAAGGAAGGCATTTGGGCCCATGTAGAGTGCATTGGGATTCTATTTCGGCAATTTTAGGTACAACACACAGTCACCAGCCACTCAGAATGTACTGGGAACAAGTTACAGCCAAATGTCACCAAAGTGCTTTTCTCAGCCTGAAAAGGCTATTTAGACCCATGATATTTTTAAGAAAGTGGGTGTCAGTTTAGTCATAAGGAAGGCCTTTGGGCTCATGTATTGTGGATTGGGCTTCTATTTGGCCACTTTTAACCAAGTCACACAGTCAGCAGCCACTTAGACTGTACTGGGAACAAGTTACAGTGAAACGTTACCGGGAACAAGTTACAGTGAAACGTCACCAAAGTGCTTCTCTCAGCCTGAAAAGGCTATTTTGACCAATGATTTTCTTAAGAAAATGAGTGTCAGTTTTGTCATAAGGAAGGCATTTGGGCCCATGTATAGTGCATTGGGATTCTATTTGGGCACTTTTAGGTCCAACACACAGTCACCAGCCACTCAGAATGTACTGGGAACAAGTTACAGCCAAATGTCACCAAAGTGCTTCTCTCAGCCTGAAAAGGCTATTTAGACCCATGATATTTTTTAAGAAAGTGGGTGTCAGTTTACTCATAAGGAAGGCCTTTAGGCTCATGTATTGTGGATTGGGCTTCTATTTGGCCACTTTTAACCAAGTCACACAGTCAGCAGCCACTTAGACTGTACTGGGAACAAGTTACAGTTAAACGTCACCAAAGTGCTTCTCTCAGCCTGAAAAGGCTATTTTGACCAATGATTTTTTTTAAGAAAATGAGTGTCAGTTATGTCATAAGGAAGGCATTTGGGCCCATGTAGAGTGCATTGGGATTCTATTTGGGCACTTTTAGGTACAACACACAGTCACCAGCCACTCAGAATGTACTGGGAACAAGTTACAGCTAAATGTCACCAAAGTGCTTCTCTCAGCCTGAAAAGGCTATTTAGACCCATGATATTTTTAAGAAAGTGGGTGTCAGTTTAGTCATAAGGAAGGCCTTTGGCCTCATGTATTGTGGATTGGGCTTCTATTTGGCCACTTTTAGCCAAGTCACACAGTCAGCAGCCACTTAGACTGTACTGGGAACAAGTTACAGTGAAACGTCACCAAAGTGCTTCTCTCAGCCTGAAAAGGCTATTTAGACCCATGATATTTTTAAGAAAGTGGGTGTCAGTTTAGTCATAAGGAAGGCCTTTGGCCTCATGTATTATGGATTGGGCTTCTATTTGGCCACTTTTAGCCAAGTCACACAGTCAGCAGCCACTTAGACTGTACTGGGAACAAGTTACAGTGAAACGTCACCAAAGTGCTTCTCTCAGCCTGAAAAGGCTATTTTGACCAATGATTTTTTAAAGAAAATGAGTGTCAGTTTTGTCATAAGGAAGGCATTTGGGCCCATGTAGAGTGCATTGGGATTCTATTTGGGCACTTTTAACCAAGTCACACAGTCAGCAGCCACTTAGACTGTACTGGGAACAAGTTACAGTGAAACGTTACCGGGAACAAGTTACAGTGAAACGTCACCAAAGTGCTTCTCTCAGCCTGAAAAGGCTATTTTGACCAATGATTTTCTTAAGAAAATGAGTGTCAGTTTTGTCATAAGGAAGGCATTTGGGCCCATGTATAGTGCATTGGGATTCTATTTGGGCACTTTTAGGTCCAACACACAGTCACCAGCCACTCAGAATGTACTGGGAACAAGTTACAGCCAAATGTCACCAAAGTGCTTCTCTCAGCCTGAAAAGGCTATTTAGACCCATGATATTTTTTAAGAAAGTGGGTGTCAGTTTACTCATAAGGAAGGCCTTTAGGCTCATGTATTGTGGATTGGGCTTCTATTTGGCCACTTTTAGCCAAGTCACACAGTCAGCAGCCACTTAGACTGTACTGGGAACAAGTTACAGTGAAACGTTACCGGGAACAAGTTACAGTGAAACGTCACCAAAGTGCTTCTCTCAGCCTGAAAAGGCTATTTTGACCAATGATTTTCTTAAGAAAATGAGTGTCAGTTTTGTCATAAGGAAGGCATTTGGGCCCATGTATAGTGCATTGGGAATCTATTTGGGCACTTTTAGGTACAACACACAGTCACCAGCCACTCAGAATGTACTGGGAACAAGTTACAGCCAAAAGTCACCAAAGTGCTTCTCTCAGCCTGAAAAGGCTATTTAGACCCATGATATTTTTAAGAAAGTGGGTGTTAGTTTAGTCATAAGGAAGGCCTTTGGGCTCATGTATTGTGGATTGGGCTTCTATTTGGCCACTTTTAACCAAGTCACACAGTCAGCAGCCACTTAGACTGTACTGGGAACAAGTTACAGTGAAACGTTACCGGGAACAAGTTACAGTGAAACGTCACCAAAGTGCTTCTCTCAGCCTGAAAAGGCTATTTTGACCAATGATTTTTTTAAGAAAATGAGTGTCAGTTTTGTCATAAGGAAGGCATTTGGGCCCATGTATAGTGCATTGGGATTCTTGTTGGGCACTTTTAGGTACAACACACAGTCACCAGCCACTCAGAATGTACTGGGAACAAGTTACAGCCAAATGTCACCAAAGTGCTTCACTCAGCCTGGAAAGGCTATTTAGACCAATGATATTTTTAAGAAAGTGGGTGTCAGTTTAGTCATAAGGAAGGCCTTTGGGCTCATGTATTGTGGATTGGGCTTCTATTTGGCCACTTTTAGCCAAGTCACACAGTCAGCAGCCACTTAGACTGTACTGGGAACAAGTTACAGTTAAACGTCACCAAAGTGCTTCTCTCAGCCTGAAAAGGCTATTTTGACCAATGATCTTTTTAAGAAAATAAGTGTCAGTTTTGTCATAAGGAAGGCATTTGGGCCCATGTATAGTGCATTGGGATTCTATTTGGGCACTTTTAGGTACAACACACAGTCACCAGCCACTCAGAATGTACTGGGAACAAGTTACAGCCAAATGTCACCAAAGTGCTTCACTCAGCCTGAAAAGGCTATTTAGACCCATGATATTTTTAAGAAAGTGGGTGTCAGTTTAGTCATAAGGAAGGCCTTTGGGATCATGTATTGTGGATTGGGCTTCTATTTGGCCACTTTTAGCCAAGTCACACAGTCAGCAGCCACTTAGACTGTACTTGGAACAAGTTACAGTGAAACGTCACCAAAGTGCTTCTCTCAGCCTGAAAAGGCTATTTTGACCAATGATTTTTTTAAGAAAATGAGTGTCAGTTTTGTCATAAGGAAGGCATTTGGGCCCATGTATAGTGCATTGGGATTCTTGTTGGGCACTTTTAGGTACAACACACAGTCACCAGCCACTCAGAATGTACTGGGAACAAGTTACAGCCAAATGTCACCAAAGTGCTTCACTCAGCCTGGAAAGGCTATTTAGACCCATGATATTTTTAAGAAAGTGGGTGTCAGTTTAGTCATAAGGAAGGCCTTTGGGCTCATGTATTGTGGATTGGGCTTCTATTTGGCCACTTTTAGCCAAGTCACACAGTCAGCAGCCACTTAGACTGTACTGGGAACAAGTTACAGTTAAACGTCACCAAAGTGCTTCTCTCAGCCTGAAAAGGCTATTTTGACCAATGATCTTTTTAAGAAAATAAGTGTCAGTTTTGTCATAAGGAAGGCATTTGGGCCCATGTATAGTGCATTGGGATTCTATTTGGGCACTTTTAGGTACAACACACAGTCACCAGCCACTCAGAATGTACTGGGAACAAGTTACAGCCAAATGTCACCAAAGTGCTTCACTCAGCCTGAAAAGGCTATTTAGACCCATGATATTTTTAAGAAAGTGGGTGTCAGTTTAGTCATAAGGAAGGCCTTTGGGATCATGTATTGTGGATTGGGCTTCTATTTGGCCACTTTTAGCCAAGTCACACAGTCAGCAGCCACTTAGACTGTACTTGGAACAAGTTACAGTTAAACGTCACCAAAGTGCTTCTCTCAGCCTGAAAAGGCTATTTTGACCAATGATTTTTTTAAAGAAAATGAGTGTCAGTTTTGTCATAAGGAAGGCATTTGGGCCCATGTATAGTGCATTGGGAATCTATTTGGGCACTTTTAGGTACAACACACAGTCACCAGCCACTCAGAATGTACTGGGAACAAGTTACAGCCAAAAGTCACCAAAGTGCTTCTCTCAGCCTGAAAAGGCTATTTAGACCCATGATATTTTTAAGAAAGTGGGTGTCAGTTTAGTCATAAGGAAGGCCTTTGGGCTCATGTATTGTGGATTGGGCTTCTATTTGGCCACTTTTAACCAAGTCACACAGTCAGCAGCCACTTAGACTGTACTGGGAACAAGTTACAGTGAAACGTTACCGGGAACAAGTTACAGTGAAACGTCACCAAAGTGCTTCTCTCAGCCTGAAAAGGCTATTTTGACCAATGATTTTTTTAAGAAAATGAGTGTCAGTTTTGTCATAAGGAAGGCATTTGGGCCCATGTATAGTGCATTGGGATTCTTGTTGGGCACTTTTAGGTACAACACACAGTCACCAGCCACTCAGAATGTACTGGGAACAAGTTACAGCCAAATGTCACCAAAGTGCTTCACTAAGCCTGGAAAGGCTATTTAGACCAATGATATTTTTAAGAAAGTGGGTGTCAGTTTAGTCATAAGGAAGGCCTTTGGGCTCATGTATTGTGGATTGGGCTTCTATTTGGCCACTTTTAGCCAAGTCACACAGTCAGCAGCCACTTAGACTGTACTGGGAACAAGTTACAGTTAAACGTCACCAAAGTGCTTCTCTCAGCCTGAAAAGGCTATTTTGACCAATGATCTTTTTAAGAAAATAAGTGTCAGTTTTGTCATAAAGAAGGCATTTGGGCCCATGTATAGTGCATTGGGATTCTATTTGGGCACTTTTAGGTACAACACACAGTCACCAGCCACTCAGAATGTACTGGGAACAAGTTACAGCCAAATGTCACCAAAGTGCTTCACTCAGCCTGAAAAGGCTATTTAGACCCATGATATTTTTAAGAAAGTGGGTGTCAGTTTAGTCATAAGGAAGGCCTTTGGGATCATGTATTGTGGATTGGGCTTCTATTTGGCCACTTTTAGCCAAGTCACACAGTCAGCAGCCACTTAGACTGTACTTGGAACAAGTTACAGTTAAACGTCACCAAAGTGCTTCTCTCAGCCTGAAAAGGCTATTTTGACCAATGATTTTTTTAAAGAAAATGAGTGTCAGTTTTGTCATAAGGAAGGCATTTGGGCCCATGTATAGTGCATTGGGAATCTATTTGGGCACTTTTAGGTACAACACACAGTCACCAGCCACTCAGAATGTACTGGGAACAAGTTACAGCCAAAAGTCACCAAAGTGCTTCTCTCAGCCTGAAAAGGCTATTTACACCCATGATATTTTTAAGAAAGTGGGTGTCAGTTTAGTCATAAGGAAGGCCTTTGGGCTCATGTATTGTGGATTGGGCTTCTATTTGGCCACTTTTAACCAAGTCACACAGTCAGCAGCCACTTAGACTGTACTGGGAACAAGTTACAGTGAAACGTCACCAAAGTGCTTCTCTCAGCCTGAAAAGGCTATTTTGACCAATGATTTTTTTAAGAAAATGAGTGTCAGTTTTGTCATAAGGAAGGCATTTGGGCCCATGTAGAGTGCATTGGGATTCTATTTCGGCAATTTTAGGTACAACACACAGTCACCAGCCACTCAGAATGTACTGGGAACAAGTTACAGCCAAATGTCACCAAAGTGCTTTTCTCAGCCTGAAAAGGCTATTTAGACCCATGATATTTTTAAGAAAGTGGGTGTCAGTTTAGTCATAAGGAAGGCCTTTGGGCTCATGTATTGTGGATTGGGCTTCTATTTGGCCACTTTTAACCAAGTCACACAGTCAGCAGCCACTTAGACTGTACTGGGAACAAGTTACAGTGAAACGTTACCGGGAACAAGTTACAGTGAAACGTCACCAAAGTGCTTCTCTCAGCCTGAAAAGGCTATTTTGACCAATGATTTTCTTAAGAAAATGAGTGTCAGTTTTGTCATAAGGAAGGCATTTGGGCCCATGTATAGTGCATTGGGATTCTATTTGGGCACTTTTAGGTCCAACACACAGTCACCAGCCACTCAGAATGTACTGGGAACAAGTTACAGCCAAATGTCACCAAAGTGCTTCTCTCAGCCTGAAAAGGCTATTTAGACCCATGATATTTTTTAAGAAAGTGGGTGTCAGTTTACTCATAAGGAAGGCCTTTAGGCTCATGTATTGTGGATTGGGCTTCTATTTGGCCACTTTTAACCAAGTCACACAGTCAGCAGCCACTTAGACTGTACTGGGAACAAGTTACAGTTAAACGTCACCAAAGTGCTTCTCTCAGCCTGAAAAGGCTATTTTGACCAATGATTTTTTTTAAGAAAATGAGTGTCAGTTTTGTCATAAGGAAGGCATTTGGGCCCATGTAGAGTGCATTGGGATTCTATTTGGGCACTTTTAGGTACAACACACAGTCACCAGCCACTCAGAATGTACTGGGAACAAGTTACAGCTAAATGTCACCAAAGTGCTTCTCTCAGCCTGAAAAAGCTATTTAGACCCATGATATTTTTAAGAAAGTGGGTGTCAGTTTAGTCATAAGGAAGGCCTTTGGCCTCATGTATTGTGGATTGGGCTTCTATTTGGCCACTTTTAGCCAAGTCACACAGTCAGCAGCCACTTAGACTGTACTGGGAACAAGTTACAGTGAAACGTCACCAAAGTGCTTCTCTCAGCCTGAAAAGGCTATTTTGACCAATGATCTTTTTAAGAAAATTAGTGTCAGTTTTGTCATAAGGAAGGCATTTGGGCCCATGTATAGTGCATTGGGATTCTATTTGGGCACTTTTAGGTACAACACACAGTCACCAGCCACTCAGAATGTACTGGGAACAAGTTACAGCCAAATGTCACCAAAGTGCTTCACTCAGCCTGAAAAGGCTATTTAGACCCATGATATTTTTAAGAAATTGGGTGCCAGTTTAGTCATAAGGAAGGCCTTTGGGCGCATGTATTGTGGATTGGGCTTCTATTTGGCCACTTTTAGCCAAGTCACACAGTCAGCTGCCACTTAGACTGTACTGGGAACAAGTTACAGTTAAACGTCACCAAAGTGCTTCTCTCAGCCTGAAAAGGCTATTTTGACCAATGATTTTTTAAAGAAAATGAGTGTCAGTTTTGTCATAAGGAAGGCATTTGGGCCCATGTAGAGTGCATTGGGATTCTATTTGGGCACTTTTAGGTACAACACACATTTGACCAATGATTTTTTAATGAAAATGAGTGTCAGTTTTGTCATAAGGAAGGCATTTGGGCCCATGTAGAGTGCATTGGGATTCTATTTGGGCACTTTTAGGTACAACACACAGTCACCAGCCACTCAGAATGTACTGGGAACAAGTTACAGCTAAATGTCACCAAAGTGCTTCTCTCAGCCTGAAAAGGCTATTTAGACCCATGATATTTTTAAGAAAGTGGGTGTCAGTTTAGTCATAAGGAAGGCCTTTGGCCTCATGTATTGTGGATTGGGCTTCTATTTGGCCACTTTTAGCCAAGTCACACAGTCAGCAGCCACTTAGACTGTACTGGGAACAAGTTACAGTGAAACGTCACCAAAGTGCTTCTCTCAGCCTGAAAAGGCTATTTTGACCAATGATCTTTTTAAGAAAATGAGTGTCAGTTTTGTCATAAGGAAGGCATTTGGGCCCATGTATAGTGCATTGGGATTCTATTTGGGCACTTTTAGGTACAACACACAGTCACCAGCCACTCAGAATGTACTGGGAACAAGTTACAGCCAAATGTCACCAAAGTGCTTCACTCAGCCTGAAAAGGCTATTTAGACCCATGATATTTTTAAGAAATTGGGTGCCAGTTTAGTCATAAGGAAGGCCTTTGGGCGCATGTATTGTGGATTGGGCTTCTATTTGGCCACTTTTAGCCAAGTCACACAGTCAGCTGCCACTTAGACTGTACTGGGAACAAGTTACAGTTAAACGTCACCAAAGTGCTTCTCTCAGCCTGAAAAGGCTATTTTGACCAATGATTTTTTAAAGAAAATGAGTGTCAGTTTTGTCATAAGGAAGGCATTTGGGCCCATGTAGAGTGCATTGGGATTCTATTTGGGCACTTTTAGGTACAACACACATTTGACCAATGATTTTTTAATGAAAATGAGTGTCAGTTTTGTCATAAGGAAGGCATTTGGGCCCATGTAGAGTGCATTGGGATTCTATTTCGGCAATTTTAGGTACAACACACAGTCACCAGCCACTCAGAATGTACTGGGAACAAGTTACAGCCAAATGTCACCAAAGTGCTTTTCTCAGCCTGAAAAGGCTATTTAGACCCATGATATTTTTAAGAAAGTGGGTGTCAGTTTAGTCATAAGGAAGACCTTTGGGCTCATGTATTGTGGATTGGGCTTCTATTTGGCCACTTTTAACCAAGTCACACAGTCAGCAGCCACTTAAACTGTACTGGGAACAAGTTACAGTGAAACGTTACCGGGAACAAGTTACAGTGAAACGTCACCAAAGTGCTTCTCTCAGCCTGAAAAGGCTATTTTGACCAATGATTTTCTTAAGAAAATGAGTGTCAGTTTTGTCATAAGGAAGGCATTTGGGCCCATGTATAGTGCATTGGGATTCTATTTGGGCACTTTTAGGTCCAACACACAGTCACCAGCCACTCAGAATGTACTGGGAACAAGTTACAGCCAAATGTCACCAAAGTGCTTCTCTCAGCCTGAAAAGGCTATTTAGACCCATGATATTTTTTAAGAAAGTGGGTGTCAGTTTACTCATAAGGAAGGCCTTTAGGCTCATGTATTGTGGATTGGGCTTCTATTTGGCCACTTTTAACCAAGTCACACAGTCAGCAGCCACTTAGACTGTACTGGGAACAAGTTACAGTTAAACGTCACCAAAGTGCTTCTCTCAGCCTGAAAAGGCTATTTTGACCAATGATTTTTTTAAAGAAAATGAGTGTCAGTTTTGTCATAAGGAAGGCATTTGGGCCCATGTATAGTGCATTGGGAATCTATTTGGGCACTTTTAGGTACAACACACAGTCACCAGCCACTCAGAATGTACTGGGAACAAGTTACAGCCAAAAGTCACCAAAGTGCTTCTCTCAGCCTGAAAAGGCTATTTAGACCCATGATATTTTTAAGAAAGTGGGTGTCAGTTTAGTCATAAGGAAGGCCTTTGGGCTCATGTATTGTGGATTGGGCTTCTATTTGGCCACTTTTAACCAAGTCACACAGTCAGCAGCCACTTAGACTGTACTGGGAACAAGTTACAGTGAAACGTCACCAAAGTGCTTCTCTCAGCCTGAAAAGGCTATTTTGACCAATGATTTTTTTAAGAAAATGAGTGTCAGTTTTGTCATAAGGAAGGCATTTGGGCCCATGTAGAGTGCATTGGGATTCTATTTCGGCAATTCTAGGTACAACACACAGTCACCAGCCACTCAGAATGTACTGGGAACAAGTTACAGCCAGATGTCACCAAAGTGCTTTTCTCAGCCTGAAAAGGCTATTTAGACCCATGATATTTTTAAGAAAGTGGGTGTCAGTTTAGTCATAAGGAAGGCCTTTGGGCTCATGTATTGTGGATTGGGCTTCTATTTGGCCACTTTTAACCAAGTCACACAGTCAGCAGCCACTTAGACTGTACTGGGAACAAGTTACAGTGAAACGTTACCGGGAACAAGTTACAGTGAAACGTCACCAAAGTGCTTCTCTCAGCCTGAAAAGGCTATTTTGACCAATGATTTTCTTAAGAAAATGAGTGTCAGTTTTGTCATAAGGAAGGCATTTGGGCCCATGTATAGTGCATTGGGATTCTATTTGGGCACTTTTAGGTCCAACACACAGTCACCAGCCACTCAGAATGTACTGGGAACAAGTTACAGCCAAATGTCACCAAAGTGCTTCTCTCAGCCTGAAAAGGCTATTTAGACCCATGATATTTTTTAAGAAAGTGGGTGTCAGTTTACTCATAAGGAAGGCCTTTAGGCTCATGTATTGTGGATTGGGCTTCTATTTGGCCACTTTTAACCAAGTCACACAGTCAGCAGCCACTTAGACTGTACTGGGAACAAGTTACAGTTAAACGTCACCAAAGTGCTTCTCTCAGCCTGAAAAGGCTATTTTGACCAATGATTTTTTTTAAGAAAATGAGTGTCAGTTATGTCATAAGGAAGGCATTTGGGCCCATGTAGAGTGCATTGGGATTCTATTTGGGCACTTTTAGGTACAACACACAGTCACCAGCCACTCAGAATGTACTGGGAACAAGTTACAGCTAAATGTCACCAAAGTGCTTCTCTCAGCCTGAAAAGGCTATTTAGACCCATGATATTTTTAAGAAAGTGGGTGTCAGTTTAGTCATAAGGAAGGCCTTTGGCCTCATGTATTGTGGATTGGGCTTCTATTTGGCCACTTTTAGCCAAGTCACACAGTCAGCAGCCACTTAGACTGTACTGGGAACAAGTTACAGTGAAACGTCACCAAAGTGCTTCTCTCAGCCTGAAAAGGCTATTTTGACCAATGATTTTTTAAAGAAAATGAGTGTCAGTTTTGTCATAAGGAAGGCATTTGGGCCCATGTAGAGTGCATTGGGATTCTATTTGGGCACTTTTAACCAAGTCACACAGTCAGCAGCCACTTAGACTGTACTGGGAACAAGTTACAGTGAAACGTTACCGGGAACAAGTTACAGTGAAACGTCACCAAAGTGCTTCTCTCAGCCTGAAAAGGCTATTTTGACCAATGATTTTCTTAAGAAAATGAGTGTCAGTTTTGTCATAAGGAAGGCATTTGGGCCCATGTATAGTGCATTGGGATTCTATTTGGGCACTTTTAGGTCCAACACACAGTCACCAGCCACTCAGAATGTACTGGGGACAAGTTACAGCCAAATGTCACCAAAGTGCTTCTCTCAGCCTGAAAAGGCTATTTAGACCCATGATATTTTTAAGAAAGTGGGTGTCAGTTTAGTCATAAGGAAGGCCTTTGGGCTCATGTATTGTGGATTGGGCTTCTATTTGGCCACTTTTAACCAAGTCACACAGTCAGCAGCCACTTAGACTGTACTGGGAACAAGTTACAGTGAAACGTTACCGGGAACAAGTTACAGTGAAACGTCACCAAAGTGCTTCTCTCAGCCTGAAAAGGCTATTTTGACCAATGATTTTTTTAAGAAAATGAGTGTCAGTTTTGTCATAAGGAAGGCATTTGGGCCCATGTATAGTGCATTGGGATTCTTGTTGGGCACTTTTAGGTACAACACACAGTCACCAGCCACTCAGAATGTACTGGGAACAAGTTACAGCCAAATGTCACCAAAGTGCTTCACTCAGCCTGGAAAGGCTATTTAGACCCATGATATTTTTAAGAAAGTGGGTGTCAGTTTAGTCATAAGGAAGGCCTTTGGGCTCATGTATTGTGGATTGGGCTTCTATTTGGCCACTTTTAGCCAAGTCACACAGTCAGCAGCCACTTAGACTGTACTGGGAACAAGTTACAGTTAAACGTCACCAAAGTGCTTCTCTCAGCCTGAAAAGGCTATTTTGACCAATGATCTTTTTAAGAAAATAAGTGTCAGTTTTGTCATAAGGAAGGCATTTGGGCCCATGTATAGTGCATTGGGATTCTATTTGGGCACTTTTAGGTACAACACACAGTCACCAGCCACTCAGAATGTACTGGGAACAAGTTACAGCCAAATGTCACCAAAGTGCTTCACTCAGCCTGAAAAGGCTATTTAGACCCATGATATTTTTAAGAAAGTGGGTGTCAGTTTAGTCATAAGGAAGGCCTTTGGGATCATGTATTGTGGATTGGGCTTCTATTTGGCCACTTTTAGCCAAGTCACACAGTCAGCAGCCACTTAGACTGTACTTGGAACAAGTTACAGTTAAACGTCACCAAAGTGCTTCTCTCAGCCTGAAAAGGCTATTTTGACCAATGATTTTTTTAAAGAAAATGAGTGTCAGTTTTGTCATAAGGAAGGCATTTGGGCCCATGTATAGTGCATTGGGAATCTATTTGGGCACTTTTAGGTACAACACACAGTCACCAGCCACTCAGAATGTACTGGGAACAAGTTACAGCCAAAAGTCACCAAAGTGCTTCTCTCAGCCTGAAAAGGCTATTTAGACCCATGATATTTTTAAGAAAGTGGGTGTCAGTTTAGTCATAAGGAAGGCCTTTGGGCTCATGTATTGTGGATTGGGCTTCTATTTGGCCACTTTTAACCAAGTCACACAGTCAGCAGCCACTTAGACTGTACTGGGAACAAGTTACAGTGAAACGTTACCGGGAACAAGTTACAGTGAAACGTCACCAAAGTGCTTCTCTCAGCCTGAAAAGGCTATTTTGACCAATGATTTTTTAAAGAAAATGAGTGTCAGTTTTGTCATAAGGAAGGCATTTGGGCCCATGTATAGTGCATTGGGATTCTTGTTGGGCACTTTTAGGTACAACACACAGTCACCAGCCACTCAGAATGTACTGGGAACAAGTTACAGCCAAATGTCACCAAAGTGCTTCACTCAGCCTGGAAAGGCTATTTAGACCAATGATATTTTTAAGAAAGTGGGTGTCAGTTTAGTCATAAGGAAGGCCTTTGGGCTCATGTATTGTGGATTGGGCTTCTATTTGGCCACTTTTAGCCAAGTCACACAGTCAGCAGCCACTTAGACTGTACTGGGAACAAGTTACAGTTAAACGTCACCAAAGTGCTTCTCTCAGCCTGAAAAGGCTATTTTGACCAATGATCTTTTTAAGAAAATAAGTGTCAGTTTTGTCATAAGGAAGGCATTTGGGCCCATGTATAGTGCATTGGGATTCTATTTGGGCACTTTTAGGTACAACACACAGTCACCAGCCACTCAGAATGTACTGGGAACAAGTTACAGCCAAATGTCACCAAAGTGCTTCACTCAGCCTGAAAAGGCTATTTAGACCCATGATATTTTTAAGAAAGTGGGTGTCAGTTTAGTCATAAGGAAGGCCTTTGGGATCATGTATTGTGGATTGGGCTTCTATTTGGCCACTTTTAGCCAAGTCACACAGTCAGCAGCCACTTAGACTGTACTTGGAACAAGTTACAGTGAAACGTCACCAAAGTGCTTCTCTCAGCCTGAAAAGGCTATTTTGACCAATGATTTTTTTAAGAAAATGAGTGTCAGTTTTGTCATAAGGAAGGCATTTGGGCCCATGTATAGTGCATTGGGATTCTTGTTGGGCACTTTTAGGTACAACACACAGTCACCAGCCACTCAGAATGTACTGGGAACATGTTACAGCCAAATGTCACCAAAGTGCTTCACTCAGCCTGGAAAGGCTATTTAGACCAATGATATTTTTAAGAAAGTGGGTGTCAGTTTAGTCATAAGGAAGGCCTTTGGGCTCATGTATTGTGGATTGGGCTTCTATTTGGCCACTTTTAGCCAAGTCACACAGTCAGCAGCCACTTAGACTGTACTGGGAACAAGTTACAGTGAAACGTTACCGGGAACAAGTTACAGTGAAACGTCACCAAAGTGCTTCTCTCAGCCTGAAAAGGCTATTTTGACCAATGATTTTTTTTAAAAAATGAGTGTCAGTTTTGTCATAAGGAAGGCATTTGGGCCCATGTATAGTGCATTGGGATTCTTGTTGGGCACTTTTAGGTACAACACACAGTCACCAGCCACTCAGAATGTACTGGGAACAAGTTACAGCCAAAAGTCACCAAAGTGCTTCTCTCAGCCTGAAAAGGCTATTTAGACCCATGATATTTTTAAGAAAGTGGGTGTCAGTTTAGTCATAAGGAAGGCCTTTGGGCTCATGTATTGTGGATTGGGCTTCTATTTGGCCACTTTTAACCAAGTCACACAGTCAGCAGCCACTTAGACTGTACTGGGAACAAGTTACAGTGAAACGTTACCGGGAACAAGTTACAGTGAAACGTCACCAAAGTGCTTCTCTCAGCCTGAAAAGGCTATTTTGACCAATGATTTTCTTAAGAAAATGAGTGTCAGTTTTGTCATAAGGAAGGCATTTGGGCCCATGTATAGTGCATTGGGATTCTATTTGGGCACTTTTAGGTCCAACACACAGTCACCAGCCACTCAGAATGTACTGGGAACAAGTTACAGCCAAATGTCACCAAAGTGCTTCTCTCAGCCTGAAAAGGCTATTTAGACCCATGATATTTTTTAAGAAAGTGGGTGTCAGTTTACTCATAAGGAAGGCCTTTAGGCTCATGTATTGTGGATTGGGCTTCTATTTGGCCACTTTTAACCAAGTCACACAGTCAGCAGCCACTTAGACTGTACTGGGAACAAGTTACAGTTAAACGTCACCAAAGTGCTTCTCTCAGCCTGAAAAGGCTATTTTGACCAATGATTTTTTTTAAGAAAATGAGTGTCAGTTTTGTCATAAGGAAGGCATTTGGGCCCATGTAGAGTGCATTGGGATTCTATTTGGGCACTTTTAACCAAGTCACACAGTCAGCAGCCACTTAGACTGTACTGGGAACAAGTTACAGTGAAACGTTACCGGGAACAAGTTACAGTGAAACGTCACCAAAGTGCTTCTCTCAGCCTGAAAAGGCTATTTTGACCAATGATTTTCTTAAGAAAATGAGTGTCAGTTTTGTCATAAGGAAGGCATTTGGGCCCATGTATAGTGCATTGGGATTCTATTTGGGCACTTTTAGGTCCAACACACAGTCACCAGCCACTCAGAATGTACTGGGGACAAGTTACAGCCAAATGTCACCAAAGTGCTTCTCTCAGCCTGAAAAGGCTATTTAGACCCATGATATTTTTTAAGAAAGTGGGTGTCAGTTTACTCATAAGGAAGGCCTTTAGGCTCATGTATTGTGGATTGGGCTTCTATTTGGCCACTTTTAACCAAGTCACACAGTCAGCAGCCACTTAGACTGTACTGGGAACAAGTTACAGTTAAACGTCACCAAAGTGCTTCTCTCAGCCTGAAAAGGCTATTTTGACCAATGATCTTTTTAAGAAAATAAGTGTCAGTTTTGTCATAAGGAAGGCATTTGGGCCCATGTATAGTGCATTGGGCTTCTATTTGGCCACTTTTAACCAAGTCACACAGTCAGCAGCCACTTAGACTGTACTGGGAACAAGTTACAGTGAAACGTTACCGGGAACAAGTTACAGTGAAACGTCACCAAAGTGCTTCTCTCAGCCTGAAAAGGCTATTTTGACCAATGATTTTTTTAAGAAAATGAGTGTCAGTTTTGTCATAAGGAAGGCATTTGGGCCCATGTATAGTGCATTGGGATTCTTGTTGGGCACTTTTAGGTACAACACACAGTCACCAGCCACTCAGAATGTACTGGGAACAAGTTACAGCCAAATGTCACCAAAGTGCTTCACTCAGCCTGGAAAGGCTATTTAGACCAATGATATTTTTAAGAAAGTGGGTGTCAGTTTAGTCATAAGGAAGGCCTTTGGGCTCATGTATTGTGGATTGGGCTTCTATTTGGCCACTTTTAGCCAAGTCACACAGTCAGCAGCCACTTAGACTGTACTGGGAACAAGTTACAGTGAAACGTTACCGGGAACAAGTTACAGTGAAACGTCACCAAAGTGCTTCTCTCAGCCTGAAAAGGCTATTTTGACCAATGATTTTCTTAAGAAAATGAGTGTCAGTTTTGTCATAAGGAAGGCATTTGGGCCCATGTATAGTGCATTGGGATTCTATTTGGGCACTTTTAGGTCCAACACACAGTCACCAGCCACTCAGAATGTACTGGGAACAAGTTACAGCCAAATGTCACCAAAGTGCTTCTCTCAGCCTGAAAAGGCTATTTAGACCCATGATATTTTTTAAGAAAGTGGGTGTCAGTTTACTCATAAGGAAGGCCTTTAGGCTCATGTATTGTGGATTGGGCTTCTATTTGGCCACTTTTAATCAAGTCACACAGTCAGCAGCCACTTAGACTGTACTGGGAACAAGTTACAGTTAAACGTCACCAAAGTGCTTCTCTCAGCCTGAAAAGGCTATTTTGACCAATGATTTTTTTAAAGAAAATGAGTGTCAGTTTTGTCATAAGGAAGGCATTTGGGCCCATGTATAGTGCATTGGGAATCTATTTGGGCACTTTTAGGTACAACACACAGTCACCAGCCACTCAGAATGTACTGGGAACAAGTTACAGCCAAAAGTCACCAAAGTGCTTCTCTCAGCCTGAAAAGGCTATTTAGACCCATGATATTTTTAAGAAAGTGGGTGTCAGTTTAGTCATAAGGAAGGCATTTGGGCCCATGTTTAGTGCATTGGGAATCTATTTGGCCACTTTTAACCAAGTCACACAGTCAGCAGCCACTTAGACTGTACTGGGAACAAGTTACAGTGAAACGTCACCAAAGTGCTTCTCTCAGCCTGAAAAGGCTATTTTGACCAATGATTTTTTTAAGAAAATGAGTGTCAGTTTTGTCATAAGGAAGGCATTTGGGCCCATGTATAGTGCATTGGGATTCTTGTTGGGCACTTTTAGGTACAACACACAGTCACCAGCCACTCAGAATGTACTGGGAACAAGTTACAGCCAAATGTCACCAAAGTGCTTTTCTCAGCCTGAAAAGGCTATTTAGACCCATGATATTTTTAAGAAAGTGGGTGTCAGTTTAGTCATAAGGAAGGCCTTTGGGCTCATGTATTGTGGATTGGGCTTCTATTTGGCCACTTTTAACCAAGTCACACAGTCAGCAGCCACTTAGACTGTACTGGGAACAAGTTACAGTGAAACGTTACCGGGAACAAGTTACAGTGAAACGTCACCAAAGTGCTTCTCTCAGCCTGAAAAGGCTATTTTGACCAATGATTTTTTTAAGAAAATGAGTGTCAGTTTTGTCATAAGGAAGGCATTTGGGCCCATGTATAGTGCATTGGGATTCTTGTTGGGCACTTTTAGGTACAACACACAGTCACCAGCCACTCAGAATGTACTGGGAAAAAGTTACAGCCAAATGTCACCAAAGTGCTTCACTCAGCCTGGAAAGGCTATTTAGACCCATGATATTTTTAAGAAAGTGGGTGTCAGTTTAGTCATAAGGAAGGCCTTTGGGCTCATGTATTGTGGATTGGGCTTCTATTTGGCCACTTTTAGCCAAGTCACACAGTCAGCAGCCACTTAGACTGTACTGGGAACAAGTTACAGTTAAACGTCACCAAAGTGCTTCTCTCAGCCTGAAAAGGCTATTTTGACCAATGATCTTTTTAAGAAAATAAGTGTCAGTTTTGTCATAAGGAAGGCATTTGGGCCCATGTATAGTGCATTGGGATTCTATTTGGGCACTTTTAGGTACAACACACAGTCACCAGCCACTCAGAATGTACTGGGAACAAGTTACAGCCAAATGTCACCAACGTGCTTCACTCAGCCTGAAAAGGTTATTTAGACCCATGATATTTTTAAGAAAGTGGGTGTCAGTTTAGTCATAAGGAAGGCCTTTGGGCGCATGTATTGTGGATTGGGCTTTTATTTGGCCACTTTTAGCCAAGTCACACAGTCAGCTGCCACTTAGACTGTACTGGGAACAAGTTACAGTTAAACGTCACCAAAGTGCTTCTCTCAGCCTGAAAAGGCTATTTTGACCAATGATTTTTTAAAGAAAATGAGTGTCAGTTTTGTCATAAGGAAGGCATTTGGGCCCATGTAGAGTGCATTGGGATTCTATTTGGGCACTTTTAGGTACAACACACATTTGACCAATGATTTTTTAATGAAAATGAGTGTCAGTTTTGTCATAAGGAAGGCATTTGGGCCCATGTATAGTGTTTTGGGAATCTATTTTGGGCACTTTTAGGTACAACACACAGTCACCAGCCACTCAGAATGTACTGGGAACAAGTTACAGCCAAAAGTCACCAAAGTGCTTCTCTCAGCCTGAAAAGGCTATTTAGACCCATGATATTTTTAAGAAAGTGGGTGTCAGTTTAGTCATAAGGAAGGCATTTGGGCCCATGTTTAGTGCATTGGGAATCTATTTGGCCACTTTTAACCAAGTCACACAGTCAGCAGCCACTTAGACTGTACTGGGAACAAGTTACAGTGAAACGTCACCAAAGTGCTTCTCTCAGCCTGAAAAGGCTATTTTGACCAATGATTTTTTTAAGAAAATGAGTGTCAGTTTTGTCATAAGGAAGGCATTTGGGCCCATGTATATTGCATTGGGATTCTTGTTGGGCACTTTTAGGTACAACACACAGTCACCAGCCACTCAGAATGTACTGGGAACAAGTTACAGCCAAATGTCACCAAAGTGCTTTTCTCAGCCTGAAAAGGCTATTTAGACCCATGATATTTTTAAGAAAGTGGGTGTCAGTTTAGTCATAAGGAAGGCCTTTGGGCTCATGTATTGTGGATTGGGCTTCTATTTGGCCACTTTTAACCAAGTCACACAGTCAGCAGCCACTTAGACTGTACTGGGAACAAGTTACAGTGAAACGTTACCGGGAACAAGTTACAGTGAAACGTCACCAAAGTGCTTCTCTCAGCCTGAAAAGGCTATTTTGACCCATGATATTTTTAAGAAAGTGGGTGTCAGTTTAGTCATAAGGAAGGCCTTTGGGCGCATGTATTGTGGATTGGGCTTTTATTTGGCCACTTTTAGCCAAGTCACACAGTCAGCTGCCACTTAGACTGTACTGGGAACAAGTTACAGTTAAACGTCACCAAAGTGCTTCTCTCAGCCTGAAAAGGCTATTTTGACCAATGATTTTTTAAAGAAAATGAGTGTCAGTTTTGTCATAAGGAAGGCATTTGGGCCCATGTAGAGTGCATTGGGATTCTATTTGGGCACTTTTAGGTACAACACACATTTGACCAATGATTTTTTAATGAAAATGAGTGTCAGTTTTGTCATAAGGAAGGCATTTGGGCCCATGTATAGTGCATTGGGAATCTATTTTGGGCACTTTTAGGTACAACACACAGTCACCAGCCACTCAGAATGTACTGGGAACAAGTTACAGCCAAAAGTCACCAAAGTGCTTCTCTCAGCCTGAAAAGGCTATTTAGACCCATGATATTTTTAAGAAAGTGGGTGTCAGTTTAGTCATAAGGAAGGCATTTGGGCCCATGTTTAGTGCATTGGGAATCTATTTGGCCACTTTTAACCAAGTCACACAGTCAGCAGCCACTTAGACTGTACTGGGAACAAGTTACAGTGAAACGTCACCAAAGTGCTTCTCTCAGCCTGAAAAGGCTATTTTGACCAATGATTTTTTTAAGAAAATGAGTGTCAGTTTTGTCATAAGGAAGGCATTTGGGCCCATGTATAGTGCATTGGGATTCTTGTTGGGCACTTTTAGGTACAACACACAGTCACCAGCCACTCAGAATGTACTGGGAAAAAGTTACAGCCAAATGTCACCAAAGTGCTTCACTCAGCCTGGAAAGGCTATTTAGACCCATGATATTTTTAAGAAAGTGGGTGTCAGTTTAGTCATAAGGAAGGCCTTTGGGCTCATGTATTGTGGATTGGGCTTCTATTTGGCCACTTTTAGCCAAGTCACACAGTCAGCAGCCACTTAGACTGTACTGGGAACAAGTTACAGTTAAACGTCACCAAAGTGCTTCTCTCAGCCTGAAAAGGCTATTTTGACCAATGATCTTTTTAAGAAAATAAGTGTCAGTTTTGTCATAAGGAAGGCATTTGGGCCCATGTATAGTGCATTGGGATTCTATTTGGGCACTTTTAGGTACAACACACAGTCACCAGCCACTCAGAATGTACTGGGAACAAGTTACAGCCAAATGTCACCAAAGTGCTTCACTCAGCCTGAAAAGGCTATTTAGACCCATGATATTTTTAAGAAAGTGGGTGTCAGTTTAGTCATAAGGAAGGCCTTTGGGCGCATGTATTGTGGATTGGGCTTTTATTTGGCCACTTTTAGCCAAGTCACACAGTCAGCTGCCACTTAGACTGTACTGGGAACAAGTTACAGTTAAACGTCACCAAAGTGCTTCTCTCAGCCTGAAAAGGCTATTTTGACCAATGATTTTTTAAAGAAAATGAGTGTCAGTTTTGTCATAAGGAAGGCATTTGGGCCCATGTAGAGTGCATTGGGATTCTATTTGGGCACTTTTAGGTACAACACACATTTGACCAATGATTTTTTAATGAAAATGAGTGTCAGTTTTGTCATAAGGAAGGCATTTGGGCCCATGTATAGTGCATTGGGAATCTATTTTGGGCACTTTTAGGTACAACACACAGTCACCAGCCACTCAGAATGTACTGGGAACAAGTTACAGCCAAAAGTCACCAAAGTGCTTCTCTCAGCCTGAAAAGGCTATTTAGACCCATGATATTTTTAAGAAAGTGGGTGTCAGTTTAGTCATAAGGAAGGCATTTGGGCCCATGTTTAGTGCATTGGGAATCTATTTGGCCACTTTTAACCAAGTCACACAGTCAGCAGCCACTTAGACTGTACTGGGAACAAGTTACAGTGAAACGTCACCAAAGTGCTTCTCTCAGCCTGAAAAGGCTATTTTGACCAATGATTTTTTTAAGAAAATGAGTGTCAGTTTTGTCATAAGGAAGGCATTTGGGCCCATGTATAGTGCATTGGGATTCTTGTTGGGCACTTTTAGGTACAACACACAGTCACCAGCCACTCAGAATGTACTGGGAACAAGTTACAGCCAAATGTCACCAAAGTGCTTTTCTCAGCCTGAAAAGGCTATTTAGACCCATGATATTTTTAAGAAAGTGGGTGTCAGTTTAGTCATAAGGAAGGCCTTTGGGCTCATGTATTGTGGATTGGGCTTCTATTTGGCCACTTTTAACCAAGTCACACAGTCAGCAGCCACTTAGACTGTACTGGGAACAAGTTACAGTGAAACGTTACCGGGAACAAGTTACAGTGAAACGTCACCAAAGTGCTTCTCTCAGCCTGAAAAGGCTATTTTGACCCATGATATTTTTAAGAAAGTGGGTGTCAGTTTAGTCATAAGGAAGGCCTTTGGGCGCATGTATTGTGGATTGGGCTTTTATTTGGCCACTTTTAGCCAAGTCACACAGTCAGCTGCCACTTAGACTGTACTGGGAACAAGTTACAGTTAAACGTCACCAAAGTGCTTCTCTCAGCCTGAAAAGGCTATTTTGACCAATGATTTTTTAAAGAAAATGAGTGTCAGTTTTGTCATAAGGAAGGCATTTGGGCCCATGTAGAGTGCATTGGGATTCTATTTGGGCACTTTTAGGTACAACACACATTTGACCAATGATTTTTTAATGAAAATGAGTGTCAGTTTTGTCATAAGGAAGGCATTTGGGCCCATGTATAGTGCATTGGGAATCTATTTTGGGCACTTTTAGGTACAACACACAGTCACCAGCCACTCAGAATGTACTGGGAACAAGTTACAGCCAAAAGTCACCAAAGTGCTTCTCTCAGCCTGAAAAGGCTATTTAGACCCATGATATTTTTAAGAAAGTGGGTGTCAGTTTAGTCATAAGGAAGGCATTTGGGCCCATGTTTAGTGCATTGGGAATCTATTTGGCCACTTTTAACCAAGTCACACAGTCAGCAGCCACTTAGACTGTACTGGGAACAAGTTACAGTGAAACGTCACCAAAGTGCTTCTCTCAGCCTGAAAAGGCTATTTTGACCAATGATTTTTTTAAGAAAATGAGTGTCAGTTTTGTCATAAGGAAGGCATTTGGGCCCATGTATAGTGCATTGGGATTCTTGTTGGGCACTTTTAGGTACAACACACAGTCACCAGCCACTCAGAATGTACTGGGAACAAGTTACAGCCAAATGTCACCAAAGTGCTTTTCTCAGCCTGAAAAGGCTATTTAGACCCATGATATTTTTAAGAAAGTGGGTGTCAGTTTAGTCATAAGGAAGGCCTTTGGGCTCATGTATTGTGGATTGGGCTTCTATTTGGCCACTTTTAACCAAGTCACACAGTCAGCAGCCACTTAGACTGTACTGGGAACAAGTTACAGTGAAACGTTACCGGGAACAAGTTACAGTGAAACGTCACCAAAGTGCTTCTCTCAGCCTGAAAAGGCTATTTTGACCAATGATTTTTTTAAGAAAATGAGTGTCAGTTTTGTCATAAGGAAGGCATTTGGGCCCATGTATAGTGCATTGGGATTCTTGTTGGGCACTTTTAGGTACAACACACAGTCACCAGCCACTCAGAATGTACTGGGAACAAGTTACAGCCAAATGTCACCAAAGTGCTTCACTCAGCCTGGAAAGGCTATTTAGACCCATGATATTTTTAAGAAAGTGGGTGTCAGTTTAGTCATAAGGAAGGCCTTTGGGCTCATGTATTGTGGATTGGGCTTCTATTTGGCCACTTTTAGCCAAGTCACACAGTCAGCAGCCACTTAGACTGTACTGGGAACAAGTTACAGTTAAACGTCACCAAAGTGCTTCTCTCAGCCTGAAAAGGCTATTTTGACCAATGATCTTTTTAAGAAAATAAGTGTCAGTTTTGTCATAAGGAAGGCATTTGGGCCCATGTATAGTGCATTGGGATTCTATTTGGGCACTTTTAGGTACAACACACAGTCACCAGCCACTCAGAATGTACTGGGAACAAGTTACAGCCAAATGTCACCAAAGTGCTTCACTCAGCCTGAAAAGGCTATTTAGACCCATGATATTTTTAAGAAAGTGGGTGTCAGTTTAGTCATAAGGAAGGCCTTTGGGATCATGTATTGTGGATTGGGCTTCTATTTGGCCACTTTTAGCCAAGTCACACAGTCAGCAGCCACTTAGACTGTACTTGGAACAAGTTACAGTTAAACGTCACCAAAGTGCTTCTCTCAGCCTGAAAAGGCTATTTTGACCAATGATTTTTTTAAAGAAAATGAGTGTCAGTTTTGTCATAAGGAAGGCATTTGGGCCCATGTATAGTGCATTGGGAATCTATTTGGGCACTTTTAGGTACAACACACAGTCACCAGCCACTCAGAATGTACTGGGAACAAGTTACAGCCAAAAGTCACCAAAGTGCTTCTCTCAGCCTGAAAAGGCTATTTAGACCCATGATATTTTTAAGAAAGTGGGTGTCAGTTTAGTCATAAGGAAGGCCTTTGGGCTCATGTATTGTGGATTGGGCTTCTATTTGGCCACTTTTAACCAAGTCACACAGTCAGCAGCCACTTAGACTGTACTGGGAACAAGTTACAGTGAAACGTTACCGGGAACAAGTTACAGTGAAACGTCACCAAAGTGCTTCTCTCAGCCTGAAAAGGCTATTTTGACCAATGATTTTTTAAAGAAAATGAGTGTCAGTTTTGTCATAAGGAAGGCATTTGGGCCCATGTATAGTGCATTGGGATTCTTGTTGGGCACTTTTAGGTACAACACACAGTCACCAGCCACTCAGAATGTACTGGGAACAAGTTACAGCCAAATGTCACCAAAGTGCTTCACTCAGCCTGGAAAGGCTATTTAGACCAATGATATTTTTAAGAAAGTGGGTGTCAGTTTAGTCATAAGGAAGGCCTTTGGGCTCATGTATTGTGGATTGGGCTTCTATTTGGCCACTTTTAGCCAAGTCACACAGTCAGCAGCCACTTAGACTGTACTGGGAACAAGTTACAGTTAAACGTCACCAAAGTGCTTCTCTCAGCCTGAAAAGGCTATTTTGACCAATGATCTTTTTAAGAAAATAAGTGTCAGTTTTGTCATAAGGAAGGCATTTGGGCCCATGTATAGTGCATTGGGATTCTATTTGGGCACTTTTAGGTACAACACACAGTCACCAGCCACTCAGAATGTACTGGGAACAAGTTACAGCCAAATGTCACCAAAGTGCTTCACTCAGCCTGAAAAGGCTATTTAGACCCATGATATTTTTAAGAAAGTGGGTGTCAGTTTAGTCATAAGGAAGGCCTTTGGGATCATGTATTGTGGATTGGGCTTCTATTTGGCCACTTTTAGCCAAGTCACACAGTCAGCAGCCACTTAGACTGTACTTGGAACAAGTTACAGTGAAACGTCACCAAAGTGCTTCTCTCAGCCTGAAAAGGCTATTTTGACCAATGATTTTTTTAAGAAAATGAGTGTCAGTTTTGTCATAAGGAAGGCATTTGGGCCCATGTATAGTGCATTGGGATTCTTGTTGGGCACTTTTAGGTACAACACACAGTCACCAGCCACTCAGAATGTACTGGGAACATGTTACAGCCAAATGTCACCAAAGTGCTTCACTCAGCCTGGAAAGGCTATTTAGACCAATGATATTTTTAAGAAAGTGGGTGTCAGTTTAGTCATAAGGAAGGCCTTTGGGCTCATGTATTGTGGATTGGGCTTCTATTTGGCCACTTTTAGCCAAGTCACACAGTCAGCAGCCACTTAGACTGTACTGGGAACAAGTTACAGTGAAACGTTACCGGGAACAAGTTACAGTGAAACGTCACCAAAGTGCTTCTCTCAGCCTGAAAAGGCTATTTTGACCAATGATTTTTTTTAAAAAATGAGTGTCAGTTTTGTCATAAGGAAGGCATTTGGGCCCATGTATAGTGCATTGGGATTCTTGTTGGGCACTTTTAGGTACAACACACAGTCACCAGCCACTCAGAATGTACTGGGAACAAGTTACAGCCAAAAGTCACCAAAGTGCTTCTCTCAGCCTGAAAAGGCTATTTAGACCCATGATATTTTTAAGAAAGTGGGTGTCAGTTTAGTCATAAGGAAGGCCTTTGGGATCATGTATTGTGGATTGGGCTTCTATTTGGCCACTTTTAGCCAAGTCACACAGTCAGCAGCCACTTAGACTGTACTTGGAACAAGTTACAGTTAAACGTCACCAAAGTGCTTCTCTCAGCCTGAAAAGGCTATTTTGACCAATGATTTTTTTAAAGAAAATGAGTGTCAGTTTTGTCATAAGGAAGGCATTTGGGCCCATATATAGTGCATTGGGAATCTATTTGGGCACTTTTAGGTACAACACACAGTCACCAGCCACTCAGAATGTACTGGGAACAAGTTACAGCCAAATGTCACCAAAGTGCTTCACTCAGCCTGAAAAGGCTATTTAGACCCATGATATTTTTAAGAAAGTGGGTGTCAGTTTAGTCATAAGGAAGGCCTTTGGGATCATGTATTGTGGATTGGGCTTCTATTTGGCCACTTTTAGCCAAGTCACACAGTCAGCAGCCACTTAGACTGTACTTGGAACAAGTTACAGTGAAACGTCACCAAAGTGCTTCTCTCAGCCTGAAAAGGCTATTTTGACCAATGATTTTTTAAAAAAAATGAGTGTCAGTTTTGTCATAAGGAAGGCATTTGGGCCCATGTATAGTGCATTGGGATTCTTGTTGGGCACTTTTAGGTACAACACACAGTCACCAGCCACTCAGAATGTACTGGGAACAAGTTACAGCCAAATGTCACCAAAGTGCTTCACTCAGCCTGGAAAGGCTATTTAGACCCATGATATTTTTAAGAAAGTGGGTGTCAGTTTAGTCATAAGGAAGGCCTTTGGGCTCATGTATTGTGGATTGGGCTTCTATTTGGCCACTTTTAGCCAAGTCACACAGTCAGCAGCCACTTAGACTGTACTGGGAACAAGTTACAGTTAAACGTCACCAAAGTGCTTCTCTCAGCCTGAAAAGGCTATTTTGACCAATGATCTTTTTAAGAAAATAAGTGTCAGTTTTGTCATAAGGAAGGCATTTGGGCCCATGTATAGTGCATTGGGATTCTATTTGGCCACTTTTAACCAAGTCACACAGTCAGCAGCCACTTAGACTGTACTGGGAACAAGTTACAGTGAAACGTTACCGGGAACAAGTTACAGTGAAACGTCACCAAAGTGCTTCTCTCAGCCTGAAAAGGCTATTTTGACCAATGATTTTTTAAAGAAAATGAGTGTCAGTTTTGTCATAAGGAAGGCATTTGGGCCCATGTATAGTGCATTGGGATTCTTGTTGGGCACTTTTAGGTACAACACACAGTCACCAGCCACTCAGAATGTACTGGGAACAAGTTACAGCCAAATGTCACCAAAGTGCTTCACTCAGCCTGGAAAGGCTATTTAGACCAATGATATTTTTAAGAAAGTGGGTGTCAGTTTAGTCATAAGGAAGGCCTTTGGGCTCATGTATTGTGGATTGGGCTTCTATTTGGCCACTTTTAGCCAAGTCACACAGTCAGCAGCCACTTAGACTGTACTGGGAACAAGTTACAGTTAAACGTCACCAAAGTGCTTCTCTCAGCCTGAAAAGGCTATTTTGACCAATGATCTTTTTAAGAAAATAAGTGTCAGTTTTGTCATAAGGAAGGCATTTGGGCCCATGTATAGTGCATTGGGATTCTATTTGGGCACTTTTAGGTACAACACACAGTCACCAGCCACTCAGAATGTACTGGGAACAAGTTACAGCCAAATGTCACCAAAGTGCTTCACTCAGCCTGAAAAGGCTATTTAGACCCATGATATTTTTAAGAAAGTGGGTGTCAGTTTAGTCATAAGGAAGGCCTTTGGGATCATGTATTGTGGATTGGGCTTCTATTTGGCCACTTTTAGCCAAGTCACACAGTCAGCAGCCACTTAGACTGTACTTGGAACAAGTTACAGTGAAACGTCACCAAAGTGCTTCTCTCAGCCTGAAAAGGCTATTTTGACCAATGATTTTTTTAAGAAAATGAGTGTCAGTTTTGTCATAAGGAAGGCATTTGGGCCCATGTATAGTGCATTGGGATTCTTGTTGGGCACTTTTAGGTACAACACACAGTCACCAGCCACTCAGAATGTACTGGGAACATGTTACAGCCAAATGTCACCAAAGTGCTTCACTCAGCCTGGAAAGGCTATTTAGACCAATGATATTTTTAAGAAAGTGGGTGTCAGTTTAGTCATAAGGAAGGCCTTTGGGCTCATGTATTGTGGATTGGGCTTCTATTTGGCCACTTTTAGCCAAGTCACACAGTCAGCAGCCACTTAGACTGTACTGGGAACAAGTTACAGTGAAACGTTACCGGGAACAAGTTACAGTGAAACGTCACCAAAGTGCTTCTCTCAGCCTGAAAAGGCTATTTTGACCAATGATTTTTTTAAAAAAATGAGTGTCAGTTTTGTCATAAGGAAGGCATTTGGGCCCATGTATAGTGCATTGGGATTCTTGTTGGGCACTTTTAGGTACAACACACAGTCACCAGCCACTCAGAATGTACTGGGAACAAGTTACAGCCAAAAGTCACCAAAGTGCTTCTCTCAGCCTGAAAAGGCTATTTAGACCCATGATATTTTTAAGAAAGTGGGTGTCAGTTTAGTCATAAGGAAGGCCTTTGGGATCATGTATTGTGGATTGGGCTTCTATTTGGCCACTTTTAGCCAAGTCACACAGTCAGCAGCCACTTAGACTGTACTTGGAACAAGTTACAGTTAAACGTCACCAAAGTGCTTCTCTCAGCCTGAAAAGGCTATTTTGACCAATGATTTTTTTAAAGAAAATGAGTGTCAGTTTTGTCATAAGGAAGGCATTTGGGCCCATGTATAGTGCATTGGGAATCTATTTGGGCACTTTTAGGTACAACACACAGTCACCAGCCACTCAGAATGTACTGGGAACAAGTTACAGCCAAATGTCACCAAAGTGCTTCACTCAGCCTGAAAAGGCTATTTAGACCCATGATATTTTTAAGAAAGTGGGTGTCAGTTTAGTCATAAGGAAGGCCTTTGGGATCATGTATTGTGGATTGGGCTTCTATTTGGCCACTTTTAGCCAAGTCACACAGTCAGCAGCCACTTAGACTGTACTTGGAACAAGTTACAGTGAAACGTCACCAAAGTGCTTCTCTCAGCCTGAAAAGGCTATTTTGACCAATGATTTTTTTTAAAAAATGAGTGTCAGTTTTGTCATAAGGAAGGCATTTGGGCCCATGTATAGTGCATTGGGATTCTTGTTGGGCACTTTTAGGTACAACACACAGTCACCAGCCACTCAGAATGTACTGGGAACAAGTTACAGCCAAATGTCACCAAAGTGCTTCACTCAGCCTGGAAAGGCTATTTAGACCCATGATATTTTTAAGAAAGTGGGTGTCAGTTTAGTCATAAGGAAGGCCTTTGGGCTCATGTATTGTGGATTGGGCTTCTATTTGGCCACTTTTAGCCAAGTCACACAGTCAGCAGCCACTTAGACTGTACTGGGAACAAGTTACAGTTAAACGTCACCAAAGTGCTTCTCTCAGCCTGAAAAGGCTATTTTGACCAATGATCTTTTTAAGAAAATAAGTGTCAGTTTTGTCATAAGGAAGGCATTTGGGCCCATGTATAGTGCATTGGGATTCTATTTGGGCACTTTTAGGTACAACACACAGTCACCAGCCACTCAGAATGTACTGGGAACAAGTTACAGCCAAATGTCACCAAAGTGCTTCACTCAGCCTGAAAAGGCTATTTAGACCCATGATATTTTTAAGAAAGTGGGTGTCAGTTTAGTCATAAGGAAGGCCTTTGGGCTCATGTATTGTGGATTGGGCTTCTATTTGGCCACTTTTAACCAAGTCACACAGTCAGCAGCCACTTAGACTGTACTGGGAACAAGTTACAGTGAAACGTTACCGGGAACAAGTTACAGTGAAACGTCACCAAAGTGCTTCTCTCAGCCTGAAAAGGCTATTTTGACCAATGATTTTTTTAAGAAAATGAGTGTCAGTTTTGTCATAAGGAAGGCATTTGGGCCCATGTATAGTGCATTGGGATTCTTGTTGGGCACTTTTAGGTACAACACACAGTCACCAGCCACTCAGAATGTACTGGGAACAAGTTACAGCCAAATGTCACCAAAGTGCTTCACTAAGCCTGGAAAGAATATTTAGACCAATGATATTTTTAAGAAAGTGGGTGTCAGTTTAGTCATAAGGAAGGCCTTTGGGCTCATGTATTGTGGATTGGGCTTCTATTTGGCCACTTTTAGCCAAGTCACACAGTCAGCAGCCACTTAGACTGTACTGGGAACAAGTTACAGTTAAACGTCACCAAAGTGCTTCTCTCAGCCTGAAAAGGCTATTTTGACCAATGATCTTTTTAAGAAAATAAGTGTCAGTTTTGTCATAAGGAAGGCATTTGGGCCCATGTATAGTGCATTGGGATTCTATTTGGGCACTTTTAGGTACAACACACAGTCACCAGCCACTCAGAATGTACTGGGAACAAGTTACAGCCAAATGTCACCAAAGTGCTTCACTCAGCCTGAAAAGGCTATTTAGACCCATGATATTTTTAAGAAAGTGGGTGTCAGTTTAGTCATAAGGAAGGCCTTTGGGATCATGTATTGTGGATTGGGCTTCTATTTGGCCACTTTTAGCCAAGTCACACAGTCAGCAGCCACTTAGACTGTACTTGGAACAAGTTACAGTTAAACGTCACCAAAGTGCTTCTCTCAGCCTGAAAAGGCTATTTTGACCAATGATTTTTTTAAAGAAAATGAGTGTCAGTTTTGTCATAAGGAAGGCATTTGGGCCCATGTATAGTGCATTGGGAATCTATTTGGGCACTTTTAGGTACAACACACAGTCACCAGCCACTCAGAATGTACTGGGAACAAGTTACAGCCAAAAGTCACCAAAGTGCTTCTCTCAGCCTGAAAAGGCTATTTAGACCCATGATATTTTTAAGAAAGTGGGTGTCAGTTTAGTCATAAGGAAGGCCTTTGGGCTCATGTATTGTGGATTGGGCTTCTATTTGGCCACTTTTAACCAAGTCACACAGTCAGCAGCCACTTAGACTGTACTGGGAACAAGTTACAGTGAAACGTCACCAAAGTGCTTCTCTCAGCCTGAAAAGGCTATTTTGACCAATGATTTTTTTAAGAAAATGAGTGTCAGTTTTGTCATAAGGAAGGCATTTGGGCCCATGTAGAGTGCATTGGGATTCTATTTCGGCAATTTTAGGTACAACACACAGTCACCAGCCACTCAGAATGTACTGGGAACAAGTTACAGCCAAATGTCACCAAAGTGCTTTTCTCAGCCTGAAAAGGCTATTTAGACCCATGATATTTTTAAGAAAGTGGGTGTCAGTTTAGTCATAAGGAAGGCCTTTGGGCTCATGTATTGTGGATTGGGCTTCTATTTGTCCACTTTTAACCAAGTCACACAGTCAGCAGCCACTTAGACTGTACTGGGAACAAGTTACAGTGAAACGTTACCGGGAACAAGTTACAGTGAAACGTCACCAAAGTGCTTCTCTCAGCCTGAAAAGGCTATTTTGACCAATGATTTTCTTAAGAAAATGAGTGTCAGTTTTGTCATAAGGAAGGCATTTGGGCCCATGTATAGTGCATTGGGATTCTATTTGGGCACTTTTAGGTCCAACACACAGTCACCAGCCACTCAGAATGTACTGGGAACAAGTTACAGCCAAATGTCACCAAAGTGCTTCTCTCAGCCTGAAAAGGCTATTTAGACCCATGATATTTTTTAAGAAAGTGGGTGTCAGTTTACTCATAAGGAAGGCCTTTAGGCTCATGTATTGTGGATTGGGCTTCTATTTGGCCACTTTTAACCAAGTCACACAGTCAGCAGCCACTTAGACTGTACTGGGAACAAGTTACAGTTAAACGTCACCAAAGTGCTTCTCTCAGCCTGAAAAGGCTATTTTGACCAATGATTTTTTTTAAGAAAATGAGTGTCAGTTATGTCATAAGGAAGGCATTTGGGCCCATGTAGAGTGCATTGGGATTCTATTTGGGCACTTTTAGGTACAACACACAGTCACCAGCCACTCAGAATGTACTGGGAACAAGTTACAGCTAAATGTCACCAAAGTGCTTCTCTCAGCCTGAAAAGGCTATTTAGACCCATGATATTTTTAAGAAAGTGGGTGTCAGTTTAGTCATAAGGAAGGCCTTTGGCCTCATGTATTGTGGATTGGGCTTCTATTTGGCCACTTTTAGCCAAGTCACACAGTCAGCAGCCACTTAGACTGTACTGGGAACAAGTTACAGTTAAACGTCACCAAAGTGCTTCTCTCAGCCTGAAAAGGCTATTTTGACCAATGATCTTTTTAAGAAAATAAGTGTCAGTTTTGTCATAAGGAAGGCATTTGGGCCCATGTATAGTGCATTGGGATTCTATTTGGGCACTTTTAGGTACAACACACAGTCACCAGCCACTCAGAATGTACTGGGAACAAGTTACAGCCAAATGTCACCAAAGTGCTTCACTCAGCCTGAAAAGGCTATTTAGACCCATGATATTTTTAAGAAAGTGGGTGTCAGTTTAGTCATAAGGAAGGCCTTTGGGATCATGTATTGTGGATTGGGCTTCTATTTGGCCACTTTTAGCCAAGTCACACAGTCAGCAGCCACTTAGACTGTACTTGGAACAAGTTACAGTGAAACGTCACCAAAGTGCTTCTCTCAGCCTGAAAAGGCTATTTTGACCAATGATTTTTTTAAGAAAATGAGTGTCAGTTTTGTCATAAGGAAGGCATTTGGGCCCATGTATAGTGCATTGGGATTCTTGTTGGGCACTTTTAGGTACAACACACAGTCACCAGCCACTCAGAATGTACTGGGAACATGTTACAGCCAAATGTCACCAAAGTGCTTCACTCAGCCTGGAAAGGCTATTTAGACCAATGATATTTTTAAGAAAGTGGGTGTCAGTTTAGTCATAAGGAAGGCCTTTGGGCTCATGTATTGTGGATTGGGCTTCTATTTGGCCACTTTTAGCCAAGTCACACAGTCAGCAGCCACTTAGACTGTACTGGGAACAAGTTACAGTGAAACGTTACCGGGAACAAGTTACAGTGAAACGTCACCAAAGTGCTTCTCTCAGCCTGAAAAGGCTATTTTGACCAATGATTTTTTTTAAAAAATGAGTGTCAGTTTTGTCATAAGGAAGGCATTTGGGCCCATGTATAGTGCATTGGGATTCTTGTTGGGCACTTTTAGGTACAACACACAGTCACCAGCCACTCAGAATGTACTGGGAACAAGTTACAGCCAAAAGTCACCAAAGTGCTTCTCTCAGCCTGAAAAGGCTATTTAGACCCATGATATTTTTAAGAAAGTGGGTGTCAGTTTAGTCATAAGGAAGGCCTTTGGGATCATGTATTGTGGATTGGGCTTCTATTTGGCCACTTTTAGCCAAGTCACACAGTCAGCAGCCACTTAGACTGTACTTGGAACAAGTTACAGTTAAACGTCACCAAAGTGCTTCTCTCAGCCTGAAAAGGCTATTTTGACCAATGATTTTTTTAAAGAAAATGAGTGTCAGTTTTGTCATAAGGAAGGCATTTGGGCCCATGTATAGTGCATTGGGAATCTATTTGGGCACTTTTAGGTACAACACACAGTCACCAGCCACTCAGAATGTACTGGGAACAAGTTACAGCCAAATGTCACCAAAGTGCTTCACTCAGCCTGAAAAGGCTATTTAGACCCATGATATTTTTAAGAAAGTGGGTGTCAGTTTAGTCATAAGGAAGGCCTTTGGGATCATGTATTGTGGATTGGGCTTCTATTTGGCCACTTTTAGCCAAGTCACACAGTCAGCAGCCACTTAGACTGTACTTGGAACAAGTTACAGTGAAACGTCACCAAAGTGCTTCTCTCAGCCTGAAAAGGCTATTTTGACCAATGATTTTTTTTAAAAAATGAGTGTCAGTTTTGTCATAAGGAAGGCATTTGGGCCCATGTATAGTGCATTGGGATTCTTGTTGGGCACTTTTAGGTACAACACACAGTCACCAGCCACTCAGAATGTACTGGGAACAAGTTACAGCCAAATGTCACCAAAGTGCTTCACTCAGCCTGGAAAGGCTATTTAGACCCATGATATTTTTAAGAAAGTGGGTGTCAGTTTAGTCATAAGGAAGGCCTTTGGGCTCATGTATTGTGGATTGGGCTTCTATTTGGCCACTTTTAGCCAAGTCACACAGTCAGCAGCCACTTAGACTGTACTGGGAACAAGTTACAGTTAAACGTCACCAAAGTGCTTCTCTCAGCCTGAAAAGGCTATTTTGACCAATGATCTTTTTAAGAAAATAAGTGTCAGTTTTGTCATAAGGAAGGCATTTGGGCCCATGTATAGTGCATTGGGATTCTATTTGGGCACTTTTAGGTACAACACACAGTCACCAGCCACTCAGAATGTACTGGGAACAAGTTACAGCCAAATGTCACCAAAGTGCTTCACTCAGCCTGAAAAGGCTATTTAGACCCATGATATTTTTAAGAAAGTGGGTGTCAGTTTAGTCATAAGGAAGGCCTTTGGGCTCATGTATTGTGGATTGGGCTTCTATTTGGCCACTTTTAACCAAGTCACACAGTCAGCAGCCACTTAGACTGTACTGGGAACAAGTTACAGTGAAACGTTACCGGGAACAAGTTACAGTGAAACGTCACCAAAGTGCTTCTCTCAGCCTGAAAAGGCTATTTTGACCAATGATTTTTTTAAGAAAATGAGTGTCAGTTTTGTCATAAGGAAGGCATTTGGGCCCATGTATAGTGCATTGGGATTCTTGTTGGGCACTTTTAGGTACAACACACAGTCACCAGCCACTCAGAATGTACTGGGAACAAGTTACAGCCAAATGTCACCAAAGTGCTTCACTAAGCCTGGAAAGAATATTTAGACCAATGATATTTTTAAGAAAGTGGGTGTCAGTTTAGTCATAAGGAAGGCCTTTGGGCTCATGTATTGTGGATTGGGCTTCTATTTGGCCACTTTTAGCCAAGTCACACAGTCAGCAGCCACTTAGACTGTACTGGGAACAAGTTACAGTTAAACGTCACCAAAGTGCTTCTCTCAGCCTGAAAAGGCTATTTTGACCAATGATCTTTTTAAGAAAATAAGTGTCAGTTTTGTCATAAGGAAGGCATTTGGGCCCATGTATAGTGCATTGGGATTCTATTTGGGCACTTTTAGGTACAACACACAGTCACCAGCCACTCAGAATGTACTGGGAACAAGTTACAGCCAAATGTCACCAAAGTGCTTCACTCAGCCTGAAAAGGCTATTTAGACCCATGATATTTTTAAGAAAGTGGGTGTCAGTTTAGTCATAAGGAAGGCCTTTGGGATCATGTATTGTGGATTGGGCTTCTATTTGGCCACTTTTAGCCAAGTCACACAGTCAGCAGCCACTTAGACTGTACTTGGAACAAGTTACAGTTAAACGTCACCAAAGTGCTTCTCTCAGCCTGAAAAGGCTATTTTGACCAATGATTTTTTTAAAGAAAATGAGTGTCAGTTTTGTCATAAGGAAGGCATTTGGGCCCATGTATAGTGCATTGGGAATCTATTTGGGCACTTTTAGGTACAACACACAGTCACCAGCCACTCAGAATGTACTGGGAACAAGTTACAGCCAAAAGTCACCAAAGTGCTTCTCTCAGCCTGAAAAGGCTATTTAGACCCATGATATTTTTAAGAAAGTGGGTGTCAGTTTAGTCATAAGGAAGGCCTTTGGGCTCATGTATTGTGGATTGGGCTTCTATTTGGCCACTTTTAACCAAGTCACACAGTCAGCAGCCACTTAGACTGTACTGGGAACAAGTTACAGTGAAACGTCACCAAAGTGCTTCTCTCAGCCTGAAAAGGCTATTTTGACCAATGATTTTTTTAAGAAAATGAGTGTCAGTTTTGTCATAAGGAAGGCATTTGGGCCCATGTAGAGTGCATTGGGATTCTATTTCGGCAATTTTAGGTACAACACACAGTCACCAGCCACTCAGAATGTACTGGGAACAAGTTACAGCCAAATGTCACCAAAGTGCTTTTCTCAGCCTGAAAAGGCTATTTAGACCCATGATATTTTTAAGAAAGTGGGTGTCAGTTTAGTCATAAGGAAGGCCTTTGGGCTCATGTATTGTGGATTGGGCTTCTATTTGTCCACTTTTAACCAAGTCACACAGTCAGCAGCCACTTAGACTGTACTGGGAACAAGTTACAGTGAAACGTTACCGGGAACAAGTTACAGTGAAACGTCACCAAAGTGCTTCTCTCAGCCTGAAAAGGCTATTTTGACCAATGATTTTCTTAAGAAAATGAGTGTCAGTTTTGTCATAAGGAAGGCATTTGGGCCCATGTATAGTGCATTGGGATTCTATTTGGGCACTTTTAGGTCCAACACACAGTCACCAGCCACTCAGAATGTACTGGGAACAAGTTACAGCCAAATGTCACCAAAGTGCTTCTCTCAGCCTGAAAAGGCTATTTAGACCCATGATATTTTTTAAGAAAGTGGGTGTCAGTTTACTCATAAGGAAGGCCTTTAGGCTCATGTATTGTGGATTGGGCTTCTATTTGGCCACTTTTAACCAAGTCACACAGTCAGCAGCCACTTAGACTGTACTGGGAACAAGTTACAGTTAAACGTCACCAAAGTGCTTCTCTCAGCCTGAAAAGGCTATTTTGACCAATGATTTTTTTTAAGAAAATGAGTGTCAGTTATGTCATAAGGAAGGCATTTGGGCCCATGTAGAGTGCATTGGGATTCTATTTGGGCACTTTTAGGTACAACACACAGTCACCAGCCACTCAGAATGTACTGGGAACAAGTTACAGCTAAATGTCACCAAAGTGCTTCTCTCAGCCTGAAAAGGCTATTTAGACCCATGATATTTTTAAGAAAGTGGGTGTCAGTTTAGTCATAAGGAAGGCCTTTGGCCTCATGTATTGTGGATTGGGCTTCTATTTGGCCACTTTTAGCCAAGTCACACAGTCAGCAGCCACTTAGACTGTACTGGGAACAAGTTACAGTGAAACGTCACCAAAGTGCTTCTCTCAGCCTGAAAAGGCTATTTTGACCAATGATCTTTTTAAGAAAATGAGTGTCAGTTTTGTCATAAGGAAGGCATTTGGGCCCATGTATAGTGCATTGGGATTCTATTTGGGCACTTTTAGGTACAACACACAGTCACCAGCCACTCAGAATGTACTGGGAACAAGTTACAGCCAAATGTCACCAAAGTGCTTCACTCAGCCTGAAAAGGCTATTTAGACCCATGATATTTTTAAGAAATTGGGTGCCAGTTTAGTCATAAGGAAGGCCTTTGGGCGCATGTATTGTGGATTGGGCTTCTATTTGGCCACTTTTAGCCAAGTCACACAGTCAGCTGCCACTTAGACTGTACTGGGAACAAGTTACAGTTAAACGTCACCAAAGTGCTTCTCTCAGCCTGAAAAGGCTATTTTGACCAATGATTTTTTAAAGAAAATGAGTGTCAGTTTTGTCATAAGGAAGGCATTTGGGCCCAAGTAGAGTGCATTGGGATTCTATTTGGGCACTTTTAGGTACAACACACATTTGACCAATGATTTTTTAATGAAAATGAGTGTCAGTTTTGTCATAAGGAAGGCATTTGGGCCCATGTAGAGTGCATTGGGATTCTATTTCGGCAATTTTAGGTACAACACACAGTCACCAGCCACTCAGAATGTACTGGGAACAAGTTACAGCCAAATGTCACCAAAGTGCTTTTCTCAGCCTGAAAAGGCTATTTAGACCCATGATATTTTTAAGAAAGTGGGTGTCAGTTTAGTCATAAGGAAGGCCTTTGGGCTCATGTATTGTGGATTGGGCTTCTATTTGTCCACTTTTAACCAAGTCACACAGTCAGCAGCCACTTAGACTGTACTGGGAACAAGTTACAGTTAAACGTCACCAAAGTGCTTCTCTCAGCCTGAAAAGGCTATTTTGACCAATGATTTTTTTTAAGAAAATGAGTGTCAGTTATGTCATAAGGAAGGCATTTGGGCCCATGTAGAGTGCATTGGGATTCTATTTGGGCACTTTTAGGTACAACACACAGTCACCAGCCACTCAGAATGTACTGGGAAAAAGTTACAGCCAAATGTCACCAAAGTGCTTCACTCAGCCTGGAAAGGCTATTTAGACCCATGATATTTTTAAGAAAGTGGGTGTCAGTTTAGTCATAAGGAAGGCCTTTGGGCTCATGTATTGTGGATTGGGCTTCTATTTGGCCACTTTTAGCCAAGTCACACAGTCAGCAGCCACTTAGACTGTACTGGGAACAAGTTACAGTTAAACGTCACCAAAGTGCTTCTCTCAGCCTGAAAAGGCTATTTTGACCAATGATTTTTTTTAAGAAAATGAGTGTCAGTTATGTCATAAGGAAGGCATTTGGGCCCATGTAGAGTGCATTGGGATTCTATTTGGGCACTTTTAGGTACAACACACAGTCACCAGCCACTCAGAATGTACTGGGAACAAGTTACAGCTAAATGTCACCAAAGTGCTTCTCTCAGCCTGAAAAGGCTATTTAGACCCATGATATTTTTAAGAAAGTGGATGTCAGTTTAGTCATAAAGAAGGCCTTTGGCCTCATGTATTGTGGATTGGGCTTCTATTTGGCCACTTTTAGCCAAGTCACACAGTCAGCAGCCACTTAGACTGTACTGGGAACAAGTTACAGTTAAACGTCACCAAAGTGCTTCTCTCAGCCTGAAAAGGCTATTTTGACCAATGATTTTTTTAAGAAAATGAGTGTCAGTTTTGTCATAAGGAAGGCATTTGGGCCCATGTATAGTGCATTGGGATTCTATTTGGGCACTTTTAGGTACAACACACAGTCACCAGCCACTCAGAATGTACTGGGAACAAGTTACAAGCAAATGTCACCAAAGTGCTTTTCTCAGCCTGAAAAGGCTATTTAGACCCATGATATTTTTAAGAAAGTGGGTGTCAGTTTAGTCATAAGGAAGGCCTTTGGGCTCATGTATTGTGGATTGGGCTTCTATTTGGCCACTTTTAACCAAGTCACACAGTCAGCAGCCACTTAGACTGTACTGGGAACAAGTTACAGTGAAACGTTACCGGGAACAAGTTACAGTGAAACGTCACCAAAGTGCTTCTCTCAGCCTGAAAAGGCTATTTTGACCAATGATTTTTTTAAGAAAATGAGTGTCAGTTTTGTCATAAGGAAGGCATTTGGGCCCATGTATAGTGCATTGGGATTCTTGTTGGGCACTTTTAGGTACAACACACAGTCACCAGCCACTCAGAATGTACTGGGAACAAGTTACAGCCAAATGTCACCAAAGTGCTTTTCTCAGCCTGAAAAGGCTATTTAGACCCATGATATTTTTAAGAAAGTGGGTGTCAGTTTAGTCATAAGGAAGGCCTTTGGGCTCATGTATTGTGGATTGGGCTTCTATTTGGCCACTTTTAACCAAGTCACACAGTCAGCAGCCACTTAGACTGTACTGGGAACAAGTTACAGTGAAACGTTACCGGGAACAAGTTACAGTGAAACGTCACCAAAGTGCTTCTCTCAGCCTGAAAAGGCTATTTTGACCAATGATTTTTTTAAGAAAATGAGTGTCAGTTTTGTCATAAGGAAGGCATTTGGGCCCATGTATAGTGCATTGGGATTCTTGTTGGGCACTTTTAGGTACAACACACAGTCACCAGCCACTCAGAATGTACTGGGAAAAAGTTACAGCCAAATGTCACCAAAGTGCTTCACTCAGCCTGGAAAGGCTATTTAGACCCATGATATTTTTAAGAAAGTGGGTGTCAGTTTAGTCATAAGGAAGGCCTTTGGGCTCATGTATTGTGGATTGGGCTTCTATTTGGCCACTTTTAGCCAAGTCACACAGTCAGCAGCCACTTAGACTGTACTGGGAACAAGTTACAGTTAAACGTCACCAAAGTGCTTCTCTCAGCCTGAAAAGGCTATTTTGACCAATGATCTTTTTAAGAAAATAAGTGTCAGTTTTGTCATAAGGAAGGCATTTGGGCCCATGTATAGTGCATTGGGATTCTATTTGGGCACTTTTAGGTACAACACACAGTCACCAGCCACTCAGAATGTACTGGGAACAAGTTACAGCCAAATGTCACCAACGTGCTTCACTCAGCCTGAAAAGGCTATTTAGACCCATGATATTTTTAAGAAAGTGGGTGTCAGTTTAGTCATAAGGAAGGCCTTTGGGCGCATGTATTGTGGATTGGGCTTTTATTTGGCCACTTTTAGCCAAGTCACACAGTCAGCTGCCACTTAGACTGTACTGGGAACAAGTTACAGTTAAACGTCACCAAAGTGCTTCTCTCAGCCTGAAAAGGCTATTTTGACCAATGATTTTTTAAAGAAAATGAGTGTCAGTTTTGTCATAAGGAAGGCATTTGGGCCCATGTAGAGTGCATTGGGATTCTATTTGGGCACTTTTAGGTACAACACACAGTCACCAGCCACTCAGAATGTACTGGGAACAAGTTACAGCTAAATGTCACCAAAGTGCTTCTCTCAGCCTGAAAAGGCTATTTAGACCCATGATATTTTTAAGAAAGTGGGTGTCAGTTTAGTCATAAGGAAGGCCTTTGGCCTCATGTATTGTGGATTGGGCTTCTATTTGGCCACTTTTAGCCAAGTCACACAGTCAGCAGCCACTTAGACTGTACTGGGAACAAGTTACAGTTAAACGTCACCAAAGTGCTTCTCTCAGCCTGAAAAGGCTATTTTGACCAATGATTTTTTTAAGAAAATGAGTGTCAGTTTTGTCATAAGGAAGGCATTTGGGCCCATGTATAGTGCATTGGGATTCTATTTGGGCACTTTTAGGTACAACACACAGTCACCAGCCACTCAGAATGTACTGGGAACAAGTTACAAGCAAATGTCACCAAAGTGCTTTTCTCAGCCTGAAAAGGCTATTTAGACCCATGATATTTTTAAGAAAGTGGGTGTCAGTTTAGTCATAAGGAAGGCCTTTGGGCTCATGTATTGTGGATTGGGCTTCTATTTGGCCACTTTTAACCAAGTCACACAGTCAGCAGCCACTTAGACTGTACTGGGAACAAGTTACAGTGAAACGTTACCGGGAACAAGTTACAGTGAAACGTCACCAAAGTGCTTCTCTCAGCCTGAAAAGGCTATTTTGACCAATGATTTTTTTAAGAAAATGAGTGTCAGTTTTGTCATAAGGAAGGCATTTGGGCCCATGTATAGTGCATTGGGATTCTTGTTGGGCACTTTTAGGTACAACACACAGTCACCAGCCACTCAGAATGTACTGGGAACATGTTACAGCCAAATGTCACCAAAGTGCTTCACTCAGCCTGGAAAGGCTATTTAGACCAATGATATTTTTAAGAAAGTGGGTGTCAGTTTAGTCATAAGGAAGGCCTTTGGGCTCATGTATTGTGGATTGGGCTTCTATTTGGCCACTTTTAGCCAAGTCACACAGTCAGCAGCCACTTAGACTGTACTGGGAACAAGTTACAGTGAAACGTTACCGGGAACAAGTTACAGTGAAACGTCACCAAAGTGCTTCTCTCAGCCTGAAAAGGCTATTTTGACCAATGATTTTCTTAAGAAAATGAGTGTCAGTTTTGTCATAAGGAAGGCATTTGGGCCCATGTAGAGTGCATTGGGATTCTATTTGGGCACTTTTAGGTCCAACACACAGTCACCAGCCACTCAGAATGTACTGGGAATAAGTTACAGCCAAATGTCACCAAAGTGCTTCTCTCAGCCTGAAAAGGCTATTTAGACCCATGATATTTTTTAAGAAAGTGGGTGTCAGTTTACTCATAAGGAAGGCCTTAAGGCTCATGTATTGTGGATTGGGCTTCTATTTGGCCACTTTTAATCAAGTCACACAGTCAGCAGCCACTTAGACTGTACTGGGAACAAGTTACAGTTAAACGTCACCAAAGTGCTTCTCTCAGCCTGAAAAGGCTATTTTGACCAATGATTTTTTTAAAGAAAATGAGTGTCAGTTTTGTCATAAGGAAGGCATTTGGGCCCATGTATAGTGCATTGGGAATCTATTTGGGCACTTTTAGGTACAACACACAGTCACCAGCCACTCAGAATGTACTGGGAACAAGTTACAGCCAAAAGTCACCAAAGTGCTTCTCTCAGCCTGAAAAGGCTATTTAGACCCATGATATTTTTAAGAAAGTGGGTGTCAGTTTAGTCATAAGGAAGGCCTTTGGGATCATGTATTGTGGATTGGGCTTCTATTTGGCCACTTTTAGCCAAGTCACACAGTCAGCAGCCACTTAGACTGTACTGGGAACAAGTTACAGTTAAACGTCACCAAAGTGCTTCTCTCAGCCTGAAAAGGCTATTTTGACCAATGATCTTTTTAAGAAAATAAGTGTCAGTTTTGTCATAAGGAAGGCATTTGGGCCCATGTATAGTGCATTGGGATTCTATTTGGGCACTTTTAGGTACAACACACAGTCACCAGCCACTCAGAATGTACTGGGAACAAGTTACAGCCAAATGTCACCAAAGTGCTTCACTCAGCCTGAAAAGGCTATTTAGACCCATGATATTTTTAAGAAAGTGGGTGTCAGTTTAGTCATAAGGAAGGCCTTTGGGATCATGTATTGTGGATTGGGCTTCTATTTGGCCACTTTTAGCCAAGTCACACAGTCAGCAGCCACTTAGACTGTACTTGGAACAAGTTACAGTGAAACGTCACCAAAGTGCTTCTCTCAGCCTGAAAAGGCTATTTTGACCAATGATTTTCTTAAGAAAATGAGTGTCAGTTTTGTCATAAGGAAGGCATTTGGGCCCATGTATAGTGCATTGGGATTCTATTTGGGCACTTTTAGGTCCAACACACAGTCACCAGCCACTCAGAATGTACTGGGAACAAGTTACAGCCAAATGTCACCAAAGTGCTTCTCTCAGCCTGAAAAGGCTATTTAGACCCATGATATTTTTTAAGAAAGTGGGTGTCAGTTTACTCATAAGGAAGGCCTTTAGGCTCATGTATTGTGGATTGGGCTTCTATTTGGCCACTTTTAACCAAGTCACACAGTCAGCAGCCACTTAGACTGTACTGGGAACAAGTTACAGTTAAACGTCACCAAAGTGCTTCTCTCAGCCTGAAAAGGCTATTTTGACCAATGATTTTTTTTAAGAAAATGAGTGTCAGTTATGTCATAAGGAAGGCATTTGGGCCCATGTAGAGTGCATTGGGATTCTATTTGGGCACTTTTAGGTACAACACACAGTCACCAGCCACTCAGAATGTACTGGGAACAAGTTACAGCTAAATGTCACCAAAGTGCTTCTCTCAGCCTGAAAAGGCTATTTAGACCCATGATATTTTTAAGAAAGTGGGTGTCAGTTTAGTCATAAGGAAGGCCTTTGGCCTCATGTATTGTGGATTGGGCTTCTATTTGGCCACTTTTAGCCAAGTCACACAGTCAGCAGCCACTTAGACTGTACTGGGAACAAGTTACAGTGAAACGTCACCAAAGTGCTTCTCTCAGCCTGAAAAGGCTATTTTGACCAATGATCTTTTTAAGAAAATGAGTGTCAGTTTTGTCATAAGGAAGGCATTTGGGCCCATGTATAGTGCATTGGGATTCTATTTGGGCACTTTTAGGTACAACACACAGTCACCAGCCACTCAGAATGTACTGGGAACAAGTTACAGCCAAATGTCACCAAAGTGCTTCACTCAGCCTGAAAAGGCTATTTAGACCCATGATATTTTTAAGAAATTGGGTGCCAGTTTAGTCATAAGGAAGGCCTTTGGGCGCATGTATTGTGGATTGGGCTTCTATTTGGCCACTTTTAGCCAAGTCACACAGTCAGCTGCCACTTAGACTGTACTGGGAACAAGTTACAGTTAAACGTCACCAAAGTGCTTCTCTCAGCCTGAAAAGGCTATTTTGACCAATGATTTTTTAAAGAAAATGAGTGTCAGTTTTGTCATAAGGAAGGCATTTGGGCCCATGTATAGTGCATTGGGATTCTATTTGGGCACTTTTAGGTACAACACACAGTCACCAGCCACTCAGAATGTACTGGGAATAAGTTACAGCCAAATGTCACCAAAGTGCTTTTCTCAGCCTGAAAAGGCTATTTAGACCCATGATATTTTTAAGAAAGTGGGTGTCAGTTTAGTCATAAGGAAGGCCTTTGGGCTCATGTATTGTGGATTGGGCTTCTATTTGGCCACTTTTAACCAAGTCACACAGTCAGCAGCCACTTAGACTGTACTGGGAACAAGTTACAGTGAAACGTTACCGGGAACAAGTTACAGTGAAACGTCACCAAAGTGCTTCTCTCAGCCTGAAAAGGCTATTTTGACCAATGATTTTCTTAAGAAAATGAGTGTCACTTTTGTCATAAGGAAGGCATTTGGGCCCATGTATAGTGCATTGGGATTCTATTTGGGCACTTTTAGGTCCAACACACAGTCACCAGCCACTCAGAATGTACTGGGAACAAGTTACAGCCAAATGTCACCAAAGTGCTTCTCTCAGCCTGAAAAGGCTATTTAGACCCATGATATTTTTTAAGAAAGTGGGTGTCAGTTTACTCATAAGGAAGGCCTTTAGGCTCATGTATTGTGGATTGGGCTTCTATTTGGCCACTTTTAACCAAGTCACACAGTCAGCAGCCACTTAGACTGTACTGGGAACAAGTTACAGTTAAACGTCACCAAAGTGCTTCTCTCAGCCTGAAAAGGCTATTTTGACCAATGATTTTTTTTAAGAAAATGAGTGTCAGTTATGTCATAAGGAAGGCATTTGGGCCCATGTAGAGTGCATTGGGATTCTATTTGGGCACTTTTAGGTACAACACACAGTCACCAGCCACTCAGAATGTACTGGGAACAAGTTACAGCCAAAAGTCACCAAAGTGCTTCTCTCAGCCTGAAAAGGCTATTTAGACCCATGATATTTTTAAGAAAGTGGGTGTCAGTTTAGTCATAAGGAAGGCCTTTGGGATCATGTATTGTGGATTGGGCTTCTATTTGGCCACTTTTAGCCAAGTCACACAGTCAGCAGCCACTTAGACTGTACTGGGAACAAGTTACAGTTAAACGTCACCAAAGTGCTTCTCTCAGCCTGAAAAGGCTATTTTGACCAATGATCTTTTTAAGAAAATAAGTGTCAGTTTTGTCATAAGGAAGGCATTTGGGCCCATGTATAGTGCATTGGGATTCTATTTGGGCACTTTTAGGTACAACACACAGTCACCAGCCACTCAGAATGTACTGGGAACAAGTTACAGCCAAATGTCACCAAAGTGCTTCACTCAGCCTGAAAAGGCTATTTAGACCCATGATATTTTTAAGAAAGTGGGTGTCAGTTTAGTCATAAGGAAGGCCTTTGGGATCATGTATTGTGGATTGGGCTTCTATTTGGCCACTTTTAGCCAAGTCACACAGTCAGCAGCCACTTAGACTGTACTTGGAACAAGTTACAGTGAAACGTCACCAAAGTGCTTTTCTCAGCCTGAAAAGGCTATTTTGACCAATGATTTTTTTAAGAAAATGAGTGTCAGTTTTGTCATAAGGAAGGCATTTGGGCCCATGTATAGTGCATTGGGATTCTTGTTGGGCACTTTTAGGTCCAACACACAGTCACCAGCCACTCAGAATGTACTGGGAACAAGTTACAGCCAAATGTCACCAAAGTGCTTCACTCAGCCTGGAAAGGCTATTTAGACCAATGATATTTTTAAGAAAGTGGGTGTCAGTTTAGTCATAAGGAAGGCCTTTGGGCTCATGTATTGTGGATTGGGCTTCTATTTGGCCACTTTTAGCCAAGTCACACAGTCAGCAGCCACTTAGACTGTACTGGGAACAAGTTACAGTTAAACGTCACCAAAGTGCTTCTCTCAGCCTGAAAAGGCTATTTTGACCAATGATCTTTTTAAGAAAATAAGTGTCAGTTTTGTCATAAGGAAGGCATTTGGGCCCATGTATAGTGCATTGGGATTCTATTTGGGCACTTTTAGGTACAACACACAGTCACCAGCCACTCAGAATGTACTGGGAACAAGTTACAGCCAAATGTCACCAAAGTGCTTCACTCAGCCTGAAAAGGCTATTTAGACCCATGATATTTTTAAGAAAGTGGGTGTCAGTTTAGTCATAAGGAAGGCCTTTGGGATCATGTATTGTGGATTGGGCTTCTATTTGGCCACTTTTAGCCAAGTCACACAGTCAGCAGCCACTTAGACTGTACTTGGAACAAGTTACAGTGAAACGTCACCAAAGTGCTTTTCTCAGCCTGAAAAGGCTATTTTGACCAATGATTTTTTTAAGAAAATGAGTGTCAGTTTTGTCATAAGGAAGGCATTTGGGCCCATGTATAGTGCATTGGGATTCTTGTTGGGCACTTTTAGGTACAACACACAGTCACCAGCCACTCAGAATGTACTGGGAACAAGTTACAGCCAAATGTCACCAAAGTGCTTCACTCAGCCTGGAAAGGCTATTTAGACCCATGATATTTTTAAGAAAGTGGGTGTCAGTTTAGTCATAAGGAAGGCCTTTGGGATCATGTATTGTGGATTGGGCTTCTATTTGGCCACTTTTAGCCAAGTCACACAGTCAGCAGCCACTTAGACTGTACTGGGAACAAGTTACAGTTAAACGTCACCAAAGTGCTTCTCTCAGCCTGAAAAGGCTATTTTGACCAATGATCTTTTTAAGAAAATAAGTGTCAGTTTTGTCATAAGGAAGGCATTTGGGCCCATGTATAGTGCATTGGGATTCTATTTGGGCACTTTTAGGTACAACACACAGTCACCAGCCACTCAGAATGTACTGGGAACAAGTTACAGCCAAATGTCACCAAAGTGCTTCACTCAGCCTGAAAAGGCTATTTAGACCCATGATATTTTTAAGAAAGTGGGTGTCAGTTTAGTCATAAGGAAGGCCTTTGGGATCATGTATTGTGGATTGGGCTTCTATTTGGCCACTTTTAGCCAAGTCACACAGTCAGCAGCCACTTAGACTGTACTTGGAACAAGTTACAGTGAAACGTCACCAAAGTGCTTCTCTCAGCCTGAAAAGGCTATTTTGACCAATGATTTTTTTAAGAAAATGAGTGTCAGTTTTGTCATAAGGAAGGCATTTGGGCCCATGTATAGTGCATTGGGATTCTTGTTGGGCACTTTTAGGTACAACACACAGTCACCAGCCACTCAGAATGTACTGGGAACAAGTTACAGCCAAATGTCACCAAAGTGCTTCACTCAGCCTGGAAAGGCTATTTAGACCCATGATATTTTTAAGAAAGTGGGTGTCAGTTTAGTCATAAGGAAGGCCTTTGGGCTCATGTATTGTGGATTGGGCTTCTATTTGGCCACTTTTAGCCAAGTCACACAGTCAGCAGCCACTTAGACTGTACTGGGAACAAGTTACAGTTAAACGTCACCAAAGTGCTTCTCTCAGCCTGAAAAGGCTATTTTGACCAATGATCTTTTTAAGAAAATAAGTGTCAGTTTTGTCATAAGGAAGGCATTTGGGCCCATGTATAGTGCATTGGGATTCTATTTGGGCACTTTTAGGTACAACACACAGTCACCAGCCACTCAGAATGTACTGGGAACAAGTTACAGCCAAATGTCACCAAAGTGCTTCACTCAGCCTGAAAAGGCTATTTAGACCCATGATATTTTTAAGAAAGTGGGTGTCAGTTTAGTCATAAGGAAGGCCTTTGGGATCATGTATTGTGGATTGGGCTTCTATTTGGCCACTTTTAGCCAAGTCACACAGTCAGCAGCCACTTAGACTGTACTTGGAACAAGTTACAGTGAAACGTCACCAAAGTGCTTTTCTCAGCCTGAAAAGGCTATTTTGACCAATGATTTTTTTAAGAAAATGAGTGTCAGTTTTGTCATAAGGAAGGCATTTGGGCCCATGTATAGTGCATTGGGATTCTTGTTGGGCACTTTTAGGTCCAACACACAGTCACCAGCCACTCAGAATGTACTGGGAACAAGTTACAGCCAAATGTCACCAAAGTGCTTCACTCAGCCTGGAAAGGCTATTTAGACCAATGATATTTTTAAGAAAGTGGGTGTCAGTTTAGTCATAAGGAAGGCCTTTGGGCTCATGTATTGTGGATTGGGCTTCTATTTGGCCACTTTTAGCCAAGTCACACAGTCAGCAGCCACTTAGACTGTACTGGGAACAAGTTACAGTTAAACGTCACCAAAGTGCTTCTCTCAGCCTGAAAAGGCTATTTTGACCAATGATCTTTTTAAGAAAATAAGTGTCAGTTTTGTCATAAGGAAGGCATTTGGGCCCATGTATAGTGCATTGGGATTCTATTTGGGCACTTTTAGGTACAACACACAGTCACCAGCCACTCAGAATGTACTGGGAACAAGTTACAGCCAAATGTCACCAAAGTGCTTCACTCAGCCTGAAAAGGCTATTTAGACCCATGATATTTTTAAGAAAGTGGGTGTCAGTTTAGTCATAAGGAAGGCCTTTGGGATCATGTATTGTGGATTGGGCTTCTATTTGGCCACTTTTAGCCAAGTCACACAGTCAGCAGCCACTTAGACTGTACTTGGAACAAGTTACAGTGAAACGTCACCAAAGTGCTTTTCTCAGCCTGAAAAGGCTATTTTGACCAATGATTTTTTTAAGAAAATGAGTGTCAGTTTTGTCATAAGGAAGGCATTTGGGCCCATGTATAGTGCATTGGGATTCTTGTTGGGCACTTTTAGGTACAACACACAGTCACCAGCCACTCAGAATGTACTGGGAACAAGTTACAGCCAAATGTCACCAAAGTGCTTCACTCAGCCTGGAAAGGCTATTTAGACCCATGATATTTTTAAGAAAGTGGGTGTCAGTTTAGTCATAAGGAAGGCCTTTGGGATCATGTATTGTGGATTGGGCTTCTATTTGGCCACTTTTAGCCAAGTCACACAGTCAGCAGCCACTTAGACTGTACTGGGAACAAGTTACAGTTAAACGTCACCAAAGTGCTTCTCTCAGCCTGAAAAGGCTATTTTGACCAATGATCTTTTTAAGAAAATAAGTGTCAGTTTTGTCATAAGGAAGGCATTTGGTTCCATGTATAGTGCATTGGGATTCTATTTGGGCACTTTTAGGTACAACACACAGTCACCAGCCACTCAGAATGTACTGGGAACAAGTTACAGCCAAATGTCACCAAAGTGCTTCACTCAGCCTGAAAAGGCTATTTAGACCCATGATATTTTTAAGAAAGTGGGTGTCAGTTTAGTCATAAGGAAGGCCTTTGGGATCATGTATTGTGGATTGGGCTTCTATTTGGCCACTTTTAGCCAAGTCACACAGTCAGCAGCCACTTAGACTGTACTTGGAACAAGTTACAGTGAAACGTCACCAAAGTGCTTCTCTCAGCCTGAAAAGGCTATTTTGACCAATGATTTTTTTAAGAAAATGAGTGTCAGTTTTGTCATAAGGAAGGCATTTGGGCCCATGTATAGTGCATTGGGATTCTTGTTGGGCACTTTTAGGTACAACACACAGTCACCAGCCACTCAGAATGTACTGGGAACAAGTTACAGCCAAATGTCACCAAAGTGCTTCACTCAGCCTGGAAAGGCTATTTAGACCCATGATATTTTTAAGAAAGTGGGTGTCAGTTTAGTCATAAGGAAGGCCTTTGGGCTCATGTATTGTGGATTGGGCTTCTATTTGGCCACTTTTAGCCAAGTCACACAGTCAGCAGCCACTTAGACTGTACTGGGAACAAGTTACAGTTAAACGTCACCAAAGTGCTTCTCTCAGCCTGAAAAGGCTATTTTGAACAATGATCTTTTTAAGAAAATAAGTGTCAGTTTTGTCATAAGGAAGGCATTTGGGCCCATGTATAGTGCATTGGGATTCTATTTGGGCACTTTTAGGTACAACACACAGTCACCAGCCACTCAGAATGTACTGGGAACAAGTTACAGCCAAATGTCACCAAAGTGCTTCACTCAGCCTGAAAAGGCTATTTAGACCCATGATATTTTTAAGAAAGTGGGTGTCAGTTTAGTCATAAGGAAGGCCTTTGGGATCATGTATTGTGGATTGGGCTTCTATTTGGCCACTTTTAGCCAAGTCACACAGTCAGCAGCCACTTAGACTGTACTTGGAACAAGTTACAGTTAAACGTCACCAAAGTGCTTCTCTCAGCCTGAAAAGGCTATTTTGACCAATGATTTTTTTAAAGAAAATGAGTGTCAGTTTTGTCATAAGGAAGGCATTTGGGCCCATGTATAGTGCATTGGGAATCTATTTGGGCACTTTTAGGTACAACACACAGTCACCAGCCACTCAGAATGTACTGGGAACAAGTTACAGCCAAAAGTCACCAAAGTGCTTCTCTCAGCCTGAAAAGGCTATTTAGACCCATGATATTTTTAAGAAAGTGGGTGTCATTTTAGTCATAAGGAAGGCCTTTGGGCTCATGTATTGTGGATTGGGCTTCTATTTGGCCACTTTTAACCAAGTCACACAGTCAGCAGCCACTTAGACTGTACTGGGAACAAGTTACAGTGAAACGTTACCGGGAACAAGTTACAGTGAAACGTCACCAAAGTGCTTCTCTCAGCCTGAAAAGGCTATTTTGACCAATGATTTTTTTAAGAAAATGAGTGTCAGTTTTGTCATAAGGAAGGCATTTGGGCCCATGTATAGTGCATTGGGATTCTTGTTGGGCACTTTTAGGTACAACACACAGTCACCAGCCACTCAGAATGTACTGGGAACAAGTTACAGCCAAATGTCACCAAAGTGCTTCACTAAGCCTGGAAAGGCTATTTAGACCAATGATATTTTTAAGAAAGTGGGTGTCAGTTTAGTCATAAGGAAGGCCTTTGGGCTCATGTATTGTGGATTGGGCTTCTATTTGGCCACTTTTAGCCAAGTCACACAGTCAGCAGCCACTTAGACTGTACTGGGAACAAGTTACAGTTAAACGTCACCAAAATGCTTCTCTCAGCCTGAAAAGGCTATTTTGACCAATGATCTTTTTAAGAAAATAAGTGTCAGTTTTGTCATAAGGAAGGCATTTGGGCCCATGTATAGTGCATTGGGATTCTATTTGGGCACTTTTAGGTACAACACACAGTCACCAGCCACTCAGAATGTACTGGGAACAAGTTACAGCCAAATGTCACCAAAGTGCTTCACTCAGCCTGAAAAGGCTATTTAGACCCATGATATTTTTAAGAAAGTGGGTGTCAGTTTAGTCATAAGGAAGGCCTTTGGGATCATGTATTGTGGATTGGGCTTCTATTTGGCCACTTTTAGCCAAGTCACACAGTCAGCAGCCACTTAGACTGTACTTGGAACAAGTTACAGTTAAACGTCACCAAAGTGCTTCTCTCAGCCTGAAAAGGCTATTTTGACCAATGATTTTTTTAAAGAAAATGAGTGTCAGTTTTGTCATAAGGAAGGCATTTGGGCCCATGTATAGTGCATTGGGAATCTATTTGGGCACTTTTAGGTACAACACACAGTCACCAGCCACTCAGAATGTACTGGGAACAAGTTACAGCCAAATGTCACCAAAGTGCTTTTCTCAGCCTGAAAAGGCTATTTAGACCCATGATATTTTTAAGAAAGTGGGTGTCAGTTTAGTCATAAGGAAGGCCTTTGGGCTCATGTATTGTGGATTGGGCTTCTATTTGGCCACTTTTAACCAAGTCACACAGTCAGCAGCCACTTAGACTGTACTGGGAACAAGTTACAGTTAAACGTCACCAAAGTGCTTCTCTCAGCCTGAAAAGGCTATTTTGACCAATGATTTTTTTTAAGAAAATGAGTGTCAGTTATGTCATAAGGAAGGCATTTGGGCCCATGTAGAGTGCATTGGGATTCTATTTGGGCACTTTTAGGTACAACACACAGTCACCAGCCACTCAGAATGTACTGGGAACAAGTTACAGCTAAATGTCACCAAAGTGCTTCTCTCAGCCTGAAAAGGCTATTTAGACCCATGATATTTTTAAGAAAGTGGGTGTCAGTTTAGTCATAAAGAAGGCCTTTGGCCTCATGTATTGTGGATTGGGCTTCTATTTGGCCACTTTTAGCCAAGTCACACAGTCAGCAGCCACTTAGACTGTACTGGGAACAAGTTACAGTTAAACGTCACCAAAGTGCTTCTCTCAGCCTGAAAAGGCTATTTTGACCAATGATTTTTTTAAGAAAATGAGTGTCAGTTTTGTCATAAGGAAGGCATTTGGGCCCATGTATAGTGCATTGGGATTCTATTTGGGCACTTTTAGGTACAACACACAGTCACCAGCCACTCAGAATGTACTGGGAACAAGTTACAAGCAAATGTCACCAAAGTGCTTTTCTCAGCCTGAAAAGGCTATTTAGACCCATGATATTTTTAAGAAAGTGGGTGTCAGTTTAGTCATAAGGAAGGCCTTTGGGCTCATGTATTGTGGATTGGGCTTCTATTTGGCCACTTTTAACCAAGTCACACAGTCAGCAGCCACTTAGACTGTACTGGGAACAAGTTACAGTGAAACGTTACCGGGAACAAGTTACAGTGAAACGTCACCAAAGTGCTTCTCTCAGCCTGAAAAGGCTATTTTGACCAATGATTTTTTTTAAGAAAATGAGTGTCAGTTTTGTCATAAGGAAGGCATTTGGGCCCATGTATAGTGCATTGGGATTCTTGTTGGGCACTTTTAGGTACAACACACAGTCACCAGCCACTCAGAATGTACTGGGAACAAGTTACAGCCAAATGTCACCAAAGTGCTTTTCTCAGCCTGAAAAGGCTATTTAGACCCATGATATTTTTAAGAAAGTGGGTGTCAGTTTAGTCATAAGGAAGGCCTTTGGGCTCATGTATTGTGGATTGGGCTTCTATTTGGCCACTTTTAACCAAGTCACACAGTCAGCAGCCACTTAGACTGTACTGGGAACAAGTTACAGTGAAACGTTACCGGGAACAAGTTACAGTGAAACGTCACCAAAGTGCTTCTCTCAGCCTGAAAAGACTATTTTGACCAATGATTTTTTTAAGAAAATGAGTGTCAGTTTTGTCATAAGGAAGGCATTTGGGCCCATGTATAGTGCATTGGGATTCTTGTTGGGCACTTTTAGGTACAACACACAGTCACCAGCCACTCAGAATGTACTGGGAAAAAGTTACAGCCAAATGTCACCAAAGTGCTTCACTCAGCCTGGAAAGGCTATTTAGACCCATGATATTTTTAAGAAAGTGGGTGTCAGTTTAGTCATAAGGAAGGCCTTTGGGCTCATGTATTGTGGATTGGGCTTCTATTTGGCCACTTTTAACCAAGTCACACAGTCAGCAGCCACTTAGACTGTACTGGGAACAAGTTACAGTTAAACGTCACCAAAGTGCTTCTCTCAGCCTGAAAAGGCTATTTTGACCAATGATCTTTTTAAGAAAATAAGTGTCAGTTTTGTCATAAGGAAGGCATTTGGGCCCATGTATAGTGCATTGGGATTCTATTTGGGCACTTTTAGGTACAACACACAGTCACCAGCCACTCAGAATGTACTGGGAACAAGTTACAGCCAAATGTCACCAAAGTGCTTCACTCAGCCTGGAAAGGCTATTTAGACCCATGATATTTTTAAGAAAGTGGGTGTCAGTTTAGTCATAAGGAAGGCCTTTGGGATCATGTATTGTGGATTGGGCTTCTATTTGGCCACTTTTAGCCAAGTCACACAGTCAGCAGCCACTTAGACTGTACTTGGAACAAGTTACAGTTAAACGTCACCAAAGTGCTTCTCTCAGCCTGAAAAGGCTATTTTGACCAATGATTTTTTTAAAGAAAATGAGTGTCAGTTTTGTCATAAGGAAGGCATTTGGGCCCATGTATAGTGCATTGGGAATCTATTTGGGCACTTTTAGGTACAACACACAGTCACCAGCCACTCAGAATGTACTGGGAACAAGTTACAGCCAAAAGTCACCAAAGTGCTTCTCTCAGCCTGAAAAGGCTATTTAGACCCATGATATTTTTAAGAAAGTGGGTGTCAGTTTAGTCATAAGGAAGGCCTTTGGGCTCATGTATTGTGGATTGGGCTTCTATTTGGCCACTTTTAACCAAGTCACACAGTCAGCAGCCACTTAGACTGTACTGGGAACAAGTTACAGTGAAACGTTACCGGGAACAAGTTACAGTGAAACGTCACCAAAGTGCTTCTCTCAGCCTGAAAAGGCTATTTTGACCAATGATTTTTTTAAGAAAATGAGTGTCAGTTTTGTCATAAGGAAGGCATTTGGGCCCATGTATAGTGCATTGGGATTCTTGTTGGGCACTTTTAGGTACAACACACAGTCACCAGCCACTCAGAATGTACTGGGAACAAGTTACAGCCAAATGTCACCAAAGTGCTTCACTAAGCCTGGAAAGGCTATTTAGACCAATGATATTTTTAAGAAAGTGGGTGTCAGTTTAGTCATAAGGAAGGCCTTTGGGCTCATGTATTGTGGATTGGGCTTCTATTTGGCCACTTTTAGCCAAGTCACACAGTCAGCAGCCACTTAGACTGTACTGGGAACAAGTTACAGTTAAACGTCACCAAAGTGCTTCTCTCAGCCTGAAAAGGCTATTTTGACCAATGATCTTTTTAAGAAAATAAGTGTCAGTTTTGTCATAAGGAAGGCATTTGGGCCCATGTATAGTGCATTGGGATTCTATTTGGGCACTTTTAGGTACAACACACAGTCACCAGCCACTCAGAATGTACTGGGAACAAGTTACAGCCAAATGTCACCAAAGTGCTTCACTCAGCCTGAAAAGGCTATTTAGACCCATGATATTTTTAAGAAAGTGGGTGTCAGTTTAGTCATAAGGAAGGCCTTTGGGATCATGTATTGTGGATTGGGCTTCTATTTGGCCACTTTTAGCCAAGTCACACAGTCAGCAGCCACTTAGACTGTACTTGGAACAAGTTACAGTTAAACGTCACCAAAGTGCTTCTCTCAGCCTGAAAAGGCTATTTTGACCAATGATTTTTTTAAAGAAAATGAGTGTCAGTTTTGTCATAAGGAAGGCATTTGGGCCCATGTATAGTGCATTGGGAATCTTTTTGGGCACTTTTAGGTACAACACACAGTCACCAGCCACTCAGAATGTACTGGGAACAAGTTACAGCCAAAAGTCACCAAAGTGCTTCTCTCAGCCTGAAAAGGCTATTTACACCCATGATATTTTTAAGAAAGTGGGTGTCAGTTTAGTCATAAGGAAGGCCTTTGGGCTCATGTATTGTGGATTGGGCTTCTATTTGGCCACTTTTAACCAAGTCACACAGTCAGCAGCCACTTAGACTGTACTGGGAACAAGTTACAGTGAAACGTCACCAAAGTGCTTCTCTCAGCCTGAAAAGGCTATTTTGACCAATGATTTTTTTAAGAAAATGAGTGTCAGTTTTGTCATAAGGAAGGCATTTGGGCCCATGTAGAGTGCATTGGGATTCTATTTCGGCAATTTTAGGTACAACACACAGTCACCAGCCACTCAGAATGTACTGGGAACAAGTTACAGCCAAATGTCACCAAAGTGCTTTTCTCAGCCTGAAAAGGCTATTTAGACCCATGATATTTTTAAGAAAGTGGGTGTCAGTTTAGTCATAAGGAAGGCCTTTGGGCTCATGTATTGTGGATTGGGCTTCTATTTGGCCACTTTTAACCAAGTCACACAGTCAGCAGCCACTTAGACTGTACTGGGAACAAGTTACAGTGAAACGTTACCGGGAACAAGTTACAGTGAAACGTCACCAAAGTGCTTCTCTCAGCCTGAAAAGGCTATTTTGACCAATGATTTTCTTAAGAAAATGAGTGTCAGTTTTGTCTTAAGGAAGGCATTTGGGCCCATGTATAGTGCATTGGGATTCTATTTGGGCACTTTTAGGTCCAACACACAGTCACCAGCCACTCAGAATGTACTGGGAACAAGTTACAGCCAAATGTCACCAAAGTGCTTCTCTCAGCCTGAAAAGGCTATTTAGACCCATGATATTTTTTAAGAAAGTGGGTGTCAGTTTACTCATAAGGAAGGCCTTTAGGCTCATGTATTGTGGATTGGGCTTCTATTTGGCCACTTTTAACCAAGTCACACAGTCAGCAGCCACTTAGACTGTACTGGGAACAAGTTACAGTTAAACGTCACCAAAGTGCTTCTCTCAGCCTGAAAAGGCTATTTTGACCAATGATTTTTTTTAAGAAAATGAGTGTCAGTTATGTCATAAGGAAGGCATTTGGGCCCATGTAGAGTGCATTGGGATTCTATTTGGGCACTTTTAGGTACAACACACAGTCACCAGCCACTCAGAATGTACTGGGAACAAGTTACAGCTAAATGTCACCAAAGTGCTTCTCTCAGCCTGAAAAGGCTATTTAGACCCATGATATTTTTAAGAAAGTGGGTGTCAGTTTAGTCATAAGGAAGGCCTTTGGCCTCATGTATTGTGGATTGGGCTTCTATTTGGCCACTTTTAGCCAAGTCACACAGTCAGCAGCCACTTAGACTGTACTGGGAACAAGTTACAGTGAAACGTCACCAAAGTGCTTCTCTCAGCCTGAAAAGGCTATTTTGACCAATGATCTTTTTAAGAAAATGAGTGTCAGTTTTGTCATAAGGAAGGCATTTGGGCCCATGTATAGTGCATTGGGATTCTATTTGGGCACTTTTAGGTACAACACACAGTCACCAGCCACTCAGAATGTACTGGGAACAAGTTACAGCCAAATGTCACCAAAGTGCTTCACTCAGCCTGAAAAGGCTATTTAGACCCATGATATTTTTAAGAAATTGGGTGCCAGTTTAGTCATAAGGAAGGCCTTTGGGCGCATGTATTGTGGATTGGGCTTCTATTTGGCCACTTTTAGCCAAGTCACACAGTCAGCTGCCACTTAGACTGTACTGGGAACAAGTTACAGTTAAACGTCACCAAAGTGCTTCTCTCAGCCTGAAAAGGCTATTTTGACCAATGATTTTTTAAAGAAAATGAGTGTCAGTTTTGTCATAAGGAAGGCATTTGGGCCCATGTATAGTGCATTGGGATTCTATTTGGGCACTTTTAGGTACAACACACAGTCACCAGCCACTCAGAATGTACTGGGAATAAGTTACAGCCAAATGTCACCAAAGTGCTTTTCTCAGCCTGAAAAGGCTATTTAGACCCATGATATTTTTAAGAAAGTGGGTGTCAGTTTAGTCATAAGGAAGGCCTTTGGGCTCATGTATTGTGGATTGGGCTTCTATTTGGCCACTTTTAACCAAGTCACACAGTCAGCAGCCACTTAGACTGTACTGGGAACAAGTTACAGTGAAACGTTACCGGGAACAAGTTACAGTGAAACGTCACCAAAGTGCTTCTCTCAGCCTGAAAAGGCTATTTTGACCAATGATTTTCTTAAGAAAATGAGTGTCACTTTTGTCATAAGGAAGGCATTTGGGCCCATGTATAGTGCATTGGGATTCTATTTGGGCACTTTTAGGTCCAACACACAGTCACCAGCCACTCAGAATGTACTGGGAACAAGTTACAGCCAAATGTCACCAAAGTGCTTCTCTCAGCCTGAAAAGGCTATTTAGACCCATGATATTTTTTAAGAAAGTGGGTGTCAGTTTACTCATAAGGAAGGCCTTTAGGCTCATGTATTGTGGATTGGGCTTCTATTTGGCCACTTTTAACCAAGTCACACAGTCAGCAGCCACTTAGACTGTACTGGGAACAAGTTACAGTTAAACGTCACCAAAGTGCTTCTCTCAGCCTGAAAAGGCTATTTTGACCAATGATTTTTTTTAAGAAAATGAGTGTCAGTTATGTCATAAGGAAGGCATTTGGGCCCATGTAGAGTGCATTGGGATTCTATTTGGGCACTTTTAGGTACAACACACAGTCACCAGCCACTCAGAATGTACTGGGAACAAGTTACAGCTAAATGTCACCAAAGTGCTTCTCTCAGCCTGAAAAGGCTATTTAGACCCATGATATTTTTAAGAAAGTGGGTGTCAGTTTAGTCATAAAGAAGGCCTTTGGCCTCATGTATTGTGGATTGGGCTTCTATTTGGCCACTTTTAGCCAAGTCACACAGTCAGCAGCCACTTAGACTGTACTGGGAACAAGTTACAGTTAAACGTCACCAAAGTGCTTCTCTCAGCCTGAAAAGGCTATTTTGACCAATGATTTTTTTAAGAAAATGAGTGTCAGTTTTGTCATAAGGAAGGCATTTGGGCCCATGTATAGTGCATTGGGATTCTATTTGGGCACTTTTAGGTACAACACACAGTCACCAGCCACTCAGAATGTACTGGGAACAAGTTACAAGCAAATGTCACCAAAGTGCTTTTCTCAGCCTGAAAAGGTTATTTAGACCCATGATATTTTTAAGAAAGTGGGTGTCAGTTTAGTCATAAGGAAGGCCTTTGGGCTCATGTATTGTGGATTGGGCTTCTATTTGGCCACTTTTAACCAAGTCACACAGTCAGCAGCCACTTAGACTGTACTGGGAACAAGTTACAGTGAAACGTTACCGGGAACAAGTTACAGTGAAACGTCACCAAAGTGCTTCTCTCAGCCTGAAAAGGCTATTTTGACCAATGATTTTTTTTAAGAAAATGAGTGTCAGTTATGTCATAAGGAAGGCATTTGGGCCCATGTAGAGTGCATTGGGATTCTATTTGGGCACTTTTAGGTACAACACACAGTCACCAGCCACTCAGAATGTACTGGGAACAAGTTACAGCTAAATGTCACCAAAGTGCTTCTCTCAGCCTGAAAAGGCTATTTAGACCCATGATATTTTTAAGAAAGTGGGTGTCAGTTTAGTCATAAGGAAGGCCTTTGGCCTCATGTATTGTGGATTGGGCTTCTATTTGGCCACTTTTAGCCAAGTCACACAGTCAGCAGCCACTTAGACTGTACTGGGAACAAGTTACAGTTAAACGTCACCAAAGTGCTTCTCTCAGCCTGAAAAGGCTATTTTGACCAATGATTTTTTTAAGAAAATGAGTGTCAGTTTTGTCATAAGGAAGGCATTTGGGCCCATGTATAGTGCATTGGGATTCTATTTGGGCACTTTTAGGTACAACACACAGTCACCAGCCACTCAGAATGTACTGGGAACAAGTTACAAGCAAATGTCACCAAAGTGCTTTTCTCAGCCTGAAAAGGCTATTTAGACCCATGATATTTTTAAGAAAGTGGGTGTCAGTTTAGTCATAGGGAAGGCCTTTGGGCTCATGTATTGTGGATTGGGCTTCTATTTGGCCACTTTTAACCAAGTCACACAGTCAGCAGCCACTTAGACTGTACTGGGAACAAGTTACAGTGAAACGTTACCGGGAACAAGTTACAGTGAAACGTCACCAAAGTGCTTCTCTCAGCCTGAAAAGGCTATTTTGACCAATGATTTTTTTAAGAAAATGAGTGTCAGTTTTGTCATAAGGAAGGCATTTGGGCCCATGTATAGTGCATTGGGATTCTTGTTGGGCACTTTTAGGTACAACACACAGTCACCAGCCACTCAGAATGTACTGGGAACATGTTACAGCCAAATGTCACCAAAGTGCTTCACTCAGCCTGGAAAGGCTATTTAGACCAATGATATTTTTAAGAAAGTGGGTGTCAGTTTAGTCATAAGGAAGGCCTTTGGGCTCATGTATTGTGGATTGGGCTTCTATTTGGCCACTTTTAGCCAAGTCACACAGTCAGCAGCCACTTAGACTGTACTGGGAACAAGTTACAGTGAAACGTTACCGGGAACAAGTTACAGTGAAACGTCACCAAAGTGCTTCTCTCAGCCTGAAAAGGCTATTTTGACCAATGATTTTCTTAAGAAAATGAGTGTCAGTTTTGTCATAAGGAAGGCATTTGGGCCCATGTAGAGTGCATTGGGATTCTATTTGGGCACTTTTAGGTCCAACACACAGTCACCAGCCACTCAGAATGTACTGGGAACAAGTTACAGCCAAATGTCACCAAAGTGCTTCTCTCAGCCTGAAAAGGCTATTTAGACCCATGATATTTTTTAAGAAAGTGGGTGTCAGTTTACTCATAAGGAAGGCCTTTAGGCTCATGTATTGTGGATTGGGCTTCTATTTGGCCACTTTTAATCAAGTCACACAGTCAGCAGCCACTTAGACTGTACTGGGAACAAGTTACAGTTAAACGTCACCAAAGTGCTTCTCTCAGCCTGAAAAGGCTATTTTGACCAATGATTTTTTTAAAGAAAATGAGTGTCAGTTTTGTCATAAGGAAGGCATTTGGGCCCATGTATAGTGCATTGGGAATCTATTTGGGCACTTTTAGGTACAACACACAGTCACCAGCCACTCAGAATGTACTGGGAACAAGTTACAGCCAAAAGTCACCAAAGTGCTTCTCTCAGCCTGAAAAGGCTATTTAGACCCATGATATTTTTAAGAAAGTGGGTGTCAGTTTAGTCATAAGGAAGGCCTTTGGGATCATGTATTGTGGATTGGGCTTCTATTTGGCCACTTTTAGCCAAGTCACACAGTCAGCAGCCACTTAGACTGTACTGGGAACAAGTTACAGTTAAACGTCACCAAAGTGCTTCTCTCAGCCTGAAAAGGCTATTTTGACCAATGATCTTTTTAAGAAAATAAGTGTCAGTTTTGTCATAAGGAAGGCATTTGGGCCCATGTATAGTGCATTGGGATTCTATTTGGGCACTTTTAGGTACAACACACAGTCACCAGCCACTCAGAATGTACTGGGAACAAGTTACAGCCAAATGTCACCAAAGTGCTTCACTCAGCCTGAAAAGGCTATTTAGACCCATGATATTTTTAAGAAAGTGGGTGTCAGTTTAGTCATAAGGAAGGCCTTTGGGATCATGTATTGTGGATTGGGCTTCTATTTGGCCACTTTTAGCCAAGTCACACAGTCAGCAGCCACTTAGACTGTACTTGGAACAAGTTACAGTGAAACGTCACCAAAGTGCTTTTCTCAGCCTGAAAAGGCTATTTTGACCAATGATTTTTTTAAGAAAATGAGTGTCAGTTTTGTCATAAGGAAGGCATTTGGGCCCATGTATAGTGCATTGGGATTCTTGTTGGGCACTTTTAGGTCCAACACACAGTCACCAGCCACTCAGAATGTACTGGGAACAAGTTACAGCCAAATGTCACCAAAGTGCTTCACTCAGCCTGGAAAGGCTATTTAGACCAATGATATTTTTAAGAAAGTGGGTGTCAGTTTAGTCATAAGGAAGGCCTTTGGGCTCATGTATTGTGGATTGGGCTTCTATTTGGCCACTTTTAGCCAAGTCACACAGTCAGCAGCCACTTAGACTGTACTGGGAACAAGTTACAGTTAAACGTCACCAAAGTGCTTCTCTCAGCCTGAAAAGGCTATTTTGACCAATGATCTTTTTAAGAAAATAAGTGTCAGTTTTGTCATAAGGAAGGCATTTGGGCCCATGTATAGTGCATTGGGATTCTATTTGGGCACTTTTAGGTACAACACACAGTCACCAGCCACTCAGAATGTACTGGGAACAAGTTACAGCCAAATGTCACCAAAGTGCTTCACTCAGCCTGAAAAGGCTATTTAGACCCATGATATTTTTAAGAAAGTGGGTGTCAGTTTAGTCATAAGGAAGGCCTTTGGGATCATGTATTGTGGATTGGGCTTCTATTTGGCCACTTTTAGCCAAGTCACACAGTCAGCAGCCACTTAGACTGTACTTGGAACAAGTTACAGTGAAACGTCACCAAAGTGCTTTTCTCAGCCTGAAAAGGCTATTTTGACCAATGATTTTTTTAAGAAAATGAGTGTCAGTTTTGTCATAAGGAAGGCATTTGGGCCCATGTATAGTGCATTGGGATTCTTGTTGGGCACTTTTAGGTACAACACACAGTCACCAGCCACTCAGAATGTACTGGGAACAAGTTACAGCCAAATGTCACCAAAGTGCTTCACTCAGCCTGGAAAGGCTATTTAGACCCATGATATTTTTAAGAAAGTGGGTGTCAGTTTAGTCATAAGGAAGGCCTTTGGGATCATGTATTGTGGATTGGGCTTCTATTTGGCCACTTTTAGCCAAGTCACACAGTCAGCAGCCACTTAGACTGTACTGGGAACAAGTTACAGTTAAACGTCACCAAAGTGCTTCTCTCAGCCTGAAAAGGCTATTTTGACCAATGATCTTTTTAAGAAAATAAGTGTCAGTTTTGTCATAAGGAAGGCATTTGGGCCCATGTATAGTGCATTGGGATTCTATTTGGGCACTTTTAGGTACAACACACAGTCACCAGCCACTCAGAATGTACTGGGAACAAGTTACAGCCAAATGTCACCAAAGTGCTTCACTCAGCCTGAAAAGGCTATTTAGACCCATGATATTTTTAAGAAAGTGGGTGTCAGTTTAGTCATAAGGAAGGCCTTTGGGATCATGTATTGTGGATTGGGCTTCTATTTGGCCACTTTTAGCCAAGTCACACAGTCAGCAGCCACTTAGACTGTACTTGGAACAAGTTACAGTGAAACGTCACCAAAGTGCTTCTCTCAGCCTGAAAAGGCTATTTTGACCAATGATTTTTTTAAGAAAATGAGTGTCAGTTTTGTCATAAGGAAGGCATTTGGGCCCATGTATAGTGCATTGGGATTCTTGTTGGGCACTTTTAGGTACAACACACAGTCACCAGCCACTCAGAATGTACTGGGAACAAGTTACAGCCAAATGTCACCAAAGTGCTTCACTCAGCCTGGAAAGGCTATTTAGACCCATGATATTTTTAAGAAAGTGGGTGTCAGTTTAGTCATAAGGAAGGCCTTTGGGCTCATGTATTGTGGATTGGGCTTCTATTTGGCCACTTTTAGCCAAGTCACACAGTCAGCAGCCACTTAGACTGTACTGGGAACAAGTTACAGTTAAACGTCACCAAAGTGCTTCTCTCAGCCTGAAAAGGCTATTTTGACCAATGATCTTTTTAAGAAAATAAGTGTCAGTTTTGTCATAAGGAAGGCATTTGGGCCCATGTATAGTGCATTGGGATTCTATTTGGGCACTTTTAGGTACAACACACAGTCACCAGCCACTCAGAATGTACTGGGAACAAGTTACAGCCAAATGTCACCAAAGTGCTTCACTCAGCCTGAAAAGGCTATTTAGACCCATGATATTTTTAAGAAAGTGGGTGTCAGTTTAGTCATAAGGAAGGCCTTTGGGATCATGTATTGTGGATTGGGCTTCTATTTGGCCACTTTTAGCCAAGTCACACAGTCAGCAGCCACTTAGACTGTACTTGGAACAAGTTACAGTGAAACGTCACCAAAGTGCTTTTCTCAGCCTGAAAAGGCTATTTTGACCAATGATTTTTTTAAGAAAATGAGTGTCAGTTTTGTCATAAGGAAGGCATTTGGGCCCATGTATAGTGCATTGGGATTCTTGTTGGGCACTTTTAGGTCCAACACACAGTCACCAGCCACTCAGAATGTACTGGGAACAAGTTACAGCCAAATGTCACCAAAGTGCTTCACTCAGCCTGGAAAGGCTATTTAGACCAATGATATTTTTAAGAAAGTGGGTGTCAGTTTAGTCATAAGGAAGGCCTTTGGGCTCATGTATTGTGGATTGGGCTTCTATTTGGCCACTTTTAGCCAAGTCACACAGTCAGCAGCCACTTAGACTGTACTGGGAACAAGTTACAGTTAAACGTCACCAAAGTGCTTCTCTCAGCCTGAAAAGGCTATTTTGACCAATGATCTTTTTAAGAAAATAAGTGTCAGTTTTGTCATAAGGAAGGCATTTGGGCCCATGTATAGTGCATTGGGATTCTATTTGGGCACTTTTAGGTACAACACACAGTCACCAGCCACTCAGAATGTACTGGGAACAAGTTACAGCCAAATGTCACCAAAGTGCTTCACTCAGCCTGAAAAGGCTATTTAGACCCATGATATTTTTAAGAAAGTGGGTGTCAGTTTAGTCATAAGGAAGGCCTTTGGGATCATGTATTGTGGATTGGGCTTCTATTTGGCCACTTTTAGCCAAGTCACACAGTCAGCAGCCACTTAGACTGTACTTGGAACAAGTTACAGTGAAACGTCACCAAAGTGCTTTTCTCAGCCTGAAAAGGCTATTTTGACCAATGATTTTTTTAAGAAAATGAGTGTCAGTTTTGTCATAAGGAAGGCATTTGGGCCCATGTATAGTGCATTGGGATTCTTGTTGGGCACTTTTAGGTACAACACACAGTCACCAGCCACTCAGAATGTACTGGGAACAAGTTACAGCCAAATGTCACCAAAGTGCTTCACTCAGCCTGGAAAGGCTATTTAGACCCATGATATTTTTAAGAAAGTGGGTGTCAGTTTAGTCATAAGGAAGGCCTTTGGGATCATGTATTGTGGATTGGGCTTCTATTTGGCCACTTTTAGCCAAGTCACACAGTCAGCAGCCACTTAGACTGTACTGGGAACAAGTTACAGTTAAACGTCACCAAAGTGCTTCTCTCAGCCTGAAAAGGCTATTTTGACCAATGATCTTTTTAAGAAAATAAGTGTCAGTTTTGTCATAAGGAAGGCATTTGGTTCCATGTATAGTGCATTGGGATTCTATTTGGGCACTTTTAGGTACAACACACAGTCACCAGCCACTCAGAATGTACTGGGAACAAGTTACAGCCAAATGTCACCAAAGTGCTTCACTCAGCCTGAAAAGGCTATTTAGACCCATGATATTTTTAAGAAAGTGGGTGTCAGTTTAGTCATAAGGAAGGCCTTTGGGATCATGTATTGTGGATTGGGCTTCTATTTGGCCACTTTTAGCCAAGTCACACAGTCAGCAGCCACTTAGACTGTACTTGGAACAAGTTACAGTGAAACGTCACCAAAGTGCTTCTCTCAGCCTGAAAAGGCTATTTTGACCAATGATTTTTTTAAGAAAATGAGTGTCAGTTTTGTCATAAGGAAGGCATTTGGGCCCATGTATAGTGCATTGGGATTCTTGTTGGGCACTTTTAGGTACAACACACAGTCACCAGCCACTCAGAATGTACTGGGAACAAGTTACAGCCAAATGTCACCAAAGTGCTTCACTCAGCCTGGAAAGGCTATTTAGACCCATGATATTTTTAAGAAAGTGGGTGTCAGTTTAGTCATAAGGAAGGCCTTTGGGCTCATGTATTGTGGATTGGGCTTCTATTTGGCCACTTTTAGCCAAGTCACACAGTCAGCAGCCACTTAGACTGTACTGGGAACAAGTTACAGTTAAACGTCACCAAAGTGCTTCTCTCAGCCTGAAAAGGCTATTTTGAACAATGATCTTTTTAAGAAAATAAGTGTCAGTTTTGTCATAAGGAAGGCATTTGGGCCCATGTATAGTGCATTGGGATTCTATTTGGGCACTTTTAGGTACAACACACAGTCACCAGCCACTCAGAATGTACTGGGAACAAGTTACAGCCAAATGTCACCAAAGTGCTTCACTCAGCCTGAAAAGGCTATTTAGACCCATGATATTTTTAAGAAAGTGGGTGTCAGTTTAGTCATAAGGAAGGCCTTTGGGATCATGTATTGTGGATTGGGCTTCTATTTGGCCACTTTTAGCCAAGTCACACAGTCAGCAGCCACTTAGACTGTACTTGGAACAAGTTACAGTTAAACGTCACCAAAGTGCTTCTCTCAGCCTGAAAAGGCTATTTTGACCAATGATTTTTTTAAAGAAAATGAGTGTCAGTTTTGTCATAAGGAAGGCATTTGGGCCCATGTATAGTGCATTGGGAATCTATTTGGGCACTTTTAGGTACAACACACAGTCACCAGCCACTCAGAATGTACTGGGAACAAGTTACAGCCAAAAGTCACCAAAGTGCTTCTCTCAGCCTGAAAAGGCTATTTAGACCCATGATATTTTTAAGAAAGTGGGTGTCAGTTTAGTCATAAGGAAGGCCTTTGGGCTCATGTATTGTGGATTGGGCTTCTATTTGGCCACTTTTAACCAAGTCACACAGTCAGCAGCCACTTAGACTGTACTGGGAACAAGTTACAGTGAAACGTTACCGGGAACAAGTTACAGTGAAACGTCACCAAAGTGCTTCTCTCAGCCTGAAAAGGCTATTTTGACCAATGATTTTTTTAAGAAAATGAGTGTCAGTTTTGTCATAAGGAAGGCATTTGGGCCCATGTATAGTGCATTGGGATTCTTGTTGGGCACTTTTAGGTACAACACACAGTCACCAGCCACTCAGAATGTACTGGGAACAAGTTACAGCCAAATGTCACCAAAGTGCTTCACTAAGCCTGGAAAGGCTATTTAGACCAATGATATTTTTAAGAAAGTGGGTGTCAGTTTAGTCATAAGGAAGGCCTTTGGGCTCATGTATTGTGGATTGGGCTTCTATTTGGCCACTTTTAGCCAAGTCACACAGTCAGCAGCCACTTAGACTGTACTGGGAACAAGTTACAGTTAAACGTCACCAAAATGCTTCTCTCAGCCTGAAAAGGCTATTTTGACCAATGATCTTTTTAAGAAAATAAGTGTCAGTTTTGTCATAAGGAAGGCATTTGGGCCCATGTATAGTGCATTGGGATTCTATTTGGGCACTTTTAGGTACAACACACAGTCACCAGCCACTCAGAATGTACTGGGAACAAGTTACAGCCAAATGTCACCAAAGTGCTTCACTCAGCCTGAAAAGGCTATTTAGACCCATGATATTTTTAAGAAAGTGGGTGTCAGTTTAGTCATAAGGAAGGCCTTTGGGATCATGTATTGTGGATTGGGCTTCTATTTGGCCACTTTTAGCCAAGTCACACAGTCAGCAGCCACTTAGACTGTACTTGGAACAAGTTACAGTTAAACGTCACCAAAGTGCTTCTCTCAGCCTGAAAAGGCTATTTTGACCAATGATTTTTTTAAAGAAAATGAGTGTCAGTTTTGTCATAAGGAAGGCATTTGGGCCCATGTATAGTGCATTGGGAATCTATTTGGGCACTTTTAGGTACAACACACAGTCACCAGCCACTCAGAATGTACTGGGAACAAGTTACAGCCAAATGTCACCAAAGTGCTTTTCTCAGCCTGAAAAGGCTATTTAGACCCATGATATTTTTAAGAAAGTGGGTGTCAGTTTAGTCATAAGGAAGGCCTTTGGGCTCATGTATTGTGGATTGGGCTTCTATTTGGCCACTTTTAACCAAGTCACACAGTCAGCAGCCACTTAGACTGTACTGGGAACAAGTTACAGTTAAACGTCACCAAAGTGCTTCTCTCAGCCTGAAAAGGCTATTTTGACCAATGATTTTTTTTAAGAAAATGAGTGTCAGTTATGTCATAAGGAAGGCATTTGGGCCCATGTAGAGTGCATTGGGATTCTATTTGGGCACTTTTAGGTACAACACACAGTCACCAGCCACTCAGAATGTACTGGGAACAAGTTACAGCTAAATGTCACCAAAGTGCTTCTCTCAGCCTGAAAAGGCTATTTAGACCCATGATATTTTTAAGAAAGTGGGTGTCAGTTTAGTCATAAAGAAGGCCTTTGGCCTCATGTATTGTGGATTGGGCTTCTATTTGGCCACTTTTAGCCAAGTCACACAGTCAGCAGCCACTTAGACTGTACTGGGAACAAGTTACAGTTAAACGTCACCAAAGTGCTTCTCTCAGCCTGAAAAGGCTATTTTGACCAATGATTTTTTTAAGAAAATGAGTGTCAGTTTTGTCATAAGGAAGGCATTTGGGCCCATGTATAGTGCATTGGGATTCTATTTGGGCACTTTTAGGTACAACACACAGTCACCAGCCACTCAGAATGTACTGGGAACAAGTTACAAGCAAATGTCACCAAAGTGCTTTTCTCAGCCTGAAAAGGCTATTTAGACCCATGATATTTTTAAGAAAGTGGGTGTCAGTTTAGTCATAAGGAAGGCCTTTGGGCTCATGTATTGTGGATTGGGCTTCTATTTGGCCACTTTTAACCAAGTCACACAGTCAGCAGCCACTTAGACTGTACTGGGAACAAGTTACAGTGAAACGTTACCGGGAACAAGTTACAGTGAAACGTCACCAAAGTGCTTCTCTCAGCCTGAAAAGGCTATTTTGACCAATGATTTTTTTTAAGAAAATGAGTGTCAGTTTTGTCATAAGGAAGGCATTTGGGCCCATGTATAGTGCATTGGGATTCTTGTTGGGCACTTTTAGGTACAACACACAGTCACCAGCCACTCAGAATGTACTGGGAACAAGTTACAGCCAAATGTCACCAAAGTGCTTTTCTCAGCCTGAAAAGGCTATTTAGACCCATGATATTTTTAAGAAAGTGGGTGTCAGTTTAGTCATAAGGAAGGCCTTTGGGCTCATGTATTGTGGATTGGGCTTCTATTTGGCCACTTTTAACCAAGTCACACAGTCAGCAGCCACTTAGACTGTACTGGGAACAAGTTACAGTGAAACGTTACCGGGAACAAGTTACAGTGAAACGTCACCAAAGTGCTTCTCTCAGCCTGAAAAGACTATTTTGACCAATGATTTTTTTAAGAAAATGAGTGTCAGTTTTGTCATAAGGAAGGCATTTGGGCCCATGTATAGTGCATTGGGATTCTTGTTGGGCACTTTTAGGTACAACACACAGTCACCAGCCACTCAGAATGTACTGGGAAAAAGTTACAGCCAAATGTCACCAAAGTGCTTCACTCAGCCTGGAAAGGCTATTTAGACCCATGATATTTTTAAGAAAGTGGGTGTCAGTTTAGTCATAAGGAAGGCCTTTGGGCTCATGTATTGTGGATTGGGCTTCTATTTGGCCACTTTTAACCAAGTCACACAGTCAGCAGCCACTTAGACTGTACTGGGAACAAGTTACAGTTAAACGTCACCAAAGTGCTTCTCTCAGCCTGAAAAGGCTATTTTGACCAATGATCTTTTTAAGAAAATAAGTGTCAGTTTTGTCATAAGGAAGGCATTTGGGCCCATGTATAGTGCATTGGGATTCTATTTGGGCACTTTTAGGTCCAACACACAGTCACCAGCCACTCAGAATGTACTGGGAACAAGTTACAGCCAAATGTCACCAAAGTGCTTCACTCAGCCTGGAAAGGCTATTTAGACCCATGATATTTTTAAGAAAGTGGGTGTCAGTTTAGTCATAAGGAAGGCCTTTGGGATCATGTATTGTGGATTGGGCTTCTATTTGGCCACTTTTAGCCAAGTCACACAGTCAGCAGCCACTTAGACTGTACTTGGAACAAGTTACAGTTAAACGTCACCAAAGTGCTTCTCTCAGCCTGAAAAGGCTATTTTGACCAATGATTTTTTTAAAGAAAATGAGTGTCAGTTTTGTCATAAGGAAGGCATTTGGGCCCATGTATAGTGCATTGGGAATCTATTTGGGCACTTTTAGGTACAACACACAGTCACCAGCCACTCAGAATGTACTGGGAACAAGTTACAGCCAAAAGTCACCAAAGTGCTTCTCTCAGCCTGAAAAGGCTATTTAGACCCATGATATTTTTAAGAAAGTGGGTGTCAGTTTAGTCATAAGGAAGGCCTTTGGGCTCATGTATTGTGGATTGGGCTTCTATTTGGCCACTTTTAACCAAGTCACACAGTCAGCAGCCACTTAGACTGTACTGGGAACAAGTTACAGTGAAACGTTACCGGGAACAAGTTACAGTGAAACGTCACCAAAGTGCTTCTCTCAGCCTGAAAAGGCTATTTTGACCAATGATTTTTTTAAGAAAATGAGTGTCAGTTTTGTCATAAGGAAGGCATTTGGGCCCATGTATAGTGCATTGGGATTCTTGTTGGGCACTTTTAGGTACAACACACAGTCACCAGCCACTCAGAATGTACTGGGAACAAGTTACAGCCAAATGTCACCAAAGTGCTTCACTAAGCCTGGAAAGGCTATTTAGACCAATGATATTTTTAAGAAAGTGGGTGTCAGTTTAGTCATAAGGAAGGCCTTTGGGCTCATGTATTGTGGATTGGGCTTCTATTTGGCCACTTTTAGCCAAGTCACACAGTCAGCAGCCACTTAGACTGTACTGGGAACAAGTTACAGTTAAACGTCACCAAAGTGCTTCTCTCAGCCTGAAAAGGCTATTTTGACCAATGATCTTTTTAAGAAAATAAGTGTCAGTTTTGTCATAAGGAAGGCATTTGGGCCCATGTATAGTGCATTGGGATTCTATTTGGGCACTTTTAGGTACAACACACAGTCACCAGCCACTCAGAATGTACTGGGAACAAGTTACAGCCAAATGTCACCAAAGTGCTTCACTCAGCCTGAAAAGGCTATTTAGACCCATGATATTTTTAAGAAAGTGGGTGTCAGTTTAGTCATAAGGAAGGCCTTTGGGATCATGTATTGTGGATTGGGCTTCTATTTGGCCACTTTTAGCCAAGTCACACAGTCAGCAGCCACTTAGACTGTACTTGGAACAAGTTACAGTTAAACGTCACCAAAGTGCTTCTCTCAGCCTGAAAAGGCTATTTTGACCAATGATTTTTTTAAAGAAAATGAGTGTCAGTTTTGTCATAAGGAAGGCATTTGGGCCCATGTATAGTGCATTGGGAATCTATTTGGGCACTTTTAGGTACAACACACAGTCACCAGCCACTCAGAATGTACTGGGAACAAGTTACAGCCAAAAGTCACCAAAGTGCTTCTCTCAGCCTGAAAAGGCTATTTACACCCATGATATTTTTAAGAAAGTGGGTGTCAGTTTAGTCATAAGGAAGGCCTTTGGGCTCATGTATTGTGGATTGGGCTTCTATTTGGCCACTTTTAACCAAGTCACACAGTCAGCAGCCACTTAGACTGTACTGGGAACAAGTTACAGTGAAACGTCACCAAAGTGCTTCTCTCAGCCTGAAAAGGCTATTTTGACCAATGATTTTTTTAAGAAAATGAGTGTCAGTTTTGTCATAAGGAAGGCATTTGGGCCCATGTAGAGTGCATTGGGATTCTATTTCGGCAATTTTAGGTACAACACACAGTCACCAGCCACTCAGAATGTACTGGGAACAAGTTACAGCCAAATGTCACCAAAGTGCTTTTCTCAGCCTGAAAAGGCTATTTAGACCCATGATATTTTTAAGAAAGTGGGTGTCAGTTTAGTCATAAGGAAGGCCTTTGGGCTCATGTATTGTGGATTGGGCTTCTATTTGGCCACTTTTAACCAAGTCACACAGTCAGCAGCCACTTAGACTGTACTGGGAACAAGTTACAGTGAAACGTTACCGGGAACAAGTTACAGTGAAACGTCACCAAAGTGCTTCTCTCAGCCTGAAAAGGCTATTTTGACCAATGATTTTCTTAAGAAAATGAGTGTCAGTTTTGTCTTAAGGAAGGCATTTGGGCCCATGTATAGTGCATTGGGATTCTATTTGGGCACTTTTAGGTCCAACACACAGTCACCAGCCACTCAGAATGTACTGGGAACAAGTTACAGCCAAATGTCACCAAAGTGCTTCTCTCAGCCTGAAAAGGCTATTTAGACCCATGATATTTTTTAAGAAAGTGGGTGTCAGTTTACTCATAAGGAAGGCCTTTAGGCTCATGTATTGTGGATTGGGCTTCTATTTGGCCACTTTTAACCAAGTCACACAGTCAGCAGCCACTTAGACTGTACTGGGAACAAGTTACAGTTAAACGTCACCAAAGTGCTTCTCTCAGCCTGAAAAGGCTATTTTGACCAATGATTTTTTTTAAGAAAATGAGTGTCAGTTATGTCATAAGGAAGGCATTTGGGCCCATGTAGAGTGCATTGGGATTCTATTTGGGCACTTTTAGGTACAACACACAGTCACCAGCCACTCAGAATGTACTGGGAACAAGTTACAGCTAAATGTCACCAAAGTGCTTCTCTCAGCCTGAAAAGGCTATTTAGACCCATGATATTTTTAAGAAAGTGGGTGTCAGTTTAGTCATAAGGAAGGCCTTTGGCCTCATGTATTGTGGATTGGGCTTCTATTTGGCCACTTTTAGCCAAGTCACACAGTCAGCAGCCACTTAGACTGTACTGGGAACAAGTTACAGTGAAACGTCACCAAAGTGCTTCTCTCAGCCTGAAAAGGCTATTTTGACCAATGATCTTTTTAAGAAAATGAGTGTCAGTTTTGTCATAAGGAAGGCATTTGGGCCCATGTATAGTGCATTGGGATTCTATTTGGGCACTTTTAGGTACAACACACAGTCACCAGCCACTCAGAATGTACTGGGAACAAGTTACAGCCAAATGTCACCAAAGTGCTTCACTCAGCCTGAAAAGGCTATTTAGACCCATGATATTTTTAAGAAATTGGGTGCCAGTTTAGTCATAAGGAAGGCCTTTGGGCGCATGTATTGTGGATTGGGCTTCTATTTGGCCACTTTTAGCCAAGTCACACAGTCAGCTGCCACTTAGACTGTACTGGGAACAAGTTACAGTTAAACGTCACCAAAGTGCTTCTCTCAGCCTGAAAAGGCTATTTTGACCAATGATTTTTTAAAGAAAATGAGTGTCAGTTTTGTCATAAGGAAGGCATTTGGGCCCATGTATAGTGCATTGGGATTCTATTTGGGCACTTTTAGGTACAACACACAGTCACCAGCCACTCAGAATGTACTGGGAATAAGTTACAGCCAAATGTCACCAAAGTGCTTTTCTCAGCCTGAAAAGGCTATTTAGACCCATGATATTTTTAAGAAAGTGGGTGTCAGTTTAGTCATAAGGAAGGCCTTTGGGCTCATGTATTGTGGATTGGGCTTCTATTTGGCCACTTTTAACCAAGTCACACAGTCAGCAGCCACTTAGACTGTACTGGGAACAAGTTACAGTGAAACGTTACCGGGAACAAGTTACAGTGAAACGTCACCAAAGTGCTTCTCTCAGCCTGAAAAGGCTATTTTGACCAATGATTTTCTTAAGAAAATGAGTGTCAGTTTTGTCATAAGGAAGGCATTTGGGCCCATGTATAGTGCATTGGGATTCTATTTGGGCACTTTTAGGTCCAACACACAGTCACCAGCCACTCAGAATGTACTGGGAACAAGTTACAGCCAAATGTCACCAAAGTGCTTCTCTCAGCCTGAAAAGGCTATTTAGACCCATGATATTTTTTAAGAAAGTGGGTGTCAGTTTACTCATAAGGAAGGCCTTTAGGCTCATGTATTGTGGATTGGGCTTCTATTTGGCCACTTTTAACCAAGTCACACAGTCAGCAGCCACTTAGACTGTACTGGGAACAAGTTACAGTTAAACGTCACCAAAGTGCTTCTCTCAGCCTGAAAAGGCTATTTTGACCAATGATTTTTTTTAAGAAAATGAGTGTCAGTTATGTCATAAGGAAGGCATTTGGGCCCATGTAGAGTGCATTGGGATTCTATTTGGGCACTTTTAGGTACAACACACAGTCACCAGCCACTCAGAATGTACTGGGAACAAGTTACAGCTAAATGTCACCAAAGTGCTTCTCTCAGCCTGAAAAGGCTATTTAGACCCATGATATTTTTAAGAAAGTGGGTGTCAGTTTAGTCATAAAGAAGGCCTTTGGCCTCATGTATTGTGGATTGGGCTTCTATTTGGCCACTTTTAGCCAAGTCACACAGTCAGCAGCCACTTAGACTGTACTGGGAACAAGTTACAGTTAAACGTCACCAAAGTGCTTCTCTCAGCCTGAAAAGGCTATTTTGACCAATGATTTTTTTAAGAAAATGAGTGTCAGTTTTGTCATAAGGAAGGCATTTGGGCCCATGTATAGTGCATTGGGATTCTATTTGGGCACTTTTAGGTACAACACACAGTCACCAGCCACTCAGAATGTACTGGGAACAAGTTACAAGCAAATGTCACCAAAGTGCTTTTCTCAGCCTGAAAAGGTTATTTAGACCCATGATATTTTTAAGAAAGTGGGTGTCAGTTTAGTCATAAGGAAGGCCTTTGGGCTCATGTATTGTGGATTGGGCTTCTATTTGGCCACTTTTAACCAAGTCACACAGTCAGCAGCCACTTAGACTGTACTGGGAACAAGTTACAGTGAAACGTTACCGGGAACAAGTTACAGTGAAACGTCACCAAAGTGCTTCTCTCAGCCTGAAAAGGCTATTTTGACCAATGATTTTTTTTAAGAAAATGAGTGTCAGTTATGTCATAAGGAAGGCATTTGGGCCCATGTAGAGTGCATTGGGATTCTATTTGGGCACTTTTAGGTACAACACACAGTCACCAGCCACTCAGAATGTACTGGGAACAAGTTACAGCTAAATGTCACCAAAGTGCTTCTCTCAGCCTGAAAAGGCTATTTAGACCCATGATATTTTTAAGAAAGTGGGTGTCAGTTTAGTCATAAGGAAGGCCTTTGGCCTCATGTATTGTGGATTGGGCTTCTATTTGGCCACTTTTAGCCAAGTCACACAGTCAGCAGCCACTTAGACTGTACTGGGAACAAGTTACAGTTAAACGTCACCAAAGTGCTTCTCTCAGCCTGAAAAGGCTATTTTGACCAATGATTTTTTTAAGAAAATGAGTGTCAGTTTTGTCATAAGGAAGGCATTTGGGCCCATGTATAGTGCATTGGGATTCTATTTGGGCACTTTTAGGTACAACACACAGTCACCAGCCACTCAGAATGTACTGGGAACAAGTTACAAGCAAATGTCACCAAAGTGCTTTTCTCAGCCTGAAAAGGCTATTTAGACCCATGATATTTTTAAGAAAGTGGGTGTCAGTTTAGTCATAAGGAAGGCCTTTGGGCTCATGTATTGTGGATTGGGCTTCTATTTGGCCACTTTTAACCAAGTCACACAGTCAGCAGCCACTTAGACTGTACTGGGAACAAGTTACAGTGAAACGTTACCGGGAACAAGTTACAGTGAAACGTCACCAAAGTGCTTCTCTCAGCCTGAAAAGGCTATTTTGACCAATGATTTTTTTAAGAAAATGAGTGTCAGTTTTGTCATAAGGAAGGCATTTGGGCCCATGTATAGTGCATTGGGATTCTTGTTGGGCACTTTTAGGTACAACACACAGTCACCAGCCACTCAGAATGTACTGGGAACATGTTACAGCCAAATGTCACCAAAGTGCTTCACTCAGCCTGGAAAGGCTATTTAGACCAATGATATTTTTAAGAAAGTGGGTGTCAGTTTAGTCATAAGGAAGGCCTTTGGGCTCATGTATTGTGGATTGGGCTTCTATTTGGCCACTTTTAGCCAAGTCACACAGTCAGCAGCCACTTAGACTGTACTGGGAACAAGTTACAGTGAAACGTTACCGGGAACAAGTTACAGTGAAACGTCACCAAAGTGCTTCTCTCAGCCTGAAAAGGCTATTTTGACCAATGATTTTCTTAAGAAAATGAGTGTCAGTTTTGTCATAAGGAAGGCATTTGGGCCCATGTAGAGTGCATTGGGATTCTATTTGGGCACTTTTAGGTCCAACACACAGTCACCAGCCACTCAGAATGTACTGGGAATAAGTTACAGCCAAATGTCACCAAAGTGCTTCTCTCAGCCTGAAAAGGCTATTTAGACCCATGATATTTTTTAAGAAAGTGGGTGTCAGTTTACTCATAAGGAAGGCCTTTAGGCTCATGTATTGTGGATTGGGCTTCTATTTGGCCACTTTTAATCAAGTCACACAGTCAGCAGCCACTTAGACTGTACTGGGAACAAGTTACAGTTAAACGTCACCAAAGTGCTTCTCTCAGCCTGAAAAGGCTATTTTGACCAATGATTTTTTTAAAGAAAATGAGTGTCAGTTTTGTCATAAGGAAGGCATTTGGGCCCATGTATAGTGCATTGGGAATCTATTTGGGCACTTTTAGGTACAACACACAGTCACCAGCCACTCAGAATGTACTGGGAACAAGTTACAGCCAAAAGTCACCAAAGTGCTTCTCTCAGCCTGAAAAGGCTATTTAGACCCATGATATTTTTAAGAAAGTGGGTGTCAGTTTAGTCATAAGGAAGGCCTTTGGGATCATGTATTGTGGATTGGGCTTCTATTTGGCCACTTTTAGCCAAGTCACACAGTCAGCAGCCACTTAGACTGTACTGGGAACAAGTTACAGTTAAACGTCACCAAAGTGCTTCTCTCAGCCTGAAAAGGCTATTTTGACCAATGATCTTTTTAAGAAAATAAGTGTCAGTTTTGTCATAAGGAAGGCATTTGGGCCCATGTATAGTGCATTGGGATTCTATTTGGGCACTTTTAGGTACAACACACAGTCACCAGCCACTCAGAATGTACTGGGAACAAGTTACAGCCAAATGTCACCAAAGTGCTTCACTCAGCCTGAAAAGGCTATTTAGACCCATGATATTTTTAAGAAAGTGGGTGTCAGTTTAGTCATAAGGAAGGCCTTTGGGATCATGTATTGTGGATTGGGCTTCTATTTGGCCACTTTTAGCCAAGTCACACAGTCAGCAGCCACTTAGACTGTACTTGGAACAAGTTACAGTGAAACGTCACCAAAGTGCTTTTCTCAGCCTGAAAAGGCTATTTTGACCAATGATTTTTTTAAGAAAATGAGTGTCAGTTTTGTCATAAGGAAGGCATTTGGGCCCATGTATAGTGCATTGGGATTCTTGTTGGGCACTTTTAGGTCCAACACACAGTCACCAGCCACTCAGAATGTACTGGGAACAAGTTACAGCCAAATGTCACCAAAGTGCTTCACTCAGCCTGGAAAGGCTATTTAGACCAATGATATTTTTAAGAAAGTGGGTGTCAGTTTAGTCATAAGGAAGGCCTTTGGGCTCATGTATTGTGGATTGGGCTTCTATTTGGCCACTTTTAGCCAAGTCACACAGTCAGCAGCCACTTAGACTGTACTGGGAACAAGTTACAGTTAAACGTCACCAAAGTGCTTCTCTCAGCCTGAAAAGGCTATTTTGACCAATGATCTTTTTAAGAAAATAAGTGTCAGTTTTGTCATAAGGAAGGCATTTGGGCCCATGTATAGTGCATTGGGATTCTATTTGGGCACTTTTAGGTACAACACACAGTCACCAGCCACTCAGAATGTACTGGGAACAAGTTACAGCCAAATGTCACCAAAGTGCTTCACTCAGCCTGAAAAGGATATTTAGACCCATGATATTTTTAAGAAAGTGGGTGTCAGTTTAGTCATAAGGAAGGCCTTTGGGATCATGTATTGTGGATTGGGCTTCTATTTGGCCACTTTTAGCCAAGTCACACAGTCAGCAGCCACTTAGACTGTACTTGGAACAAGTTACAGTGAAACGTCACCAAAGTGCTTTTCTCAGCCTGAAAAGGCTATTTTGACCAATGATTTTTTTAAGAAAATGAGTGTCAGTTTTGTCATAAGGAAGGCATTTGGGCCCATGTATAGTGCATTGGGATTCTTGTTGGGCACTTTTAGGTACAACACACAGTCACCAGCCACTCAGAATGTACTGGGAACAAGTTACAGCCAAATGTCACCAAAGTGCTTCACTCAGCCTGGAAAGGCTATTTAGACCCATGATATTTTTAAGAAAGTGGGTGTCAGTTTAGTCATAAGGAAGGCCTTTGGGATCATGTATTGTGGATTGGGCTTCTATTTGGCCACTTTTAGCCAAGTCACACAGTCAGCAGCCACTTAGACTGTACTGGGAACAAGTTACAGTTAAACGTCACCAAAGTGCTTCTCTCAGCCTGAAAAGGCTATTTTGACCAATGATCTTTTTAAGAAAATAAGTGTCAGTTTTGTCATAAGGAAGGCATTTGGGCCCATGTATAGTGCATTGGGATTCTTGTTGGGCACTTTTAGGTACAACACACAGTCACCAGCCACTCAGAATGTACTGGGAACAAGTTACAGCCAAATGTCACCAAAGTGCTTCACTCAGCCTGAAAAGGCTATTTAGACCCATGATATTTTTAAGAAAGTGGGTGTCAGTTTAGTCATAAGGAAGGCCTTTGGGATCATGTATTGTGGATTGGGCTTCTATTTGGCCACTTTTAGCCAAGTCACACAGTCAGCAGCCACTTAGACTGTACTTGGAACAAGTTACAGTGAAACGTCACCAAAGTGCTTCTCTCAGCCTGAAAAGGCTATTTTGACCAATGATTTTTTTAAGAAAATGAGTGTCAGTTTTGTCATAAGGAAGGCATTTGGGCCCATGTATAGTGCATTGGGATTCTTGTTGGGCACTTTTAGGTACAACACACAGTCACCAGCCACTCAGAATGTACTGGGAACAAGTTACAGCCAAATGTCACCAAAGTGCTTCACTCAGCCTGGAAAGGCTATTTAGACCCATGATATTTTTAAGAAAGTGGGTGTCAGTTTAGTCATAAGGAAGGCCTTTGGGCTCATGTATTGTGGATTGGGCTTCTATTTGGCCACTTTTAGCCAAGTCACACAGTCAGCAGCCACTTAGACTGTACTGGGAACAAGTTACAGTTAAACGTCACCAAAGTGCTTCTCTCAGCCTGAAAAGGCTATTTTGACCAATGATCTTTTTAAGAAAATAAGTGTCAGTTTTGTCATAAGGAAGGCATTTGGGCCCATGTATAGTGCATTGGGATTCTATTTGGGCACTTTTAGGTACAACACACAGTCACCAGCCACTCAGAATGTACTGGGAACAAGTTACAGCCAAATGTCACCAAAGTGCTTCACTCAGCCTGAAAAGGCTATTTAGACCCATGATATTTTTAAGAAAGTGGGTGTCAGTTTAGTCATAAGGAAGGCCTTTGGGATCATGTATTGTGGATTGGGCTTCTATTTGGCCACTTTTAGCCAAGTCACACAGTCAGCAGCCACTTAGACTGTACTTGGAACAAGTTACAGTGAAACGTCACCAAAGTGCTTTTCTCAGCCTGAAAAGGCTATTTTGACCAATGATTTTTTTAAGAAAATGAGTGTCAGTTTTGTCATAAGGAAGGCATTTGGGCCCATGTATAGTGCATTGGGATTCTTGTTGGGCACTTTTAGGTCCAACACACAGTCACCAGCCACTCAGAATGTACTGGGAACAAGTTACAGCCAAATGTCACCAAAGTGCTTCACTCAGCCTGGAAAGGCTATTTAGACCAATGATATTTTTAAGAAAGTGGGTGTCAGTTTAGTCATAAGGAAGGCCTTTGGGCTCATGTATTGTGGATTGGGCTTCTATTTGGCCACTTTTAGCCAAGTCACACAGTCAGCAGCCACTTAGACTGTACTGGGAACAAGTTACAGTTAAACGTCACCAAAGTGCTTCTCTCAGCCTGAAAAGGCTATTTTGACCAATGATCTTTTTAAGAAAATAAGTGTCAGTTTTGTCATAAGGAAGGCATTTGGGCCCATGTATAGTGCATTGGGATTCTATTTGGGCACTTTTAGGTACAACACACAGTCACCAGCCACTCAGAATGTACTGGGAACAAGTTACAGCCAAATGTCACCAAAGTGCTTCACTCAGCCTGAAAAGGCTATTTAGACCCATGATATTTTTAAGAAAGTGGGTGTCAGTTTAGTCATAAGGAAGGCCTTTGGGATCATGTATTGTGGATTGGGCTTCTATTTGGCCACTTTTAGCCAAGTCACACAGTCAGCAGCCACTTAGACTGTACTTGGAACAAGTTACAGTTAAACGTCACCAAAGTGCTTCTCTCAGCCTGAAAAGGCTATTTTGACCAATGATTTTTTTAAAGAAAATGAGTGTCAGTTTTGTCATAAGGAAGGCATTTGGGCCCATGTATAGTGCATTGGGAATCTATTTGGGCACTTTTAGGTACAACACACAGTCACCAGCCACTCAGAATGTACTGGGAACAAGTTACAGCCAAAAGTCACCAAAGTGCTTCTCTCAGCCTGAAAAGGCTATTTAGACCCATGATATTTTTAAGAAAGTGGGTGTCAGTTTAGTCATAAGGAAGGCCTTTGGGCTCATGTATTGTGGATTGGGCTTCTATTTGGCCACTTTTAACCAAGTCACACAGTCAGCAGCCACTTAGACTGTACTGGGAACAAGTTACAGTGAAACGTTACCGGGAACAAGTTACAGTGAAACGTCACCAAAGTGCTTCTCTCAGCCTGAAAAGGCTATTTTGACCAATGATTTTTTTAAGAAAATGAGTGTCAGTTTTGTCATAAGGAAGGCATTTGGGCCCATGTATAGTGCATTGGGATTCTTGTTGGGCACTTTTAGGTACAACACACAGTCACCAGCCACTCAGAATGTACTGGGAACAAGTTACAGCCAAATGTCACCAAAGTGCTTCACTATGCCTGGAAAGGCTATTTAGACCAATGATATTTTTAAGAAAGTGGGTGTCAGTTTAGTCATAAGGAAGGCCTTTGGGCTCATGTATTGTGGATTGGGCTTCTATTTGGCCACTTTTAGCCAAGTCACACAGTCAGCAGCCACTTAGACTGTACTGGGAACAAGTTACAGTTAAACGTCACCAAAATGCTTCTCTCAGCCTGAAAAGGCTATTTTGACCAATGATCTTTTTAAGAAAATAAGTGTCAGTTTTGTCATAAGGAAGGCATTTGGGCCCATGTATAGTGCATTGGGATTCTATTTGGGCACTTTTAGGTACAACACACAGTCACCAGCCACTCAGAATGTACTGGGAACAAGTTACAGCCAAATGTCACCAAAGTGCTTCACTCAGCCTGAAAAGGCTATTTAGACCCATGATATTTTTAAGAAAGTGGGTGTCAGTTTAGTCATAAGGAAGGCCTTTGGGATCATGTATTGTGGATTGGGCTTCTATTTGGCCACTTTTAGCCAAGTCACACAGTCAGCAGCCACTTAGACTGTACTTGGAACAAGTTACAGTTAAACGTCACCAAAGTGCTTCTCTCAGCCTGAAAAGGCTATTTTGACCAATGATTTTTTTAAAGAAAATGAGTGTCAGTTTTGTCATAAGGAAGGCATTTGGGCCCATGTATAGTGCATTGGGAATCTATTTGGGCACTTTTAGGTACAACACACAGTCACCAGCCACTCAGAATGTACTGGGAACAAGTTACAGCCAAATGTCACCAAAGTGCTTTTCTCAGCCTGAAAAGGCTATTTAGACCCATGATATTTTTAAGAAAGTGGGTGTCAGTTTAGTCATAAGGAAGGCCTTTGGGCTCATGTATTGTGGATTGGGCTTCTATTTGGCCACTTTTAACCAAGTCACACAGTCAGCAGCCACTTAGACTGTACTGGGAACAAGTTACAGTTAAACGTCACCAAAGTGCTTCTCTCAGCCTGAAAAGGCTATTTTGACCAATGATTTTTTTTAAGAAAATGAGTGTCAGTTATGTCATAAGGAAGGCATTTGGGCCCATGTAGAGTGCATTGGGATTCTATTTGGGCACTTTTAGGTACAACACACAGTCACCAGCCACTCAGAATGTACTGGGAACAAGTTACAGCTAAATGTCACCAAAGTGCTTCTCTCAGCCTGAAAAGGCTATTTAGACCCATGATATTTTTAAGAAAGTGGGTGTCAGTTTAGTCATAAAGAAGGCCTTTGGCCTCATGTATTGTGGATTGGGCTTCTATTTGGCCACTTTTAGCCAAGTCACACAGTCAGCAGCCACTTAGACTGTACTGGGAACAAGTTACAGTTAAACGTCACCAAAGTGCTTCTCTCAGCCTGAAAAGGCTATTTTGACCAATGATTTTTTTAAGAAAATGAGTGTCAGTTTTGTCATAAGGAAGGCATTTGGGCCCATGTATAGTGCATTGGGATTCTATTTGGGCACTTTTAGGTACAACACACAGTCACCAGCCACTCAGAATGTACTGGGAACAAGTTACAAGCAAATGTCACCAAAGTGCTTTTCTCAGCCTGAAAAGGCTATTTAGACCCATGATATTTTTAAGAAAGTGGGTGTCAGTTTAGTCATAAGGAAGGCCTTTGGGCTCATGTATTGTGGATTGGGCTTCTATTTGGCCACTTTTAACCAAGTCACACAGTCAGCAGCCACTTAGACTGTACTGGGAACAAGTTACAGTGAAACGTTACCGGGAACAAGTTACAGTGAAACGTCACCAAAGTGCTTCTCTCAGCCTGAAAAGGCTATTTTGACCAATGATTTTTTTAAGAAAATGAGTGTCAGTTTTGTCATAAGGAAGGCATTTGGGCCCATGTATAGTGCATTGGGATTCTTGTTGGGCACTTTTAGGTACAACACACAGTCACCAGCCACTCAGAATGTACTGGGAACAAGTTACAGCCAAATGTCACCAAAGTGCTTTTCTCAGCCTGAAAAGGCTATTTAGACCCATGATATTTTTAAGAAAGTGGGTGTCAGTTTAGTCATAAGGAAGGCCTTTGGGCTCATGTATTGTGGATTGGGCTTCTATTTGGCCACTTTTAACCAAGTCACACAGTCAGCAGCCACTTAGACTGTACTGGGAACAAGTTACAGTGAAACGTTACCGGGAACAAGTTACAGTGAAACGTCACCAAAGTGCTTCTCTCAGCCTGAAAAGACTATTTTGACCAATGATTTTTTTAAGAAAATGAGTGTCAGTTTTGTCATAAGGAAGGCATTTGGGCCCATGTATAGTGCATTGGGATTCTTGTTGGGCACTTTTAGGTACAACACACAGTCACCAGCCACTCAGAATGTACTGGGAACAAGTTACAGCCAAATGTCACCAAAGTGCTTCACTCAGCCTGGAAAGGCTATTTAGACCCATGATATTTTTAAGAAAGTGGGTGTCAGTTTAGTCATAAGGAAGGCCTTTGGGATCATGTATTGTGGATTGGGCTTCTATTTGGCCACTTTTAGCCAAGTCATACAGTCAGCAGCCACTTAGACTGTACTTGGAACAAGTTACAGTTAAACGTCACCAAAGTGCTTCTCTCAGCCTGAAAAGGCTATTTTGACCAATGATTTTTTTAAAGAAAATGAGTGTCAGTTTTGTCATAAGGAAGGCATTTGGGCCCATGTATAGTGCATTGGGAATCTATTTGGGCACTTTTAGGTACAACACACAGTCACCAGCCACTCAGAATGTACTGGGAACAAGTTACAGCCAAAAGTCACCAAAGTGCTTCTCTCAGCCTGAAAAGGCTATTTAGACCCATGATATTTTTAAGAAAGTGGGTGTCAGTTTAGTCATAAGGAAGGCCTTTGGGCTCATGTATTGTGGATTGGGCTTCTATTTGGCCACTTTTAACCAAGTCACACAGTCAGCAGCCACTTAGACTGTACTGGGAACAAGTTACAGTGAAACGTTACCGGGAACAAGTTACAGTGAAACGTCACCAAAGTGCTTCTCTCAGCCTGAAAAGGCTATTTTGACCAATGATTTTTTTAAGAAAATGAGTGTCAGTTTTGTCATAAGGAAGGCATTTGGGCCCATGTATAGTGCATTGGGATTCTTGTTGGGCACTTTTAGGTACAACACACAGTCACCAGCCACTCAGAATGTACTGGGAACAAGTTACAGCCAAATGTCACCAAAGTGCTTCACTAAGCCTGGAAAGGCTATTTAGACCAATGATATTTTTAAGAAAGTGGGTGTCAGTTTAGTCATAAGGAAGGCCTTTGGGCTCATGTATTGTGGATTGGGCTTCTATTTGGCCACTTTTAGCCAAGTCACACAGTCAGCAGCCACTTAGACTGTACTGGGAACAAGTTACAGTTAAACGTCACCAAAATGCTTCTCTCAGCCTGAAAAGGCTATTTTGACCAATGATCTTTTTAAGAAAATAAGTGTCAGTTTTGTCATAAGGAAGGCATTTGGGCCCATGTATAGTGCATTGGGATTCTATTTGGGCACTTTTAGGTACAACACACAGTCACCAGCCACTCAGAATGTACTGGGAACAAGTTACAGCCAAATGTCACCAAAGTGCTTCACTCAGCCTGAAAAGGCTATTTAGACCCATGATATTTTTAAGAAAGTGGGTGTCAGTTTAGTCATAAGGAAGGCCTTTGGGATCATGTATTGTGGATTGGGCTTCTATTTGGCCACTTTTAGCCAAGTCACACAGTCAGCAGCCACTTAGACTGTACTTGGAACAAGTTACAGTTAAACGTCACCAAAGTGCTTCTCTCAGCCTGAAAAGGCTATTTTGACCAATGATTTTTTTAAAGAAAATGAGTGTCAGTTTTGTCATAAGGAAGGCATTTGGGCCCATGTATAGTGCATTGGGAATCTATTTGGGCACTTTTAGGTACAACACACAGTCACCAGCCACTCAGAATGTACTGGGAACAAGTTACAGCCAAATGTCACCAAAGTGCTTTTCTCAGCCTGAAAAGGCTATTTAGACCCATGATATTTTTAAGAAAGTGGGTGTCAGTTTAGTCATAAGGAAGGCCTTTGGGCTCATGTATTGTGGATTGGGCTTCTATTTGGCCACTTTTAACCAAGTCACACAGTCAGCAGCCACTTAGACTGTACTGGGAACAAGTTACAGTTAAACGTCACCAAAGTGCTTCTCTCAGCCTGAAAAGGCTATTTTGACCAATGATTTTTTTTAAGAAAATGAGTGTCAGTTATGTCATAAGGAAGGCATTTGGGCCCATGTAGAGTGCATTGGGATTCTATTTGGGCACTTTTAGGTACAACACACAGTCACCAGCCACTCAGAATGTACTGGGAACAAGTTACAGCTAAATGTCACCAAAGTGCTTCTCTCAGCCTGAAAAGGCTATTTAGACCCATGATATTTTTAAGAAAGTGGGTGTCAGTTTAGTCATAAAGAAGGCCTTTGGCCTCATGTATTGTGGATTGGGCTTCTATTTGGCCACTTTTAGCCAAGTCACACAGTCAGCAGCCACTTAGACTGTACTGGGAACAAGTTACAGTTAAACGTCACCAAAGTGCTTCTCTCAGCCTGAAAAGGCTATTTTGACCAATGATTTTTTTAAGAAAATGAGTGTCAGTTTTGTCATAAGGAAGGCATTTGGGCCCATGTATAGTGCATTGGGATTCTATTTGGGCACTTTTAGGTACAACACACAGTCACCAGCCACTCAGAATGTACTGGGAACAAGTTACAAGCAAATGTCACCAAAGTGCTTTTCTCAGCCTGAAAAGGCTATTTAGACCCATGATATTTTTAAGAAAGTGGGTGTCAGTTTAGTCATAAGGAAGGCCTTTGGGCTCATGTATTGTGGATTGGGCTTCTATTTGGCCACTTTTAACCAAGTCACACAGTCAGCAGCCACTTAGACTGTACTGGGAACAAGTTACAGTGAAACGTTACCGGGAACAAGTTACAGTGAAACGTCACCAAAGTGCTTCTCTCAGCCTGAAAAGGCTATTTTGACCAATGATTTTTTTAAGAAAATGAGTGTCAGTTTTGTCATAAGGAAGGCATTTGGGCCCATGTATAGTGCATTGGGATTCTTGTTGGGCACTTTTAGGTACAACACACAGTCACCAGCCACTCAGAATGTACTGGGAACAAGTTACAGCCAAATGTCACCAAAGTGCTTTTCTCAGCCTGAAAAGGCTATTTAGACCCATGATATTTTTAAGAAAGTGGGTGTCAGTTTAGTCATAAGGAAGGCCTTTGGGCTCATGTATTGTGGATTGGGCTTCTATTTGGCCACTTTTAACCAAGTCACACAGTCAGCAGCCACTTAGACTGTACTGGGAACAAGTTACAGTGAAACGTTACCGGGAACAAGTTACAGTGAAACGTCACCAAAGTGCTTCTCTCAGCCTGAAAAGGCTATTTTGACCAATGATTTTTTTAAGAAAATGAGTGTCAGTTTTGTCATAAGGAAGGCATTTGGGCCCATGTATAGTGCATTGGGATTCTTGTTGGGCACTTTTAGGTACAACACACAGTCACCAGCCACTCAGAATGTACTGGGAAAAAGTTACAGCCAAATGTCACCAAAGTGCTTCACTCAGCCTGGAAAGGCTATTTAGACCCATGATATTTTTAAGAAAGTGGGTGTCAGTTTAGTCATAAGGAAGGCCTTTGGGCTCATGTATTGTGGATTGGGCTTCTATTTGGCCACTTTTAGCCAAGTCACACAGTCAGCAGCCACTTAGACTGTACTGGGAACAAGTTACAGTTAAACGTCACCAAAGTGCTTCTCTCAGCCTGAAAAGGCTATTTTGAACAATGATTTTTTTTAAGAAAATGAGTGTCAGTTATGTCATAAGGAAGGCATTTGGGCCCATGTAGAGTGCATTGGGATTCTATTTGGGCACTTTTAGGTACAACACACAGTCACCAGCCACTCAGAATGTACTGGGAACAAGTTACAGCTAAATGTCACCAAAGTGCTTCTCTCAGCCTGAAAAGGCTATTTAGACCCATGATATTTTTAAGAAAGTGGGTGTCAGTTTAGTCATAAAGAAGGCCTTTGGCCTCATGTATTGTGGATTGGGCTTCTATTTGGCCACTTTTAGCCAAGTCACACAGTCAGCAGCCACTTAGACTGTACTGGGAACAAGTTACAGTTAAACGTCACCAAAGTGCTTCTCTCAGCCTGAAAAGGCTATTTTGACCAATGATTTTTTTAAGAAAATGAGTGTCAGTTTTGTCATAAGGAAGGCATTTGGGCCCATGTATAGTGCATTGGGATTCTATTTGGGCACTTTTAGGTACAACACACAGTCACCAGCCACTCAGAATGTACTGGGAACAAGTTACAAGCAAATGTCACCAAAGTGCTTTTCTCAGCCTGAAAAGGCTATTTAGACCCATGATATTTTTAAGAAAGTGGGTGTCAGTTTAGTCATAAGGAAGGCCTTTGGGCTCATGTATTGTGGATTGGGCTTCTATTTGGCCACTTTTAACCAAGTCACACAGTCAGCAGCCACTTAGACTGTACTGGGAACAAGTTACAGTGAAACGTTACCGGGAACAAGTTACAGTGAAACGTCACCAAAGTGCTTCTCTCAGCCTGAAAAGGCTATTTTGACCAATGATTTTTTTAAGAAAATGAGTGTCAGTTTTGTCATAAGGAAGGCATTTGGGCCCATGTATAGTGCATTGGGATTCTTGTTGGGCACTTTTAGGTACAACACACAGTCACCAGCCACTCAAAATGTACTGGGAACAAGTTACAGCCAAATGTCACCAAAGTGCTTTTCTCAGCCTGAAAAGGCTATTTAGACCCATGATATTTTTAAGAAAGTGGGTGTCAGTTTAGTCATAAGGAAGGCCTTTGGGCTCATGTATTGTGGATTGGGCTTCTATTTGGCCACTTTTAACCAAGTCACACAGTCGGCAGCCACTTAGACTGTACTGGGAACAAGTTACAGTGAAACGTTACCGGGAACAAGTTACAGTGAAACGTCACCAAAGTGCTTCTCTCAGCCTGAAAAGGCTATTTTGACCAATGATTTTTTTAAGAAAATGAGTGTCAGTTTTGTCATAAGGAAGGCATTTGGGCCCATGTATAGTGCATTGGGATTCTTGTTGGGCACTTTTAGGTACAACACACAGTCACCAGCCACTCAGAATGTACTGGGAAAAAGTTACAGCCAAATGTCACCAAAGTGCTTCACTCAGCCTGGAAAGGCTATTTAGACCCATGATATTTTTAAGAAAGTGGGTGTCAGTTTAGTCATAAGGAAGGCCTTTGGGCTCATGTATTGTGGATTGGGCTTCTATTTGGCCACTTTTAGCCAAGTCACACAGTCAGCAGCCACTTAGACTGTACTGGGAACAAGTTACAGTTAAACGTCACCAAAGTGCTTCTCTCAGCCTGAAAAGGCTATTTTGACCAATGATCTTTTTAAGAAAATAAGTGTCAGTTTTGTCATAAGGAAGGCATTTGGGCCCATGTATAGTGCATTGGGATTCTATTTGGGCACTTTTAGGTACAACACACAGTCACCAGCCACTCAGAATGTACTGGGAACAAGTTACAGCCAAATGTCACCAACGTGCTTCACTCAGCCTGAAAAGGCTATTTAGACCCATGATATTTTTAAGAAAGTGGGTGTCAGTTTAGTCATAAGGAAGGCCTTTGGGCGCATGTATTGTGGATTGGGCTTTTATTTGGCCACTTTTAGCCAAGTCACACAGTCAGCTGCCACTTAGACTGTACTGGGAACAAGTTACAGTTAAACGTCACCAAAGTGCTTCTCTCAGCCTGAAAAGGCTATTTTGACCAATGATTTTTTAAAGAAAATGAGTGTCAGTTTTGTCATAAGGAAGGCATTTGGGCCCATGTAGAGTGCATTGGGATTCTATTTGGGCACTTTTAGGTACAACACACATTTGACCAATGATTTTTTAATGAAAATGAGTGTCAGTTTTGTCATAAGGAAGGCATTTGGGCCCATGTATAGTGCATTGGGAATCTATTTGGGCACAACACACAGTCACCAGCCACTCAGAATGTACTGGGAACAAGTTACAGCCAAAAGTCACCAAAGTGCTTCTCTCAGCCTGAAAAGGCTATTTAGACCCATGATATTTTTAAGAAAGTGGGTGTCAGTTTAGTCATAAGGAAGGCATTTGGGCCCATGTTTAGTGCATTGGGAATCTATTTGGCCACTTTTAACCAAGTCACACAGTCAGCAGCCACTTAGACTGTACTGGGAACAAGTTACAGTGAAACGTCACCAAAGTGCTTCTCTCAGCCTGAAAAGGCTATTTTGACCAATGATTTTTTTAAGAAAATGAGTGTCAGTTTTGTCATAAGGAAGGCATTTGGGCCCATGTATAGTGCATTGGGATTCTTGTTGGGCACTTTTAGGTACAACACACAGTCACCAGCCACTCAGAATGTACTGGGAACAAGTTACAGCCAAATGTCACCAAAGTGCTTTTCTCAGCCTGAAAAGGCTATTTAGACCCATGATATTTTTAAGAAAGTGGGTGTCAGTTTAGTCATAAGGAAGGCCTTTGGGCTCATGTATTGTGGATTGGGCTTCTATTTGGCCACTTTTAACCAAGTCACACAGTCAGCAGCCACTTAGACTGTACTGGGAACAAGTTACAGTGAAACGTTACCGGGAACAAGTTACAGTGAAACGTCACCAAAGTGCTTCTCTCAGCCTGAAAAGGCTATTTTGACCAATGATTTTTTTAAGAAAATGAGTGTCAGTTTTGTCATAAGGAAGGCATTTGGGCCCATGTATAGTGCATTGGGATTCTTGTTGGGCACTTTTAGGTACAACACACAGTCACCAGCCACTCAGAATGTACTGGGAACAAGTTACAGCCAAATGTCACCAAAGTGCTTCACTCAGCCTGGAAAGGCTATTTAGACCCATGATATTTTTAAGAAAGTGGGTGTCAGTTTAGTCATAAGGAAGGCCTTTGGGCTCATGTATTGTGGATTGGGCTTCTATTTGGCCACTTTTAGCCAAGTCACACAGTCAGCAGCCACTTAGACTGTACTGGGAACAAGTTACAGTTAAACGTCACCAAAGTGCTTCTCTCAGCCTGAAAAGGCTATTTTGACCAATGATCTTTTTAAGAAAATAAGTGTCAGTTTTGTCATAAGGAAGGCATTTGGGCCCATGTATAGTGCATTGGGATTCTATTTGGGCACTTTTAGGTACAACACACAGTCACCAGCCACTCAGAATGTACTGGGAACAAGTTACAGCCAAATGTCACCAAAGTGCTTCACTCAGCCTGAAAAGGCTATTTAGACCCATGATATTTTTAAGAAAGTGGGTGTCAGTTTAGTCATAAGGAAGGCCTTTGGGATCATGTATTGTGGATTGGGCTTCTATTTGGCCACTTTTAGCCAAGTCACACAGTCAGCAGCCACTTAGACTGTACTTGGAACAAGTTACAGTTAAACGTCACCAAAGTGCTTCTCTCAGCCTGAAAAGGCTATTTTGACCAATGATTTTTTTAAAGAAAATGAGTTTCAGTTTTATCATAAGGAAGGCATTTGGGCCCATGTATAGTGCATTGGGAATCTATTTGGGCACTTTTAGGTACAACACACAGTCACCAGCCACTCAGAATGTACTGGGAACAAGTTACAGCCAAAAGTCACCAAAGTGCTTCTCTCAGCCTGAAAAGGCTATTTAGACCCATGATATTTTTAAGAAAGTGGGTGTCAGTTTAGTCATAAGGAAGGCCTTTGGGCTCATGTATTGTGGATTGGGCTTCTATTTGGCCACTTTTAACCAAGTCACACAGTCAGCAGCCACTTAGACTGTACTGGGAACAAGTTACAGTGAAACGTTACCGGGAACAAGTTACAGTGAAACGTCACCAAAGTGCTTCTCTCAGCCTGAAAAGGCTATTTTGACCAATGATTTTTTTAAGAAAATGAGTGTCAGTTTTGTCATAAGGAAGGCATTTGGGCCCATGTATAGTGCATTGGGATTCTTGTTGGGCACTTTTAGGTACAACACACAGTCACCAGCCACTCAGAATGTACTGGGAACAAGTTACAGCCAAATGTCACCAAAGTGCTTCACTCAGCCTGGAAAGGCTATTTAGACCAATGATATTTTTAAGAAAGTGGGTGTCAGTTTAGTCATAAGGAAGGCCTTTGGGCTCATGTATTGTGGATTGGGCTTCTATTTGGCCACTTTTAGCCAAGTCACACAGTCAGCAGCCACTTAGACTGTACTGGGAACAAGTTACAGTTAAACGTCACCAAAGTGCTTCTCTCAGCCTGAAAAGGCTATTTTGACCAATGATCTTTTTAAGAAAATAAGTGTCAGTTTTGTCATAAGGAAGGCATTTGGGCCCATGTATAGTGCATTGGGATTCTATTTGGGCACTTTTAGGTACAACACACAGTCACCAGCCACTCAGAATGTACTGGGAACAAGTTACAGCCAAATGTCACCAAAGTGCTTCACTCAGCCTGAAAAGGCTATTTAGACCCATGATATTTTTAAGAAAGTGGGTGTCAGTTTAGTCATAAGGAAGGCCTTTGGGATCATGTATTGTGGATTGGGCTTCTATTTGGCCACTTTTAGCCAAGTCACACAGTCAGCAGCCACTTAGACTGTACTTGGAACAAGTTACAGTGAAACGTCACCAAAGTGCTTCTCTCAGCCTGAAAAGGCTATTTTGACCAATGATTTTTTTAAGAAAATGAGTGTCAGTTTTGTCATAAGGAAGGCATTTGGGCCCATGTATAGTGCATTGGGATTCTTGTTGGGCACTTTTAGGTACAACACACAGTCACCAGCCACTCAGAATGTACTGGGAACAAGTTACAGCCAAATGTCACCAAAGTGCTTCACTCAGCCTGGAAAGGCTATTTAGACCCATGATATTTTTAAGAAAGTGGGTGTCAGTTTAGTCATAAGGAAGGCCTTTGGGCTCATGTATTGTGGATTGGGCTTCTATTTGGCCACTTTTAGCCAAGTCACACAGACAGCAGCCACTTAGACTGTACTGGGAACAAGTTACAGTTAAACGTCACCAAAGTGCTTCTCTCAGCCTGAAAAGGCTATTTTGACCAATGATCTTTTTAAGAAAATAAGTTACAGTTTTGTCATAAGGAAGGCATTTGGGCCCATGTATAGTGCATTGGGATTCTATTTGGGCACTTTTAGGTACAACACACAGTCACCAGCCACTCAGAATGTACTGGGAACAAGTTACAGCCAAATGTCACCAAAGTGCTTCACTCAGCCTGAAAAGGCTATTTAGACCCATGATATTTTTAAGAAAGTGGGTGTCAGTTTAGTCATAAGGAAGGCCTTTGGGATCATGTATTGTGGATTGGGCTTCTATTTGGCCACTTTTAGCCAAGTCACACAGTCAGCAGCCACTTAGACTTTACTTGGAACAAGTTACAGTTAAACGTCACCAAAGTGCTTCTCTCAGCCTGAAAAGGCTATTTTGACCAATGATTTTTTTAAAGAAAATGAGTGTCAGTTTTGTCATAAGGAAGGCATTTGGGCCCATGTATAGTGCATTGGGAATCTATTTGGGCACTTTTAGGTACAACACACAGTCACCAGCCACTCAGAATGTACTGGGAACAAGTTACAGCCAAAAGTCACCAAAGTGCTTCTCTCAGCCTGAAAAGGCTATTTAGACCCATGATATTTTTAAGAAAGTGGGTGTCAGTTTAGTCATAAGGAAGGCCTTTGGGCTCATGTATTGTGGATTGGGCTTCTATTTGGCCACTTTTAACCAAGTCACACAGTCAGCAGCCACTTAGACTGTACTGGGAACAAGTTACAGTGAAACGTCACCAAAGTGCTTCTCTCAGCCTGAAAAGGCTATTTTGACCAATGATTTTTTTAAGAAAATGAGTGTCAGTTTTGTCATAAGGAAGGCATTTGGGCCCATGTAGAGTGCATTGGGATTCTATTTCGGCAATTTTAGGTACAACACACAGTCACCAGCCACTCAGAATGTACTGGGAACAAGTTACAGCCAAATGTCACCAAAGTGCTTTTCTCAGCCTGAAAAGGCTATTTAGACCCATGATATTTTTAAGAAAGTGGGTGTCAGTTTAGTCATAAGGAAGGCCTTTGGGCTCATGTATTGTGGATTGGGCTTCTATTTGGCCACTTTTAACCAAGTCACACAGTCAGCAGCCACTTAGACTGTACTGGGAACAAGTTACAGTGAAACGTTACCGGGAACAAGTTACAGTGAAACGTCACCAAAGTGCTTCTCTCAGCCTGAAAAGGCTATTTTGACCAATGATTTTCTTAAGAAAATGAGTGTCAGTTTTGTCATAAGGAAGGCATTTGGGCCCATGTATAGTGCATTGGGATTCTATTTGGGCACTTTTAGGTCCAACACACAGTCACCAGCCACTCAGAATGTACTGGGAACAAGTTACAGCCAAATGTCACCAAAGTGCTTCTCTCAGCCTGAAAAGGCTATTTAGACCCATGATATTTTTTAAGAAAGTGGGTGTCAGTTTACTCATAAGGAAGGCCTTTAGGCTCATGTATTGTGGATTGGGCTTCTATTTGGCCACTTTTAACCAAGTCACACAGTCAGCAGCCACTTAGACTGTACTGGGAACAAGTTACAGTTAAACGTCACCAAAGTGCTTCTCTCAGCCTGAAAAGGCTATTTTGACCAATGATTTTTTTTAAGAAAATGAGTGTCAGTTATGTCATAAGGAAGGCATTTGGGCCCATGTAGAGTGCATTGGGATTCTATTTGGGCACTTTTAGGTACAACACACAGTCACCAGCCACTCAGAATGTACTGGGAACAAGTTACAGCTAAATGTCACCAAAGTGCTTCTCTCAGCCTGAAAAGGCTATTTAGACCCATGATATTTTTAAGAAAGTGGGTGTCAGTTTAGTCATAAGGAAGGCCTTTGGCCTCATGTATTGTGGATTGGGCTTCTATTTGGCCACTTTTAGCCAAGTCACACAGTCAGCAGCCACTTAGACTGTACTGGGAACAAGTTACAGTGAAACGTCACCAAAGTGCTTCTCTCAGCCTGAAAAGGCTATTTTGACCAATGATCTTTTTAAGAAAATGAGTGTCAGTTTTGTCATAAGGAAGGCATTTGGGCCCATGTATAGTGCATTGGGATTCTATTTGGGCACTTTTAGGTACAACACACAGTCACCAGCCACTCAGAATGTACTGGGAACAAGTTACAGCCAAATGTCACCAAAGTGCTTCACTCAGCCTGAAAAGGCTATTTAGACCCATGATATTTTTAAGAAATTGGGTGCCAGTTTAGTCATAAGGAAGGCCTTTGGGCGCATGTATTGTGGATTGGGCTTCTATTTGGCCACTTTTAGCCAAGTCACACAGTCAGCTGCCACTTAGACTGTACTGGGAACAAGTTACAGTTAAACGTCACCAAAGTGCTTCTCTCAGCCTGAAAAGGCTATTTTGACCAATGATTTTTTAAAGAAAATGAGTGTCAGTTTTGTCATAAGGAAGGCATTTGGGCCCATGTAGAGTGCATTGGGATTCTATTTGGGCACTTTTAGGTACAACACACATTTGACCAATGATTTTTTAATGAAAATGAGTGTCAGTTTTGTCATAAGGAAGGCATTTGGGCCCATGTAGAGTGCATTGGGATTCTATTTCGGCAATTTTAGGTACAACACACAGTCACCAGCCACTCAGAATGTACTGGGAACAAGTTACAGCCAAATGTCACCAAAGTGCTTTTCTCGGCCTGAAAAGGCTATTTAGACCCATGATATTTTTAAGAAAGTGGGTGTCAGTTTAGTCATAAGGAAGGCCTTTGGGCTCATGTATTGTGGATTGGGCTTCTATTTGGCCACTTTTAACCAAGTCACACAGTCAGCAGCCACTTAGACTGTACTGGGAACAAGTTACAGTGAAACGTTACCGGGAACAAGTTACAGTGAAACGTCACCAAAGTGCTTCTCTCAGCCTGAAAAGGCTATTTTGACCAATGATTTTCTTAAGAAAATGAGTGTCAGTTTTGTCATAAGGAAGGCATTTGGGCCCATGTATAGTGCATTGGGATTCTATTTGGGCACTTTTAGGTCCAACACACAGTCACCAGCCACTCAGAATGTACTGGGAACAAGTTACAGCCAAATGTCACCAAAGTGCTTCTCTCAGCCTGAAAAGGCTATTTAGACCCATGATATTTTTTAAGAAAGTGGGTGTCAGTTTACTCATAAGGAAGGCCTTTAGGCTCATGTATTGTGGATTGGGCTTCTATTTGGCCACTTTTAACCAAGTCACACAGTCAGCAGCCACTTAGACTGTACTGGGAACAAGTTACAGTTAAACGTCACCAAAGTGCTTCTCTCAGCCTGAAAAGGCTATTTTGACCAATGATTTTTTTAAAGAAAATGAGTGTCAGTTTTGTCATAAGGAAGGCATTTGGGCCCATGTATAGTGCATTGGGATTCTTGTTGGGCACTTTTAGGTACAACACACAGTCACCAGCCACTCAGAATGTACTGGGAACAAGTTACAGCCAAATGTCACCAAAGTGCTTCACTCAGCCTGAAAAGGCTATTTAGACCCATGATATTTTTAAGAAAGTGGGTGTCAGTTTAGTCATAAGGAAGGCCTTTGGGATCATGTATTGTGGATTGGGCTTCTATTTGGCCACTTTTAGCCAAGTCACACAGTCAGCAGCCACTTAGACTGTACTTGGAACAAGTTACAGTTAAACGTCACCAAAGTGCTTCTCTCAGCCTGAAAAGGCTATTTTGACCAATGATTTTTTTAAAGAAAATGAGTGTCAGTTTTGTCATAAGGAAGGCATTTGGGCCCATGTATAGTGCATTGGGAATCTATTTGGGCACTTTTAGGTACAACACACAGTCACCAGCCACTCAGAATGTACTGGGAACAAGTTACAGCCAAAAGTCACCAAAGTGCTTCTCTCAGCCTGAAAAGGCTATTTAGACCCATGATATTTTTAAGAAAGTGGGTGTCAGTTTAGTCATAAGGAAGGCCTTTGGGCTCATGTATTGTGGATTGGGCTTCTATTTGGCCACTTTTAACCAAGTCACACAGTCAGCAGCCACTTAGACTGTACTGGGAACAAGTTACAGTGAAACGTTACCGGGAACAAGTTACAGTGAAACGTCACCAAAGTGCTTCTCTCAGCCTGAAAAGGCTATTTTGACCAATGATTTTTTTAAGAAAATGAGTGTCAGTTTTGTCATAAGGAAGGCATTTGGGCCCATGTATAGTGCATTGGGATTCTTGTTGGGCACTTTTAGGTACAACACACAGTCACCAGCCACTCAGAATGTACTGGGAACAAGTTACAGCCAAATGTCACCAAAGTGCTTCACTCAGCCTGGAAAGGCTATTTAGACCAATGATATTTTTAAGAAAGTGGGTGTCAGTTTAGTCATAAGGAAGGCCTTTGGGCTCATGTATTGTGGATTGGGCTTCTATTTGGCCACTTTTAGCCAAGTCACACAGTCAGCAGCCACTTAGACTGTACTTGGAACAAGTTACAGTGAAACGTCACCAAAGTGCTTCTCTCAGCCTGAAAAGGCTATTTTGACCAATGATTTTTTTAAGAAAATGCGTGTCAGTTTTGTCATAAGGAAGGCATTTGGGCCCATGTATAGTGCATTGGGATTCTTGTTGGGCACTTTTAGGTACAACACACAGTCACCAGCCACTCAGAATGTACTGGGAACAAGTTACAGCCAAATGTCACCAAAGTGCTTCACTCAGCCTGGAAAGGCTATTTTCACCAATGATCTTTTTAAGAAAATAAGTGTCAGTTTTGTCATAAGGAAGGCATTTGGGCCCATGTATAGTGCATTGGGATTCTATTTGGGCACTTTTAGGTACAACACACAGTCACCAGCCACTCAGAATGTACTGGGAACAAGTTACAGCCAAATGTCACCAACGTGCTTCACTCAGCCTGAAAAGGCTATTTAGACCCATGATATTTTTAAGAAAGTGGGTGTCAGTTTAGTCATAAGGAAGGCCTTTGGGATCATGTATTGTGGATTGGGCTTCTATTTGGCCACTTTTAGCCAAGTCACACAGTCAGCAGCCACTTAGACTGTACTTGGAACAAGTTACAGTTAAACGTCACCAAAGTGCTTCTCTCAGCCTGAAAAGGCTATTTTGACCAATGATTTTTTTAAAGAAAATGAGTGTCAGTTTTGTCATAAGGAAGGCATTTGGGCCCATGTATAGTGCATTGGGAATCTATTTGGGCACTTTTAGGTACAACACACAGTCACCAGCCACTCAGAATGTACTGGGAACAAGTTACAGCCAAAAGTCACCAAAGTGCTTCTCTCAGCCTGAAAAGGCTATTTAGACCCATGATATTTTTAAGAAAGTGGGTGTCAGTTTAGTCATAAGGAAGGCCTTTGGGCTCATGTATTGTGGATTGGGCTTCTATTTGGCCACTTTTAACCAAGTCACACAGTCAGCAGCCACTTAGACTGTACTGGGAACAAGTTACAGTGAAACGTTACCGGGAACAAGTTACAGTGAAACGTCACCAAAGTGCTTCTCTCAGCCTGAAAAGGCTATTTTGACCAATGATTTTTTTAAGAAAATGAGTGTCAGTTTTGTCATAAGGAAGGCATTTGGGCCCATGTATAGTGCATTGGGATTCTTGTTGGGCACTTTTAGGTACAACACACAGTCACCAGCCACTCAGAATGTACTGGGAACAAGTTACAGCCAAATGTCACCAAAGTGCTTCACTAAGCCTGGAAAGGCTATTTAGACCAATGATATTTTTAAGAAAGTGGGTGTCAGTTTAGTCATAAGGAAGGCCTTTGGGCTCATGTATTGTGGATTGGGCTTCTATTTGGCCACTTTTAGCCAAGTCACACAGTCAGCAGCCACTTAGACTGTACTGGGAACAAGTTACAGTTAAACGTCACCAAAGTGCTTCTCTCAGCCTGAAAAGGCTATTTTGACCAATGATCTTTTTAAGAAAATAAGTGTCAGTTTTGTCATAAGGAAGGCATTTGGGCCCATGTATAGTGCATTGGGATTCTATTTGGGCACTTTTAGGTACAACACACAGTCACCAGCCACTCAGAATGTACTGGGAACAAGTTACAGCCAAATGTCACCAAAGTGCTTCACTCAGCCTGAAAAGGCTATTTAGACCCATGATATTTTTAAGAAAGTGGGTGTCAGTTTAGTCATAAGGAAGGCCTTTGGGATCATGTATTGTGGATTGGGCTTCTATTTGGCCACTTTTAGCCAAGTCACACAGTCAGCAGCCACTTAGACTGTACTTGGAACAAGTTACAGTTAAACGTCACCAAAGTGCTTCTCTCAGCCTGAAAAGGCTATTTTGACCAATGATTTTTTTAAAGAAAATGAGTGTCAGTTTTGTCATAAGGAAGGCATTTGGGCCCATGTATAGTGCATTGGGAATCTATTTGGGCACTTTTAGGTACAACACACAGTCACCAGCCACTCAGAATGTACTGGGAACAAGTTACAGCCAAAAGTCACCAAAGTGCTTCTCTCAGCCTGAAAAGGCTATTTAGACCCATGATATTTTTAAGAAAGTGGGTGTCAGTTTAGTCATAAGGAAGGCCTTTGGGCTCATGTATTGTGGATTGGGCTTCTATTTGGCCACTTTTAACCAAGTCACACAGTCAGCAGCCACTTAGACTGTACTGGGAACAAGTTACAGTGAAACGTTACCGGGAACAAGTTACAGTGAAACGTCACCAAAGTGCTTCTCTCAGCCTGAAAAGGCTATTTTGACCAATGATTTTCTTAAGAAAATGAGTGTCAGTTTTGTCATAAGGAAGGCATTTGGGCCCATGTATAGTGCATTGGGATTCTATTTGGGCACTTTTAGGTCCAACACACAGTCACCAGCCACTCAGAATGTACTGGGAACAAGTTACAGCCAAATGTCACCAAAGTGCTTCTCTCAGCCTGAAAAGGCTATTTAGACCCATGATATTTTTTAAGAAAGTGGGTGTCAGTTTACTCATAAGGAAGGCCTTTAGGCTCATGTATTGTGGATTGGGCTTCTATTTGGCCACTTTTAACCAAGTCACACAGTCAGCAGCCACTTAGACTGTACTGGGAACAAGTTACAGTTAAACGTCACCAAAGTGCTTCTCTCAGCCTGAAAAGGCTATTTTGACCAATGATTTTTTTTAAGAAAATGAGTGTCAGTTATGTCATAAGGAAGGCATTTGGGCCCATGTAGAGTGCATTGGGATTCTATTTGGGCACTTTTAGGTACAACACACAGTCACCAGCCACTCAGAATGTACTGGGAACAAGTTACAGCTAAATGTCACCAAAGTGCTTCTCTCAGCCTGAAAAGGCTATTTAGACCCATGATATTTTTAAGAAAGTGGGTGTCAGTTTAGTCATAAGGAAGGCCTTTGGCCTCATGTATTGTGGATTGGGCTTCTATTTGGCCACTTTTAGCCAAGTCACACAGTCAGCAGCCACTTAGACTGTACTGGGAACAAGTTACAGTGAAACGTCACCAAAGTGCTTCTCTCAGCCTGAAAAGGCTATTTTGACCAATGATCTTTTTAAGAAAATGAGTGTCAGTTTTGTCATAAGGAAGGCATTTGGGCCCATGTATAGTGCATTGGGATTCTATTTGGGCACTTTTAGGTACAACACACAGTCACCAGCCACTCAGAATGTACTGGGAACAAGTTACAGCCAAATGTCACCAAAGTGCTTCACTCAGCCTGAAAAGGCTATTTAGACCCATGATATTTTTAAGAAATTGGGTGCCAGTTTAGTCATAAGGAAGGCCTTTGGGATCATGTATTGTGGATTGGGCTTCTATTTGGCCACTTTTAGCCAAGTCACACAGTCAGCAGCCACTTAGACTGTACTTGGAACAAGTTACAGTTAAACGTCACCAAAGTGCTTCTCTCAGCCTGAAAAGGCTATTTTGACCAATGATTTTTTTAAAGAAAATGAGTGTCAGTTTTGTCATAAGGAAGGCATTTGGGCCCATGTATAGTGCATTGGGAATCTATTTGGGCACTTTTAGGTACAACACACAGTCACCAGCCACTCAGAATGTACTGGGAACAAGTTACAGCCAAAAGTCACCAAAGTGCTTCTCTCAGCCTGAAAAGGCTATTTAGACCCATGATTTTTTTAAGAAAATGAGTGTCAGTTTTGTCATAAGGAAGGCATTTGGGCCCATGTATAGTGCATTGGGATTCTTGTTGGGCACTTTTAGGTACAACACACAGTCACCAGCCACTCAGAATGTACTGGGAACAAGTTACAGCCAAATGTCACCAAAGTGCTTCACTCAGCCTGAAAAGGCTATTTAGACCCATGATATTTTTAAGAAAGTGGGTGTCAGTTTAGTCATAAGGAAGGCCTTTGGGATCATGTATTGTGGATTGGGCTTCTATTTGGCCACTTTTAGCCAAGTCACACAGTCAGCAGCCACTTAGACTGTACTTGGAACAAGTTACAGTTAAACGTCACCAAAGTGCTTCTCTCAGCCTGAAAAGGCTATTTTGACCAATGATTTTTTTAAAGAAAATGAGTGTCAGTTTTGTCATAAGGAAGGCATTTGGGCCCATGTATAGTGCATTGGGAATCTATTTGGGCACTTTTAGGTACAACACACAGTCACCAGCCACTCAGAATGTACTGGGAACAAGTTACAGCCAAAAGTCACCAAAGTGCTTCTCTCAGCCTGAAAAGGCTATTTAGACCCATGATATTTTTAAGAAAGTGGGTGTCAGTTTAGTCATAAGGAAGGCCTTTGGGCTCATGTATTGTGGATTGGGCTTCTATTTGGCCACTTTTAACCAAGTCACACAGTCAGCAGCCACTTAGACTGTACTGGGAACAAGTTACAGTGAAACGTTACCGGGAACAAGTTACAGTGAAACGTCACCAAAGTGCTTCTCTCAGCCTGAAAAGGCTATTTTGACCAATGATTTTTTTAAGAAAATGAGTGTCAGTTTTGTCATAAGGAAGGCATTTGGGCCCATGTATAGTGCATTGGGATTCTTGTTGGGCACTTTTAGGTACAACACACAGTCACCAGCCACTCAGAATGTACTGGGAACAAGTTACAGCCAAATGTCACCAAAGTGCTTCACTAAGCCTGGAAAGGCTATTTAGACCAATGATATTTTTAAGAAAGTGGGTGTCAGTTTAGTCATAAGGAAGGCCTTTGGGCTCATGTATTGTGGATTGGGCTTCTATTTGGCCACTTTTAGCCAAGTCACACAGTCAGCAGCCACTTAGACTGTACTGGGAACAAGTTACAGTTAAACGTCACCAAAGTGCTTCTCTCAGCCTGAAAAGGCTATTTTGACCAATGATCTTTTTAAGAAAATAAGTGTCAGTTTTGTCATAAGGAAGGCATTTGGGCCCATGTATAGTGCATTGGGATTCTATTTGGGCACTTTTAGGTACAACACACAGTCACCAGCCACTCAGAATGTACTAGGAACAAGTTACAGCCAAATGTCACCAAAGTGCTTCACTCAGCCTGAAAAGGCTATTTAGACCCATGATATTTTTAAGAAAGTGGGTGTCAGTTTAGTCATAAGGAAGGCCTTTGGGATCATGTATTGTGGATTGGGCTTCTATTTGGCCACTTTTAGCCAAGTCACACAGTCAGCAGCCACTTAGACTGTACTGGGAACAAGTTACAGTTAAACGTCACCAAAGTGCTTCTCTCAGCCTGAAAAGGCTATTTTGACCAATGATCTTTTTAAGAAAATAAGTGTCAGTTTTGTCATAAGGAAGGCATTTGGGCCCATGTAGAGTGCATTGGGATTCTATTTGGGCACTTTTAGGTACAACACACAGTCACCAGCCACTCAGAATGTACTGGGAACAAGTTACAGCCAAATGTCACCAAAGTGCTTCACTCAGCCTGAAAAGGCTATTTAGACCCATGATGTTTTTAAGAAAGTGGGTGTCAGTTTAGTCATAAGGAAGGCCTTTGGGCTCATGTATTGTGGATTGGGCTTCTATTTGGCCACTTTTAACCAAGTCACACAGTCAGCGGCCACTTAGACTGTACTGGGAACAAGTTACAGTGAAACGTCACCAAAGTGCTTCTCTCAGCCTGAAAAGGCTATTTTGACCAATGATTTTTTTAAGAAAATGAGTGTCAGTTTTGTCATAAGGAAGGCATTTGGGCCCATGTAGAGTGCATTGGGATTCTATTTCGGCAATTTTAGGTACAACACACAGTCACCAGCCACTCAGAATGTACTGGGAACAAGTTACAGCCAAATGTCACCAAAGTGCTTTTCTCAGCCTGAAAAGGCTATTTAGACCCATGATATTTTTAAGAAAGTGGGTGTCAGTTTAGTCATAAGGAAGGCCTTTGGGCTCATGTATTGTGGATTGGGCTTCTATTTGGCCACTTTTAACCAAGTCACACAGTCAGCAGCCACTTAGACTGTACTGGGAACAAGTTACAGTGAAACGTTACCGGGAACAAGTTACAGTTAAACGTCACCAAAGTGCTTCTCTCAGCCTGAAAAGGCTATTTTGACCAATGATCTTTTTAAGAAAATAAGTGTCAGTTTTGTCATAAGGAAGGCATTTGGGCCCATGTAGAGTGCATTGGGATTCTATTTGGGCACTTTTAGGTACAACACACAGTCACCAGCCACTCAGAATGTACTGGGAACAAGTTACAGCCAAATGTCACCAAAGTGCTTCACTCAGCCTGAAAAGGCTATTTAGACCCATGATGTTTTTAAGAAAGTGGGTGTCAGTTTAGTCATAAGGAAGGCCTTTGGGCTCATGTATTGTGGATTGGGCTTCTATTTGGCCACTTTTAACCAAGTCACACAGTCAGCGGCCACTTAGACTGTACTGGGAACAAGTTACAGTGAAACGTCACCAAAGTGCTTCTCTCAGCCTGAAAAGGCTATTTTGACCAATGATTTTTTTAAGAAAATGAGTGTCAGTTTTGTCATAAGGAAGGCATTTGGGCCCATGTAGAGTGCATTGGGATTCTATTTCGGCAATTTTAGGTACAACACACAGTCACCAGCCACTCAGAATGTACTGGGAACAAGTTACAGCCAAATGTCACCAAAGTGCTTTTCTCAGCCTGAAAAGGCTATTTAGACCCATGATATTTTTAAGAAAGTGGGTGTCAGTTTAGTCATAAGGAAGGCCTTTGGGCTCATGTATTGTGGATTGGGCTTCTATTTGGCCACTTTTAACCAAGTCACACAGTCAGCAGCCACTTAGACTGTACTGGGAACAAGTTACAGTGAAACGTTACCGGGAACAAGTTACAGTGAAACGTCACCAAAGTGCTTCTCTCAGCCTGAAAAGGCTATTTTGACCAATGATTTTTTTAAGAAAATGAGTGTCAGTTTTGTCATAAGGAAGGCATTTGGGCCCATGTATAGTGCATTGGGATTCTTGTTGGGCACTTTTAGGTACAACACACAGTCACCAGCCACTCAGAATGTACTGGGAACAAGTTACAGCCAAATGTCACCAAAGTGCTTCACTAAGCCTGGAAAGGCTATTTAGACCAATGATATTTTTAAGAAAGTGGGTGTCAGTTTAGTCATAAGGAAGGCCTTTGGGCTCATGTATTGTGGATTGGGCTTCTATTTGGCCACTTTTAGCCAAGTCACACAGTCAGCAGCCACTTAGACTGTACTGGGAACAAGTTACAGTTAAACGTCACCAAAGTGCTTCTCTCAGCCTGAAAAGGCTATTTTGACCAATGATCTTTTTAAGAAAATAAGTGTCAGTTTTGTCATAAGGAAGGCATTTGGGCCCATGTATAGTGCATTGGGATTCTATTTGGGCACTTTTAGGTACAACACACAGTCACCAGCCACTCAGAATGTACTGGGAACAAGTTACAGCCAAATGTCACCAAAGTGCTTCACTCAGCCTGAAAAGGCTATTTAGACCCATGATATTTTTAAGAAAGTGGGTGTCAGTTTAGTCATAAGGAAGGCCTTTGGGATCATGTATTGTGGATTGGGCTTCTATTTGGCCACTTTTAGCCAAGTCACACAGTCAGCAGCCACTTAGACTGTACTGGGAACAAGTTACAGTTAAACGTCACCAAAGTGCTTCTCTCAGCCTGAAAAGGCTATTTTGACCAATGATCTTTTTAAGAAAATAAGTGTCAGTTTTGTCATAAGGAAGGCATTTGGGCCCATGTAGAGTGCATTGGGATTCTATTTGGGCACTTTTAGGTACAACACACAGTCACCAGCCACTCAGAATGTACTGGGAACAAGTTACAGCCAAATGTCACCAAAGTGCTTCACTCAGCCTGAAAAGGCTATTTAGACCCATGATATTTTTAAGAAAGTGGGTGTCAGTTTAGTCATAAGGAAGGCCTTTGGGCTCATGTATTGTGGATTGGGCTTCTATTTGGCCACTTTTAACCAAGTCACACAGTCAGCGGCCACTTAGACTGTACTGGGAACAAGTTACAGTGAAACGTCACCAAAGTGCTTCTCTCAGCCTGAAAAGGCTATTTTGACCAATGATTTTTTTAAGAAAATGAGTGTCAGTTTTGTCATAAGGAAGGCATTTGGGCCCATGTAGAGTGCATTGGGATTCTATTTCGGCAATTTTAGGTACAACACACAGTCACCAGCCACTCAGAATGTACTGGGAACAAGTTACAGCCAAATGTCACCAAAGTGCTTTTCTCAGCCTGAAAAGGCTATTTAGACCCATGATATTTTTAAGAAAGTGGGTGTCAGTTTAGTCATAAGGAAGGCCTTTGGGCTCATGTATTGTGGATTGGGCTTCTATTTGGCCACTTTTAACCAAGTCACACAGTCAGCAGCCACTTAGACTGTACTGGGAACAAGTTACAGTGAAACGTTACCGGGAACAAGTTACAGTGAAACGTCACCAAAGTGCTTCTCTCAGCCTGAAAAGGCTATTTTGACCAATGATTTTCTTAAGAAAATGAGTGTCAGTTTTGTCATAAGGAAGGCATTTGGGCCCATGTATAGTGCATTGGGATTCTATTTGGGCACTTTTAGGTCCAACACACAGTCACCAGCCACTCAGAATGTACTGGGAACAAGTTACAGCCAAATGTCACCAAAGTGCTTCTCTCAGCCTGAAAAGGCTATTTAGACCCATGATATTTTTTAAGAAAGTGGGTGTCAGTTTACTCATAAGGAAGGCCTTTAGGCTCATGTATTGTGGATTGGGCTTCTATTTGGCCACTTTTAACCAAGTCACACAGTCAGCAGCCACTTAGACTGTACTGGGAACAAGTTACAGTTAAACGTCACCAAAGTGCTTCTCTCAGCCTGAAAAGGCTATTTTGACCAATGATTTTTTTTAAGAAAATGAGTGTCAGTTATGTCATAAGGAAGGCATTTGGGCCCATGTAGAGTGCATTGGGATTCTATTTGGGCACTTTTAGGTACAACACACAGTCACCAGCCACTCAGAATGTACTGGGAACAAGTTACAGCTAAATGTCACCAAAGTGCTTCTCTCAGCCTGAAAAGGCTATTTAGACCCATGATATTTTTAAGAAAGTGGGTGTCAGTTTAGTCATAAGGAAGGCCTTTGGCCTCATGTATTGTGGATTGGGCTTCTATTTGGCCACTTTTAGCCAAGTCACACAGTCAGCAGCCACTTAGACTGTACTGGGAACAAGTTACAGTGAAACGTCACCAAAGTGCTTCTCTCAGCCTGAAAAGGCTATTTTGACCAATGATCTTTTTAAGAAAATGAGTGTCAGTTTTGTCATAAGGAAGGCATTTGGGCCCATGTATAGTGCATTGGGATTCTATTTGGGCACTTTTAGGTACAACACACAGTCACCAGCCACTCAGAATGTACTGGGAACAAGTTACAGCCAAATGTCACCAAAGTGCTTCACTCAGCCTGAAAAGGCTATTTAGACCCATGATATTTTTAAGAAATTGGGTGCCAGTTTAGTCATAAGGAAGGCCTTTGGGCGCATGTATTGTGGATTGGGCTTCTATTTGGCCACTTTTAGCCAAGTCACACAGTCAGCTGCCACTTAAACTGTACTGGGAACAAGTTACAGTTAAACGTCACCAAAGTGCTTCTCTCAGCCTGAAAAGGCTATTTTGACCAATGATTTTTTAAAGAAAATGAGTGTCAGTTTTGTCATAAGGAAGGCATTTGGGCCCATGTAGAGTGCATTGGGATTCTATTTGGGCACTTTTAGGTACAACACACATTTGACCAATGATTTTTTAATGAAAATGAGTGTCAGTTTTGTCATAAGGAAGGCATTTGGGCCCATGTAGAGTGCATTGGGATTCTATTTCGGCAATTTTTAGGTACAACACACAGTCACCAGCCACTCAGAATGTACTGGGAACAAGTTACAGCCAAATGTCACCAAAGTGCTTTTCTCAGCCTGAAAAGGCTATTTAGACCCATGATATTTTTAAGAAAGTGGGTGTCAGTTTAGTCATAAGGAAGGCCTTTGGGCTCATGTATTGTGGATTGGGCTTCTATTTGGCCACTTTTAACCAAGTCACACAGTCAGCAGCCACTTAGACTGTACTGGGAACAAGTTACAGTGAAACGTTACCGGGAACAAGTTACAGTGAAACGTCACCAAAGTGCTTCTCTCAGCCTGAAAAGGCTATTTTGACCAATGATTTTCTTAAGAAAATGAGTGTCAGTTATGTCATAAGGAAGGCATTTGGGCCCATGTAGAGTGCATTGGGATTCTATTTGGGCACTTTTAGGTACAACACACAGTCACCAGCCACTCAGAATGTACTGGGAACAAGTTACAGCTAAATGTCACCAAAGTGCTTCTCTCAGCCTGAAAAGGCTATTTAGACCCATGATATTTTTAAGAAAGTGGGTGTCAGTTTAGTCATAAGGAAGGCCTTTGGCCTCATGTATTGTGGATTGGGCTTCTATTTGGCCACTTTTAGCCAAGTCACACAGTCAGCAGCCACTTAGACTGTACTGGGAACAAGTTACAGTGAAACGTCACCAAAGTGCTTCTCTCAGCCTGAAAAGGCTATTTTGACCAATGATCTTTTTAAGAAAATGAGTGTCAGTTTTGTCATAAGGAAGGCATTTGGGCCCATGTATAGTGCATTGGGATTCTATTTGGGCACTTTTAGGTACAACACACAGTCACCAGCCACTCAGAATGTACTGGGAACAAGTTACAGCCAAATGTCACCAAAGTGCTTCACTCAGCCTGAAAAGGCTATTTAGACCCATGATATTTTTAAGAAATTGGGTGCCAGTTTAGTCATAAGGAAGGCCTTTGGGCGCATGTATTGTGGATTGGGCTTCTATTTGGCCACTTTTAGCCAAGTCACACAGTCAGCTGCCACTTAGACTGTACTGGGAACAAGTTACAGTTAAACGTCACCAAAGTGCTTCTCTCAGCCTGAAAAGGCTATTTTGACCAATGATTTTTTAAAGAAAATGAGTGTCAGTTTTGTCATAAGGAAGGCATTTGGGCCCATGTAGAGTGCATTGGGATTCTATTTGGGCACTTTTAGGTACAACACACATTTGACCAATGATTTTTTAATGAAAATGAGTGTCAGTTTTGTCATAAGGAAGGCATTTGGGCCCATGTATAGTGCATTGGGATTCTATTTGGGCACTTTTAGGTCCAATGTACTGGGAACAAGTTACAGCCAAATGTCACCAAAGTGCTTCTCTCAGCCTGAAAAGGCTATTTAGACCCATGATATTTTTTAAGAAAGTCAGTTTACTCATAAGGAAGGCCTTTAGGCTCATGTATTGTGGATTGGGCTTCTATTTGGCCACTTTTAACCAAGTCACACAGTCAGCAGCCACTTAGACTGTACTGGGAACAAGTTACAGTTAAACGTCACCAAAGTGCTTCTCTCAGCCTGAAAAGGCTATTTTGACCAATGATTTTTTTTAAGAAAATGAGTGTCAGTTATGTCATAAGGAAGGCATTTGGGCCCATGTAGAGTGCATTGGGATTCTATTTGGGCACTTTTAGGTACAACACACAGTCACTAGCCACTCAGAATGTACTGGGAACAAGTTACAGCTAAATGTCACCAAAGTGCTTCTCTCAGCCTGAAAAGGCTATTTAGACCCATGATATTTTTAAGAAAGTGGGTGTCAGTTTAGTCATAAGGAAGGCCTTTGGCCTCATGTATTGTGGATTGGGCTTCTATTTGGCCACTTTTAACCAAGTCACACAGTCAGCAGCCACTTAGACTGTACTGGGAACAAGTTACAGTTAAACGTCACCAAAGTGCTTCTCTCAGCCTGAAAAGGCTATTTTGACCAATGATTTTTTTAAGAAAATGAGTGTCAGTTTTGTCATAAGGAAGGCATTTGGGCCCATGTATAGTGCATTGGGATTCTATTTGGGCACTTTTAGGTACAACACACAGTCACCAGCCACTCAGAATGTACTGGGAACAAGTTACAGCCAAATGTCACCAAAGTGCTTCACTCAGCCTGAAAAGGCTATTTAGACCCATGATATTTTTAAGAAAGTGGGTGTCAGTTTAGTCATAAGGAAGGCCTTTGGGCGCATGTATTGTGGATTGGGCTTTTATTTGGCCACTTTTAGCCAAGTCACACAGTCAGCTGCCACTTAGACTGTACTGGGAACAAGTTACAGTTAAACGTCACCAAAGTGCTTCTCTCAGCCTGAAAAGGCTATTTTGACCAATGATTTTTTAAAGAAAATGAGTGTCAGTTTTGTCATAAGGAAGGCATTTGGGCCCATGTAGAGTGCATTGGGATTCTATTTGGGCACTTTTAGGTACAACACACATTTGACCAATGATTTTTTAATGAAAATGAGTGTCAGTTTTGTCATAAGGAAGGCATTTGGGCCCATGTATAGTGCATTGGGATTCTATTTGGGCACTTTTAGGTCCAATGTACTGGGAACAAGTTACAGCCAAATGTCACCAAAGTGCTTCTCTCAGCCTGAAAAGGCTATTTAGACCCATGATATTTTTTAAGAAAGTCAGTTTACTCATAAGGAAGGCCTTTAGGCTCATGTATTGTGGATTGGGCTTCTATTTGGCCACTTTTAACCAAGTCACACAGTCAGCAGCCACTTAGACTGTACTGGGAACAAGTTACAGTTAAACGTCACCAAAGTGCTTCTCTCAGCCTGAAAAGGCTATTTTGACCAATGATTTTTTTTAAGAAAATGAGTGTCAGTTATGTCATAAGGAAGGCATTTGGGCCCATGTAGAGTGCATTGGGATTCTATTTGGGCACTTTTAGGTACAACACACAGTCACTAGCCACTCAGAATGTACTGGGAACAAGTTACAGCTAAATGTCACCAAAGTGCTTCTCTCAGCCTGAAAAGGCTATTTAGACCCATGATATTTTTAAGAAAGTGGGTGTCAGTTTAGTCATAAGGAAGGCCTTTGGCCTCATGTATTGTGGATTGGGCTTCTATTTGGCCACTTTTAGCCAAGTCACACAGTCAGCAGCCACTTAGACTGTACTGGGAACAAGTTACAGTTAAACGTCACCAAAGTGCTTCTCTCAGCCTGAAAAGGCTATTTTGACCAATGATTTTTTTAAGAAAATGAGTGTCAGTTTTGTCATAAGGAAGGCATTTGGGCCCATGTATAGTGCATTGGGATTCTATTTGGGCACTTTTAGGTACAACACACAGTCACCAGCCACTCAGAATGTACTGGGAACAAGTTACAAGCAAATGTCACCAAAGTGCTTTTCTCAGCCTGAAAAGGCTATTTAGACCCATGATATTTTTAAGAAAGTGGGTGTCAGTTTAGTCATAAGGAAGGCCTTTGGGCTCATGTATTGTGGATTGGGCTTCTATTTGGCCACTTTTAACCAAGTCACACAGTCAGCAGCCACTTAGACTGTACTGGGAACAAGTTACAGTGAAACGTTACCGGGAACAAGTTACAGTGAAACGTCACCAAAGTGCTTCTCTCAGCCTGAAAAGGCTATTTTGACCAATGATTTTTTTAAGAAAATGAGTGTCAGTTTTGTCATAAGGAAGGCATTTGGGCCCATGTATAGTGCATTGGGATTCTTGTTGGGCACTTTTAGGTACAACACACAGTCACCAGCCACTCAGAATGTACTGGGAATAAGTTACAGCCAAATGTCACCAAAGTGCTTCTCTCAGCCTGAAAAGGCTATTTAGACCCATGATATTTTTTAAGAAAGTGGGTGTCAGTTTACTCATAAGGAAGGCCTTTAGGCTCATGTATTGTGGATTGGGCTTCTATTTGGCCACTTTTAATCAAGTCACACAGTCAGCAGCCACTTAGACTGTACTGGGAACAAGTTACAGTTAAACGTCACCAAAGTGCTTCTCTCAGCCTGAAAAGGCTATTTTGACCAATGATTTTTTTAAAGAAAATGAGTGTCAGTTTTGTCATAAGGAAGGCATTTGGGCCCATGTATAGTGCATTGGGAATCTATTTGGGCACTTTTAGGTACAACACACAGTCACCAGCCACTCAGAATGTACTGGGAACAAGTTACAGCCAAAAGTCACCAAAGTGCTTCTCTCAGCCTGAAAAGGCTATTTAGACCCATGATATTTTTAAGAAAGTGGGTGTCAGTTTAGTCATAAGGAAGGCATTTGGGCCCATGTTTAGTGCATTGGGAATCTATTTGGCCACTTTTAACCAAGTCACACAGTCAGCAGCCACTTAGACTGTACTGGGAACAAGTTACAGTGAAACGTCACCAAAGTGCTTGTCTCAGCCTGAAAAGGCTATTTTGACCAATGATTTTTTTAAGAAAATGAGTGTCAGTTTTGTCATAAGGAAGGCATTTGGGCCCATGTATAGTGCATTGGGATTCTTGTTGGGCACTTTTAGGTACAACACACAGTCACCAGCCACTCAGAATGTACTGGGAACAAGTTACAGCCAAATGTCACCAAAGTGCTTTTCTCAGCCTGAAAAGGCTATTTAGACCCATGATATTTTTAAGAAAGTGGGTGTCAGTTTAGTCATAAGGAAGGCCTTTGGGCTCATGTATTGTGGATTGGGCTTCTATTTGGCCACTTTTAACCAAGTCACACAGTCAGCAGCCACTTAGACTGTACTGGGAACAAGTTACAGTGAAACGTTACCGGGAACAAGTTACAGTGAAACGTCACCAAAGTGCTTCTCTCAGCCTGAAAAGGCTATTTTGACCAATGATTTTTTTAAGAAAATGAGTGTCAGTTTTGTCATAAGGAAGGCATTTGGGCCCATGTATAGTGCATTGGGATTCTTGTTGGGCACTTTTAGGTACAACACACAGTCACCAGCCACTCAGAATGTACTGGGAACAAGTTACAGCCAAATGTCACCAAAGTGCTTCACTCAGCCTGGAAAGGCTATTTAGACCCATGATATTTTTAAGAAAGTGGGTGTCAGTTTAGTCATAAGGAAGGCCTTTGGGCTCATGTATTGTGGATTGGGCTTCTATTTGGCCACTTTTAACCAAGTCACACAGTCAGCAGCCACTTAGACTGTACTGGGAACAAGTTACAGTTAAACGTCACCAAAGTGCTTCTCTCAGCCTGAAAAGGCTATTTTGACCAATGATTTTTTTAAGAAAATGAGTGTCAGTTTTGTCATAAGGAAGGCATTTGGGCCCATGTATAGTGCATTGGGATTCTATTTGGGCACTTTTAGGTACAACACACAGTCACCAGCCACTCAGAATGTACTGGGAACAAGTTACAAGCAAATGTCACCAAAGTGCTTTTCTCAGCCTGAAAAGGCTATTTAGACCCATGATATTTTTAAGAAAGTGGGTGTCAGTTTAGTCATAAGGAAGGCCTTTGGGCTCATGTATTGTGGATTGGGCTTCTATTTGGCCACTTTTAACCAAGTCACACAGTCAGCAGCCACTTAGACTGTACTGGGAACAAGTTACAGTGAAACGTTACCGGGAACAAGTTACAGTGAAACGTCACCAAAGTGCTTCTCTCAGCCTGAAAAGGCTATTTTGACCAATGATTTTTTTAAGAAAATGAGTGTCAGTTTTGTCATAAGGAAGGCATTTGGGCCCATGTATAGTGCATTGGGATTCTTGTTGGGCACTTTTAGGTACAACACACAGTCACCAGCCACTCAGAATGTACTGGGAATAAGTTACAGCCAAATGTCACCAAAGTGCTTCTCTCAGCCTGAAAAGGCTATTTAGACCCATGATATTTTTTAAGAAAGTGGGTGTCAGTTTACTCATAAGGAAGGCCTTTAGGCTCATGTATTGTGGATTGGGCTTCTATTTGGCCACTTTTAATCAAGTCACACAGTCAGCAGCCACTTAGACTGTACTGGGAACAAGTTACAGTTAAACGTCACCAAAGTGCTTCTCTCAGCCTGAAAAGGCTATTTTGACCAATGATTTTTTTAAAGAAAATGAGTGTCAGTTTTGTCATAAGGAAGGCATTTGGGCCCATGTATAGTGCATTGGGAATCTATTTGGGCACTTTTAGGTACAACACACAGTCACCAGCCACTCAGAATGTACTGGGAACAAGTTACAGCCAAAAGTCACCAAAGTGCTTCTCTCAGCCTGAAAAGGCTATTTAGACCCATGATATTTTTAAGAAAGTGGGTGTCAGTTTAGTCATAAGGAAGGCATTTGGGCCCATGTTTAGTGCATTGGGAATCTATTTGGCCACTTTTAACCAAGTCACACAGTCAGCAGCCACTTAGACTGTACTGGGAACAAGTTACAGTGAAACGTCACCAAAGTGCTTGTCTCAGCCTGAAAAGGCTATTTTGACCAATGATTTTTTTAAGAAAATGAGTGTCAGTTTTGTCATAAGGAAGGCATTTGGGCCCATGTATAGTGCATTGGGATTCTTGTTGGGCACTTTTAGGTACAACACACAGTCACCAGCCACTCAGAATGTACTGGGAACAAGTTACAGCCAAATGTCACCAAAGTGCTTTTCTCAGCCTGAAAAGGCTATTTAGACCCATGATATTTTTAAGAAAGTGGGTGTCAGTTTAGTCATAAGGAAGGCCTTTGGGCTCATGTATTGTGGATTGGGCTTCTATTTGGCCACTTTTAACCAAGTCACACAGTCAGCAGCCACTTAGACTGTACTGGGAACAAGTTACAGTGAAACGTTACCGGGAACAAGTTACAGTGAAACGTCACCAAAGTGCTTCTCTCAGCCTGAAAAGGCTATTTTGACCAATGATTTTTTTAAGAAAATGAGTGTCAGTTTTGTCATAAGGAAGGCATTTGGGCCCATGTATAGTGCATTGGGATTCTTGTTGGGCACTTTTAGGTACAACACACAGTCACCAGCCACTCAGAATGTACTGGGAACAAGTTACAGCCAAATGTCACCAAAGTGCTTCACTCAGCCTGGAAAGGCTATTTAGACCCATGATATTTTTAAGAAAGTGGGTGTCAGTTTAGTCATAAGGAAGGCCTTTGGGCTCATGTATTGTGGATTGGGCTTCTATTTGGCCACTTTTAACCAAGTCACACAGTCAGCAGCCACTTAGACTGTACTGGGAACAAGTTACAGTTAAACGTCACCAAAGTGCTTCTCTCAGCCTGAAAAGGCTATTTTGACCAATGATTTTTTTAAGAAAATGAGTGTCAGTTTTGTCATAAGGAAGGCATTTGGGCCCATGTATAGTGCATTGGGATTCTATTTGGGCACTTTTAGGTACAACACACAGTCACCAGCCACTCAGAATGTACTGGGAACAAGTTACAAGCAAATGTCACCAAAGTGCTTTTCTCAGCCTGAAAAGGCTATTTAGACCCATGATATTTTTAAGAAAGTGGGTGTCAGTTTAGTCATAAGGAAGGCCTTTGGGCTCATGTATTGTGGATTGGGCTTCTATTTGGCCACTTTTAACCAAGTCACACAGTCAGCAGCCACTTAGACTGTACTGGGAACAAGTTACAGTGAAACGTTACCGGGAACAAGTTACAGTGAAACGTCACCAAAGTGCTTCTCTCAGCCTGAAAAGGCTATTTTGACCAATGATTTTTTTAAGAAAATGAGTGTCAGTTTTGTCATAAGGAAGGCATTTGGGCCCATGTATAGTGCATTGGGATTCTTGTTGGGCACTTTTAGGTACAACACACAGTCACCAGCCACTCAGAATGTACTGGGAATAAGTTACAGCCAAATGTCACCAAAGTGCTTCTCTCAGCCTGAAAAGGCTATTTAGACCCATGATATTTTTTAAGAAAGTGGGTGTCAGTTTACTCATAAGGAAGGCCTTTAGGCTCATGTATTGTGGATTGGGCTTCTATTTGGCCACTTTTAATCAAGTCACACAGTCAGCAGCCACTTAGACTGTACTGGGAACAAGTTACAGTTAAACGTCACCAAAGTGCTTCTCTCAGCCTGAAAAGGCTATTTTGACCAATGATTTTTTTAAAGAAAATGAGTGTCAGTTTTGTCATAAGGAAGGCATTTGGGCCCATGTATAGTGCATTGGGAATCTATTTGGGCACTTTTAGGTACAACACACAGTCACCAGCCACTCAGAATGTACTGGGAACAAGTTACAGCCAAATGTCACCAAAGTGCTTCACTCAGCCTGAAAAGGCTATTTAGACCCATGATATTTTTAAGAAATTGGGTGCCAGTTTAGTCATAAGGAAGGCCTTTGGGCGCATGTATTGTGGATTGGGCTTCTATTTGGCCACTTTTAGCCAAGTCACACAGTCAGCTGCCACTTAGACTGTACTGGGAACAAGTTACAGTGAAACGTCACCAAAGTGCTTCTCTCAGCCTGAAAAGGCTATTTTGACCAATGATTTTCTTAAGAAAATGAGTGTCAGTTTTGTCATAAGGAAGGCATTTGGGCCCATGTATAGTGCATTGGGATTCTATTTGGGCACTTTTAGGTCCAATGTACTGGGAACAAGTTACAGCCAAATGTCACCAAAGTGCTTCTCTCAGCCTGAAAAGGCTATTTAGACCCATGATATTTTTTAAGAAAGTGGGTGTCAGTTTACTCATAAGGAAGGCCTTTAGGCTCATGTATTGTGGATTGGGCTTCTATTTGGCCACTTTTAACCAAGTCACACAGTCAGCAGCCACTTAGACTGTACTGGGAACAAGTTACAGTTAAACGTCACCAAAGTGCTTCTCTCAGCCTGAAAAGGCTATTTTGACCAATGATTTTTTTTAAGAAAATGAGTGTCAGTTATGTCATAAGGAAGGCATTTGGGCCCATGTAGAGTGCATTGGGATTCTATTTGGGCACTTTTAGGTACAACACACAGTCACTAGCCACTCAGAATGTACTGGGAACAAGTTACAGCTAAATGTCACCAAAGTGCTTCTCTCAGCCTGAAAAGGCTATTTAGACCCATGATATTTTTAAGAAAGTGGGTGTCAGTTTAGTCATAAGGAAGGCCTTTGGCCTCATGTATTGTGGATTGGGCTTCTATTTGGCCACTTTTAGCCAAGTCACACAGTCAGCAGCCACTTAGACTGTACTGGGAACAAGTTACAGTTAAACGTCACCAAAGTGCTTCTCTCAGCCTGAAAAGGCTATTTTGACCAATGATTTTTTTAAGAAAATGAGTGTCAGTTTTGTCATAAGGAAGGCATTTGGGCCCATGTATAGTGCATTGGGATTCTATTTGGGCACTTTTAGGTACAACACACAGTCACCAGCCACTCAGAATGTACTGGGAACAAGTTACAAGCAAATGTCACCAAAGTGCTTTTCTCAGCCTGAAAAGGCTATTTAGACCCATGATATTTTTAAGAAAGTGGGTGTCAGTTTAGTCATAAGGAAGGCCTTTGGGCTCATGTATTGTGGATTGGGCTTCTATTTGGCCACTTTTAACCAAGTCACACAGTCAGCAGCCACTTAGACTGTACTGGGAACAAGTTACAGTGAAACGTTACCGGGAACAAGTTACAGTGAAACGTCACCAAAGTGCTTCTCTCAGCCTGAAAAGGCTATTTTGACCAATGATTTTTTTAAGAAAATGAGTGTCAGTTTTGTCATAAGGAAGGCATTTGGGCCCATGTATAGTGCATTGGGATTCTTGTTGGGCACTTTTAGGTACAACACACAGTCACCAGCCACTCAGAATGTACTGGGAATAAGTTACAGCCAAATGTCACCAAAGTGCTTCTCTCAGCCTGAAAAGGCTATTTAGACCCATGATATTTTTTAAGAAAGTGGGTGTCAGTTTACTCATAAGGAAGGCCTTTAGGCTCATGTATTGTGGATTGGGCTTCTATTTGGCCACTTTTAATCAAGTCACACAGTCAGCAGCCACTTAGACTGTACTGGGAACAAGTTACAGTTAAACGTCACCAAAGTGCTTCTCTCAGCCTGAAAAGGCTATTTTGACCAATGATTTTTTTAAAGAAAATGAGTGTCAGTTTTGTCATAAGGAAGGCATTTGGGCCCATGTATAGTGCATTGGGAATCTATTTGGGCACTTTTAGGTACAACACACAGTCACCAGCCACTCAGAATGTACTGGGAACAAGTTACAGCCAAAAGTCACCAAAGTGCTTCTCTCAGCCTGAAAAGGCTATTTAGACCCATGATATTTTTAAGAAAGTGGGTGTCAGTTTAGTCATAAGGAAGGCATTTGGGCCCATGTTTAGTGCATTGGGAATCTATTTGGCCACTTTTAACCAAGTCACACAGTCAGCAGCCACTTAGACTGTACTGGGAACAAGTTACAGTGAAACGTCACCAAAGTGCTTCTCTCAGCCTGAAAAGGCTATTTTGACCAATGATTTTTTTAAGAAAATGAGTGTCAGTTTTGTCATAAGGAAGGCATTTGGGCCCATGTATAGTGCATTGGGATTCTTGTTGGGCACTTTTAGGTACAACACACAGTCACCAGCCACTCAGAATGTACTGGGAACAAGTTACAGCCAAATGTCACCAAAGTGCTTTTCTCAGCCTGAAAAGGCTATTTAGACCCATGATATTTTTAAGAAAGTGGGTGTCAGTTTAGTCATAAGGAAGGCCTTTGGGCTCATGTATTGTGGATTGGGCTTCTATTTGGCCACTTTTAACCAAGTCACACAGTCAGCAGCCACTTAGACTGTACTGGGAACAAGTTACAGTGAAACGTTACCGGGAACAAGTTACAGTGAAACGTCACCAAAGTGCTTCTCTCAGCCTGAAAAGGCTATTTTGACCAATGATTTTTTTAAGAAAATGAGTGTCAGTTTTGTCATAAGGAAGGCATTTGGGCCCATGTATAGTGCATTGGGATTCTTGTTGGGCACTTTTAGGTACAACACACAGTCACCAGCCACTCAGAATGTACTGGGAACAAGTTACAGCCAAATGTCACCAAAGTGCTTCACTCAGCCTGGAAAGGCTATTTAGACCCATGATATTTTTAAGAAAGTGGGTGTCAGTTTAGTCATAAGGAAGGCCTTTGGGCTCATGTATTGTGGATTTGGGCTTCTATTTGGCCACTTTTAGCCAAGTCACACAGTCAGCAGCCACTTAGACTGTACTGGGAACAAGTTACAGTTAAACGTCACCAAAGTGCTTCTCTCAGCCTGAAAAGGCTATTTTGACCAATGATCTTTTTAAGAAAATAAGTGTCAGTTTTGTCATAAGGAAGGCATTTGGGCCCATGTATAGTGCATTGGGATTCTTGTTGGGCACTTTTAGGTACAACACACAGTCACCAGCCACTCAGAATGTACTGGGAACAAGTTACAGCCAAATGTCACCAAAGTGCTTCACTCAGCCTGAAAAGGCTATTTAGACCCATGATATTTTTAAGAAAGTGGGTGTCAGTTTAGTCATAAGGAAGGCCTTTGGGCGCATGTATTGTGGATTGGGCTTTTATTTGGCCACTTTTAGCCAAGTCACACAGTCAGCTGCCACTTAGACTGTACTGGGAACAAGTTACAGTTAAACGTCACCAAAGTGCTTCTCTCAGCCTGAAAAGGCTATTTTGACCAATGATTTTTTAAAGAAAATGAGTGTCAGTTTTGTCATAAGGAAGGCATTTGGGCCCATGTAGAGTGCATTGGGATTCTATTTGGGCACTTTTAGGTACAACACACATTTGACCAATGATTTTTTAATGAAAATGAGTGTCAGTTTTGTCATAAGGAAGGCATTTGGGCCCATGTAGAGTGCATTGGGATTCTATTTCGGCAATTTTAGGTACAACACACAGTCACCAGCCACTCAGAATGTACTGGGAACAAGTTACAGCCAAATGTCACCAAAGTGCTTTTCTCAGCCTGAAAAGGCTATTTAGACCCATGATATTTTTAAGAAAGTGGGTGTCAGTTTAGTCATAAGGAAGGCCTTTGGGCTCATGTATTGTGGATTGGGCTTCTATTTGGCCACTTTTAACCAAGTCACACAGTCAGCAGCCACTTAGACTGTACTGGGAACAAGTTACAGTGAAACGTTACCGGGAACAAGTTACAGTGAAACGTCACCAAAGTGCTTCTCTCAGCCTGAAAAGGCTATTTTGACCAATGATTTTCTTAAGAAAATGAGTGTCAGTTTTGTCATAAGGAAGGCATTTGGGCCCATGTATAGTGCATTGGGATTCTATTTGGGCACTTTTAGGTCCAACACACAGTCACCAGCCACTCAGAATGTACTGGGAACAAGTTACAGCCAAATGTCACCAAAGTGCTTCTCTCAGCCTGAAAAGGCTATTTAGACCCATGATATTTTTTAAGAAAGTGGGTGTCAGTTTACTCATAAGGAAGGCCTTTAGGCTCATGTATTGTGGATTGGGCTTCTATTTGGCCACTTTTAATCAAGTCACACAGTCAGCAGCCAGTTAGACTGTACTGGGAACAAGTTACAGTTAAACGTCACCAAAGTGCTTCTCTCAGCCTGAAAAGGCTATTTTGACCAATGATTTTTTTAAAGAAAATGAGTGTCAGTTTTGTCATAAGGAAGGCATTTGGGCCCATGTATAGTGCATTGGGAATCTATTTGGGCACTTTTAGGTACAACACACAGTCACCAGCCACTCAGAATGTACTGGGAACAAGTTACAGCCAAATGTCACCAAAGTGCTTCACTCAGCCTGAAAAGGCTATTTAGACCCATGATATTTTTAAGAAATTGGGTGCCAGTTTAGTCATAAGGAAGGCCTTTGGGCGCATGTATTGTGGATTGGGCTTCTATTTGGCCACTTTTAGCCAAGTCACACAGTCAGCTGCCACTTAGACTGTACTGGGAACAAGTTACAGTGAAACGTCACCAAAGTGCTTCTCTCAGCCTGAAAAGGCTATTTTGACCAATGATTTTCTTAAGAAAATGAGTGTCAGTTTTGTCATAAGGAAGGCATTTGGGCCCATGTATAGTGCATTGGGATTCTATTTGGGCACTTTTAGGTCCAATGTACTGGGAACAAGTTACAGCCAAATGTCACCAAAGTGCTTCTCTCAGCCTGAAAAGGCTATTTAGACCCATGATATTTTTTAAGAAAGTGGGTGTCAGTTTACTCATAAGGAAGGCCTTTAGGCTCATGTATTGTGGATTGGGCTTCTATTTGGCCACTTTTAACCAAGTCACACAGTCAGCAGCCACTTAGACTGTACTGGGAACAAGTTACAGTTAAACGTCACCAAAGTGCTTTTCTCAGCCTGAAAAGGCTATTTTGACCAATGATTTTTTTTAAGAAAATGAGTGTCAGTTATGTCATAAGGAAGGCATTTGGGCCCTTGTAGAGTGCATTGGGATTCTATTTGGGCACTTTTAGGTACAACACACAGTCACTAGCCACTCAGAATGTACTGGGAACAAGTTACAGCTAAATGTCACCAAAGTGCTTCTCTCAGCCTGAAAAGGCTATTTAGACCCATGATATTTTTAAGAAAGTGGGTGTCAGTTTAGTCATAAGGAAGGCCTTTGGCCTCATGTATTGTGGATTGGGCTTCTATTTGGCCACTTTTAGCCAAGTCACACAGTCAGCAGCCACTTAGACTGTACTGGGAACAAGTTACAGTTAAACGTCACCAAAGTGCTTCTCTCAGCCTGAAAAGGCTATTTTGACCAATGATTTTTTTAAGAAAATGAGTGTCAGTTTTGTCATAAGGAAGGCATTTGGGCCCATGTATAGTGCATTGGGATTCTATTTGGGCACTTTTAGGTACAACACACAGTCACCAGCCACTCAGAATGTACTGGGAACAAGTTACAAGCAAATGTCACCAAAGTGCTTTTCTCAGCCTGAAAAGGCTATTTAGACCCATGATATTTTTAAGAAAGTGGGTGTCAGTTTAGTCATAAGGAAGGCCTTTGGGCTCATGTATTGTGGATTGGGCTTCTATTTGGCCACTTTTAACCAAGTCACACAGTCAGCAGCCACTTAGACTGTACTGGGAACAAGTTACAGTGAAACGTTACCGGGAACAAGTTACAGTGAAACGTCACCAAAGTGCTTCTCTCAGCCTGAAAAGGCTATTTTGACCAATGATTTTTTTAAGAAAATGAGTTTCAGTTTTGTCATAAGGAAGGCATTTGGGCCCATGTATAGTGCATTGGGATTCTTGTTGGGCACTTTTAGGTACAACACACAGTCACCAGCCACTCAGAATGTACTGGGAATAAGTTACAGCCAAATGTCACCAAAGTGCTTCTCTCAGCCTGAAAAGGCTATTTAGACCCATGATATTTTTTAAGAAAGTGGGTGTCAGTTTATTCATAAGGAAGGCCTTTAGGCTCATGTATTGTGGATTGGGCTTCTATTTGGCCACTTTTAATCAAGTCACACAGTCAGCAGCCACTTAGACTGTACTGGGAACAAGTTACAGTTAAACGTCACCAAAGTGCTTCTCTCAGCCTGAAAAGGCTATTTTGACCAATGATTTTTTTAAAGAAAATGAGTGTCAGTTTTGTCATAAGGAAGGCATTTGGGCCCATGTATAGTGCATTGGGAATCTATTTGGGCACTTTTAGGTACAACACACAGTCACCAGCCACTCAGAATGTACTGGGAACAAGTTACAGCCAAAAGTCACCAAAGTGCTTCTCTCAGCCTGAAAAGGCTATTTAGACCCATGATATTTTTAAGAAAGTGGGTGTCAGTTTAGTCATAAGGAAGGCATTTGGGCCCATGTTTAGTGCATTGGGAATCTATTTGGCCACTTTTAACCAAGTCACACAGTCAGCAGCCACTTAGACTGTACTGGGAACAAGTTACAGTGAAACGTCACCAAAGTGCTTCTCTCAGCCTGAAAAGGCTATTTTGACCAATGATTTTTTTAAGAAAATGAGTGTCAGTTTTGTCATAAGGAAGGCATTTGGGCCCATGTATAGTGCATTGGGATTCTTGTTGGGCACTTTTAGGTACAACACACAGTCACCAGCCACTCAGAATGTACTGGGAACAAGTTACAGCCAAATGTCACCAAAGTGCTTCACTCAGCCTGAAAAGGCTATTTAGACCCATGATATTTTTAAGAAAGTGGGTGTCAGTTTAGTCATAAGGAAGGCCTTTGGGCGCATGTATTGTGGATTGGGCTTTTATTTGGCCACTTTTAGCCAAGTCACACAGTCAGCTGCCACTTAGACTGTACTGGGAACAAGTTACAGTTAAACGTCACCAAAGTGCTTCTCTCAGCCTGAAAAGGCTATTTTGACCAATGATTTTTTAAAGAAAATGAGTGTCAGTTTTGTCATAAGGAAGGCATTTGGGCCCATGTAGAGTGCATTGGGATTCTATTTGGGCACTTTTAGGTACAACACACATTTGACCAATGATTTTTTAATGAAAATGAGTGTCAGTTTTGTCATAAGGAAGGCATTTGGGCCCATGTAGAGTGCATTGGGATTCTATTTCGGCAATTTTAGGTACAACACACAGTCACCAGCCACTCAGAATGTACTGGGAACAAGTTACAGCCAAATGTCACCAAAGTGCTTTTCTCAGCCTGAAAAGGCTATTTAGACCCATGATATTTTTAAGAAAGTGGGTGTCAGTTTAGTCATAAGGAAGGCCTTTGGGCTCATGTATTGTGGATTGGGCTTCTATTTGGCCACTTTTAACCAAGTCACACAGTCAGCAGCCACTTAGACTGTACTGGGAACAAGTTACAGTGAAACGTTACCGGGAACAAGTTACAGTGAAACGTCACCAAAGTGCTTCTCTCAGCCTGAAAAGGCTATTTTGACCAATGATTTTCTTAAGAAAATGAGTGTCAGTTTTGTCATAAGGAAGGCATTTGGGCCCATGTATAGTGCATTGGGATTCTATTTGGGCACTTTTAGGTCCAACACACAGTCACCAGCCACTCAGAATGTACTGGGAACAAGTTACAGCCAAATGTCACCAAAGTGCTTCTCTCAGCCTGAAAAGGCTATTTAGACCCATGATATTTTTTAAGAAAGTGGGTGTCAGTTTACTCATAAGGAAGGCCTTTAGGCTCATGTATTGTGGATTGGGCTTCTATTTGGCCACTTTTAATCAAGTCACACAGTCAGCAGCCAGTTAGACTGTACTGGGAACAAGTTACAGTTAAACGTCACCAAAGTGCTTCTCTCAGCCTGAAAAGGCTATTTTGACCAATGATTTTTTTAAAGAAAATGAGTGTCAGTTTTGTCATAAGGAAGGCATTTGGGCCCATGTATAGTGCATTGGGAATCTATTTGGGCACTTTTAGGTACAACACACAGTCACCAGCCACTCAGAATGTACTGGGAACAAGTTACAGCCAAATGTCACCAAAGTGCTTCACTCAGCCTGAAAAGGCTATTTAGACCCATGATATTTTTAAGAAATTGGGTGCCAGTTTAGTCATAAGGAAGGCCTTTGGGCGCATGTATTGTGGATTGGGCTTCTATTTGGCCACTTTTAGCCAAGTCACACAGTCAGCTGCCACTTAGACTGTACTGGGAACAAGTTACAGTGAAACGTCACCAAAGTGCTTCTCTCAGCCTGAAAAGGCTATTTTGACCAATGATTATCTTAAGAAAATGAGTGTCAGTTTTGTCATAAGGAAGGCATTTGGGCCCATGTATAGTGCATTGGGATTCTATTTGGGCACTTTTAGGTCCAATGTACTGGGAACAAGTTACAGCCAAATGTCACCAAAGTGCTTCTCTCAGCCTGAAAAGGCTATTTAGACCCATGATATTTTTTAAGAAAGTGGGTGTCAGTTTACTCATAAGGAAGGCCTTTAGGCTCATGTATTGTGGATTGGGCTTCTATTTGGCCACTTTTAACCAAGTCACACAGTCAGCAGCCACTTAGACTGTACTGGGAACAAGTTACAGTTAAACGTCACCAAAGTGCTTTTCTCAGCCTGAAAAGGCTATTTTGACCAATGATTTTTTTTAAGAAAATGAGTGTCAGTTATGTCATAAGGAAGGCATTTGGGCCCTTGTAGAGTGCATTGGGATTCTATTTGGGCACTTTTAGGTACAACACACAGTCACTAGCCACTCAGAATGTACTGGGAACAAGTTACAGCTAAATGTCACCAAAGTGCTTCTCTCAGCCTGAAAAGGCTATTTAGACCCATGATATTTTTAAGAAAGTGGGTGTCAGTTTAGTCATAAGGAAGGCCTTTGGCCTCATGTATTGTGGATTGGGCTTCTATTTGGCCACTTTTAGCCAAGTCACACAGTCAGCAGCCACTTAGACTGTACTGGGAACAAGTTACAGTTAAACGTCACCAAAGTGCTTCTCTCAGCCTGAAAAGGCTATTTTGACCAATGATTTTTTTAAGAAAATGAGTGTCAGTTTTGTCATAAGGAAGGCATTTGGGCCCATGTATAGTGCATTGGGATTCTATTTGGGCACTTTTAGGTACAACACACAGTCACCAGCCACTCAGAATGTACTGGGAACAAGTTACAAGCAAATGTCACCAAAGTGCTTTTCTCAGCCTGAAAAGGCTATTTAGACCCATGATATTTTTAAGAAAGTGGGTGTCAGTTTAGTCATAAGGAAGGCCTTTGGGCTCATGTATTGTGGATTGGGCTTCTATTTGGCCACTTTTAACCAAGTCACACAGTCAGCAGCCACTTAGACTGTACTGGGAACAAGTTACAGTGAAACGTTACCGGGAACAAGTTACAGTGAAACGTCACCAAAGTGCTTCTCTCAGCCTGAAAAGGCTATTTTGACCAATGATTTTTTTAAGAAAATGAGTGTCAGTTTTGTCATAAGGAAGGCATTTGGGCCCATGTATAGTGCATTGGGATTCTTGTTGGGCACTTTTAGGTACAACACACAGTCACCAGCCACTCAGAATGTACTGGGAACAAGTTACAGCCAAATGTCACCAAAGTGCTTTTCTCAGCCTGAAAAGGCTATTTAGACCCATGATATTTTTAAGAAAGTGGGTGTCAGTTTAGTCATAAGGAAGGCCTTTGGGCTCATGTATTGTGGATTGGGCTTCTATTTGGCCACTTTTAACCAAGTCACACAGTCAGCAGCCACTTAGACTGTACTGGGAACAAGTTACAGTGAAACGTTACCGGGAACAAGTTACAGTGAAACGTCACCAAAGTGCTTCTCTCAGCCTGAAAAGGCTATTTTGACCAATGATTTTTTTAAGAAAATGAGTGTCAATTTTGTCATAAGGAAGGCATTTGGGCCCATGTATAGTGCATTGGGATTCTTGTTGGGCCTTTTAGGTACAACACACAGTCACCAGCCACTCAGAATGTACTGGGAACAAGTTACAGCCAAATGTCACCAAAGTGCTTCACTCAGCCTGGAAAGGCTATTTAGACCCATGATATTTTTAAGAAAGTGGGTGTCAGTTTAGTCATAAGGAAGGCCTTTGGGCTCATGTATTGTGGATTGGGCTTCTATTTGGCCACTTTTAGCCAAGTCACACAGTCAGCAGCCACTTAGACTGTACTGGGAACAAGTTACAGTTAAACGTCACCAAAGTGCTTCTCTCAGCCTGAAAAGGCTATTTTGACCAATGATCTTTTTAAGAAAATAAGTGTCAGTTTTGTCATAAGGAAGGCATTTGGGCCCATGTATAGTGCATTGGGATTCTTGTTGGGCACTTTTAGGTACAACACACAGTCACCAGCCACTCAGAATGTACTGGGAACAAGTTACAGCCAAATGTCACCAAAGTGCTTCACTCAGCCTGAAAAGGCTATTTAGACCCATGATATTTTTAAGAAAGTGGGTGTCAGTTTAGTCATAAGGAAGGCCTTTGGGCGCATGTATTGTGGATTGGGCTTTTATTTGGCCACTTTTAGCCAAGTCACACAGTCAGCTGCCACTTAGACTGTACTGGGAACAAGTTACAGTTAAACGTCACCAAAGTGCTTCTCTCAGCCTGAAAAGGCTATTTTGACCAATGATTTTTTAAAGAAAATGAGTGTCAGTTTTGTCATAAGGAAGGCATTTGGGCCCATGTATAGTGCATTGGGATTCTATTTGGGCACTTTTAGGTCCAACACACAGTCACCAGCCACTCAGAATGTACTGGGAACAAGTTACAGCCAAATGTCACCAAAGTGCTTCTCTCAGCCTGAAAAGGCTATTTAGACCCATGATATTTTTTAAGAAAGTGGGTGTCAGTTTACTCATAAGGAAGGCCTTTAGGCTCATGTATTGTGGATTGGGCTTCTATTTGGCCACTTTTAATCAAGTCACACAGTCAGCAGCCAGTTAGACTGTACTGGGAACAAGTTACAGTTAAACGTCACCAAAGTGCTTCTCTCAGCCTGAAAAGGCTATTTTGACCAATGATTTTTTTAAAGAAAATGAGTGTCAGTTTTGTCATAAGGAAGGCATTTGGGCCCATGTATAGTGCATTGGGAATCTATTTGGGCACTTTTAGGTACAACACACAGTCACCAGCCACTCAGAATGTACTGGGAACAAGTTACAGCCAAATGTCACCAAAGTGCTTCACTCAGCCTGAAAAGGCTATTTAGACCCATGATATTTTTAAGAAATTGGGTGCCAGTTTAGTCATAAGGAAGGCCTTTGGGCGCATGTATTGTGGATTGGGCTTCTATTTGGCCACTTTTAGCCAAGTCACACAGTCAGCTGCCACTTAGACTGTACTGGGAACAAGTTACAGTGAAACGTCACCAAAGTGCTTCTCTCAGCCTGAAAAGGCTATTTTGACCAATGATTTTCTTAAGAAAATGAGTGTCAGTTTTGTCATAAGGAAGGCATTTGGGCCCATGTATAGTGCATTGGGATTCTATTTGGGCACTTTTAGGTCCAATGTACTGGGAACAAGTTACAGCCAAATGTCACCAAAGTGCTTCTCTCAGCCTGAAAAGGCTATTTAGACCCATGATATTTTTTAAGAAAGTGGGTGTCAGTTTACTCATAAGGAAGGCCTTTAGGCTCATGTATTGTGGATTGGGCTTCTATTTGGCCACTTTTAACCAAGTCACACAGTCAGCAGCCACTTAGACTGTACTGGGAACAAGTTACAGTTAAACGTCACCAAAGTGCTTTTCTCAGCCTGAAAAGGCTATTTTGACCAATGATTTTTTTTAAGAAAATGAGTGTCAGTTATGTCATAAGGAAGGCATTTGGGCCCTTGTAGAGTGCATTGGGATTCTATTTGGGCACTTTTAGGTACAACACACAGTCACTAGCCACTCAGAATGTACTGGGAACAAGTTACAGCTAAATGTCACCAAAGTGCTTCTCTCAGCCTGAAAAGGCTATTTAGACCCATGATATTTTTAAGAAAGTGGGTGTCAGTTTAGTCATAAGGAAGGCCTTTGGCCTCATGTATTGTGGATTGGGCTTCTATTTGGCCACTTTTAGCCAAGTCACACAGTCAGCAGCCACTTAGACTGTACTGGGAACAAGTTACAGTTAAACGTCACCAAAGTGCTTCTCTCAGCCTGAAAAGGCTATTTTGACCAATGATTTTTTTAAGAAAATGAGTGTCAGTTTTGTCATAAGGAAGGCATTTGGGCCCATGTATAGTACATTGGGATTCTTGTTGGGCACTTTTAGGTACAACACACAGTCACCAGCCACTCAGAATGTACTGGGAACAAGTTACAGCCAAATGTCACCAAAGTGCTTTTCTCAGCCTGAAAAGGCTATTTAGACCCATGATATTTTTAAGAAAGTGGGTGTCAGTTTAGTCATAAGGAAGGCCTTTGGGCTCATGTATTGTGGATTGGGCTTCTATTTGGCCACTTTTAACCAAGTCACACAGTCAGCAGCCACTTAGACTGTACTGGGAACAAGTTACAGTGAAACGTTACCGGGAACAAGTTACAGTGAAACGTCACCAAAGTGCTTCTCTCAGCCTGAAAAGGCTATTTTGACCAATGATTTTTTTAAGAAAATGAGTGTCAGTTTTGTCATAAGGAAGGCATTTGGGCCCATGTATAGTGCATTGGGATTCTTGTTGGGCACTTTTAGGTACAACACACAGTCACCAGCCACTCAGAATGTACTGGGAACAAGTTACAGCCAAATGTCACCAAAGTGCTTCACTCAGCCTGGAAAGGCTATTTAGACCCATGATATTTTTAAGAAAGTGGGTGTCAGTTTAGTCATAAGGAAGGCCTTTGGGCTCATGTATTGTGGATTGGGCTTCTATTTGGCCACTTTTAGCCAAGTCACACAGTCAGCAGCCACTTAGACTGTACTGGGAACAAGTTACAGTTAAACGTCACCAAAGTGCTTCTCTCAGCCTGAAAAGGCTATTTTGACCAATGATCTTTTTAAGAAAATAAGTGTCAGTTTTGTCATAAGGAAGGCATTTGGGCCCATGTATAGTGCATTGGGATTCTATTTGGGCACTTTTAGGTACAACACACAGTCACCAGCCACTCAGAATGTACTGGGAACAAGTTACAGCCAAAAGTCACCAAAGTGCTTCACTCAGCCTGAAAAGGCTATTTAGACCCATGATATTTTTAAGAAAGTGGGTGTCAGTTTAGTCATAAGGAAGGCCTTTGGGATCATGTATTGTGGATTGGGCTTCTATTTGGCCACTTTTAACCAAGTCACACAGTCAGCAGCCACTTAGACTGTACTGGGAACAAGTTACAGTGAAACGTTACCGGGAACAAGTTACAGTGAAACGTCACCAAAGTGCTTCTCTCAGCCTGAAAAGGCTATTTTGACCAATGATTTTCTTAAGAAAATGAGTGTCAGTTTTGTCATAAGGAAGGCATTTGGGCCCATGTATAGTGCATTGGGATTCTATTTGGGCACTTTTAGGTCCAACACACAGTCACCAGCCACTCAGAATGTACTGGGAACAAGTTACAGCCAAATGTCACCAAAGTGCTTCTCTCAGCCTGAAAAGGCTATTTAGACCCATGATATTTTTTAAGAAAGTGGGTGTCAGTTTACTCATAAGGAAGGCCTTTGGCCTCATGTATTGTGGATTGGGCTTCTATTTGGCCACTTTTAGCCAAGTCACACAGTCAGCAGCCACTTAGACTGTACTGGGAACAAGTTACAGTTAAACGTCACCAAAGTGCTTCTCTCAGCCTGAAAAGGCTATTTTGACCAATGATTTTTTTAAGAAAATGAGTGTCAGTTTTGTCATAAGGAAGGCATTTGGGCCCATGTATAGTGCATTGGGAATCTATTTGGGCACTTTTAGGTACAACACACAGTCACCAGCCACTCAGAATGTACTGGGAACAAGTTACAGTGAAACGTCACCAAAGTGCTTCTCTCAGCCTGAAAAGGCTATTTAGACCCATGATATTTTTAAGAAAGTGGGTGTCAGTTTAGTCATAAGGAAGGCATTTGGGCCCATGTTTAGTGCATTGGGAATCTATTTGGCCACTTTTAACCAAGTCACACAGTCAGCAGCCACTTAGACTGTACTGGGAACAAGTTACAGTGAAACGTCACCAAAGTGCTTCTCTCAGCCTGAAAAGGCTATTTTGACCAATGATTTTTTTAAGAAAATGAGTGTCAGTTTTGTCATAAGGAAGGCATTTGGGCCCATGTATAGTGCATTGGGATTCTTGTTGGGCACTTTTAGGTACAACACACAGTCACCAGCCACTCAGAATGTACTGGGAACAAGTTACAGCCAAATGTCACCAAAGTGCTTTTCTCAGCCTGAAAAGGCTATTTAGACCCATGATATTTTTAAGAAAGTGGGTGTCAGTTTAGTCATAAGGAAGGCCTTTGGGCTCATGTATTGTGGATTGGGCTTCTATTTGGCCACTTTTAACCAAGTCACACAGTCAGCAGCCACTTAGACTGTACTGGGAACAAGTTACAGTGAAACGTTACCGGGAACAAGTTACAGTGAAACATCACCAAAGTGCTTCTCTCAGCCTGAAAAGGCTATTTTGACCAATGATTTTTTTAAGAAAATGAGTGTCAGTTTTGTCATAAGGAAGGCATTTGGGCCCATGTATAGTGCATTGGGATTCTTGTTGGGCACTTTTAGGTACAACACACAGTCACCAGCCACTCAGAATGTACTGGGAACAAGTTACAGCCAAATGTCACCAAAGTGCTTCACTCAGCCTGGAAAGGCTATTTAGACCCATGATATTTTTAAGAAAGTGGGTGTCAGTTTAGTCATAAGGAAGGCCTTTGGGCTCATGTATTGTGGATTGGGCTTCTATTTGGCCACTTTTAGCCAAGTCACACAGTCAGCAGCCACTTAGACTGTACTGGGAACAAGTTACAGTTAAACGTCACCAAAGTGCTTCTCTCAGCCTGAAAAGGCTATTTTGACCAATGATCTTTTTAAGAAAATAAGTGTCAGTTTTGTCATAAGGAAGGCATTTGGGCCCATGTATAGTGCATTGGGATTCTTGTTGGGCACTTTTAGGTACAACACACAGTCACCAGCCACTCAGAATGTACTGGGAACAAGTTACAGCCAAATGTCACCAAAGTGCTTCACTCAGCCTGAAAAGGCTATTTAGACCCATGATATTTTTAAGAAAGTGGGTGTCAGTTTAGTCATAAGGAAGGCCTTTGGGCGCATGTATTGTGGATTGGGCTTTTATTTGGCCACTTTTAGCCAAGTCACACAGTCAGCTGCCACTTAGACTGTACTGGGAACAAGTTACAGTTAAACGTCACCAAAGTGCTTCTCTCAGCCTGAAAAGGCTATTTTGACCAATGATTTTTTAAAGAAAATGAGTGTCAGTTTTGTCATAAGGAAGGCATTTGGGCCCATGTAGAGTGCATTGGGATTCTATTTGGGCACTTTTAGGTACAACACACATTTGACCAATGATTTTTTAATGAAAATGAGTGTCAGTTTTGTCATAAGGAAGGCATTTGGGCCCATGTAGAGTGCATTGGGATTCTATTTCGGCAATTTTAGGTACAACACACAGTCACCAGCCACTCAGAATGTACTGGGAACAAGTTACAGCCAAATGTCACCAAAGTGCTTTTCTCAGCCTGAAAAGGCTATTTAGACCCATGATATTTTTAAGAAAGTGGGTGTCAGTTTAGTCATAAGGAAGGCCTTTGGGCTCATGTATTGTGGATTGGGCTTCTATTTGGCCACTTTTAACCAAGTCACACAGTCAGCAGCCACTTAGACTGTACTGGGAACAAGTTACAGTGAAACGTTACCGGGAACAAGTTACAGTGAAACGTCACCAAAGTGCTTCTCTCAGCCTGAAAAGGCTATTTTGACCAATGATTTTCTTAAGAAAATGAGTGTCAGTTTTGTCATAAGGAAGGCATTTGGGCCCATGTATAGTGCATTGGGATTCTATTTGGGCACTTTTAGGTCCAACACACAGTCACCAGCCACTCAGAATGTACTGGGAACAAGTTACAGCCAAATGTCACCAAAGTGCTTCTCTCAGCCTGAAAAGGCTATTTAGACCCATGATATTTTTTAAGAAAGTGGGTGTCAGTTTACTCATAAGGAAGGCCTTTGGCCTCATGTATTGTGGATTGGGCTTCTATTTGGCCACTTTTAGCCAAGTCACACAGTCAGCAGCCACTTAGACTGTACTGGGAACAAGTTACAGTTAAACGTCACCAAAGTGCTTCTCTCAGCCTGAAAAGGCTATTTTGACCAATGATTTTTTTAAGAAAATGAGTGTCAGTTTTGTCATAAGGAAGGCATTTGGGCCCATGTATAGTGCATTGGGAATCTATTTGGGCACTTTTAGGTAAACACACAGTCACCAGCCACTCAGAATGTACTGGGAACAAGTTACAGTGAAACGTCACCAAAGTGCTTCTCTCAGCCTGAAAAGGCTATTTAGACCCATGATATTTTTAAGAAAGTGGGTGTCAGTTTAGTCATAAGGAAGGCATTTGGGCCCATGTTTAGTGCATTGGGAATCTATTTGGCCACTTTTAACCAAGTCACACAGTCAGCAGCCACTTAGACTGTACTGGGAACAAGTTACAGTGAAACGTCACCAAAGTGCTTCTCTCAGCCTGAAAAGGCTATTTTGACCAATGATTTTTTTAAGAAAATGAGTGTCAGTTTTGTCATAAGGAAGGCATTTGGGCCCATGTATAGTACATTGGGATTCTTGTTGGGCACTTTTAGGTACAACACACAGTCACCAGCCACTCAGAATGTACTGGGAACAAGTTACAGCCAAATGTCACCAAAGTGCTTTTCTCAGCCTGAAAAGGCTATTTAGACCCATGATATTTTTAAGAAAGTGGGTGTCAGTTTAGTCATAAGGAAGGCCTTTGGGCTCATGTATTGTGGATTGGGCTTCTATTTGGCCACTTTTAACCAAGTCACACAGTCAGCAGCCACTTAGACTGTACTGGGAACAAGTTACAGTGAAACGTTACCGGGAACAAGTTACAGTGAAACGTCACCAAAGTGCTTCTCTCAGCCTGAAAAGGCTATTTTGACCAATGATTTTTTAAAGAAAATGAGTGTCAGTTTTGTCATAAGGAAGGCATTTGGGCCCATGTATAGTGCATTGGGATTCTTGTTGGGCACTTTTAGGTACAACACACAGTCACCAGCCACTCAGAATGTACTGGGAACAAGTTACAGCCAAATGTCACCAAAGTGCTTCACTCAGCCTGGAAAGGCTATTTAGACCCATGATATTTTTAAGAAAGTGGGTGTCAGTTTAGTCATAAGGAAGGCCTTTGGGCTCATGTATTGTGGATTGGGCTTCTATTTGGCCACTTTTAGCCAAGTCACACAGTCAGCAGCCACTTAGACTGTACTGGGAACAAGTTACAGTTAAACGTCACCAAAGTGCTTCTCTCAGCCTGAAAAGGCTATTTTGACCAATGATCTTTTTAAGAAAATAAGTGTCAGTTTTGTCATAAGGAAGGCATTTGGGCCCATGTATAGTGCATTGGGATTCTATTTGGGCACTTTTAGGTACAACACACAGTCACCAGCCACTCAGAATGTACTGGGAACAAGTTACAGCCAAAAGTCACCAAAGTGCTTCACTCAGCCTGAAAAGGCTATTTAGACCCATGATATTTTTAAGAAAGTGGGTGTCAGTTTAGTCATAAGGAAGGCCTTTGGGATCATGTATTGTGGATTGGGCTTCTATTTGGCCACTTTTAGCCAAGTCACACAGTCAGCAGCCACTTAGACTGTACTTGGAACAAGTTACAGTTAAACGTCACCAAAGTGCTTCTCTCAGCCTGAAAAGGCTATTTTGACCAATGATTTTTTTAAAGAAAATGAGTGTCAGTTTTGTCAAAAGGAAGGCATTTGGGCCCATGTATAGTGCATTGGGAATCTATTTGGGCACTTTTAGGTACAACACACAGTCACCAGCCACTCAGAATGTACTGGGAACAAGTTACAGCCAAAAGTCACCAAATTGCTTCTCTCAGCCTGAAAAGGCTATTTAGACCCATGATATTTTTAAGAAAGTGGGTGTCAGTTTAGTCATAAGGAAGGCCTTTGGGCTCATGTATTGTGGATTGGGCTTCTATTTGGCCACTTTTAACCAAGTCACACAGTCAGCAGCCACTTAGACTTTACTGGGAACAAGTTACAGTGAAACGTTACCGGGAACAAGTTACAGTGAAACGTCACCAAAGTGCTTCTCTCAGCCTGAAAAGGCTATTTTGACCAATGATTTTTTTAAGAAAATGAGTGTCAGTTTTGTCATAAGGAAGGCATTTGGGCCCATGTATAGTGCATTGGGATTCTTGTTGGGCACTTTTAGGTACAACACACAGTCACCAGCCACTCAGAATGTACTGGGAACAAGTTACAGCCAAATGTCACCAATGTGCTTCACTCAGCCTGGAAAGGCTATTTAGACCAATGATATTTTTAAGAAAGTGGGTGTCAGTTTAGTCATAAGGAAGGCCTTTGGGCTCATGTATTGTGGATTGGGCTTCTATTTGGCCACTTTTAGCCAAGTCACACAGTCAGCAGCCACTTAGACTGTACTGGGAACAAGTTACAGTTAAACGTCACCAAAGTGCTTCTCTCAGCCTGAAAAGGCTATTTTGACCAATGATCTTTTTAAGAAAATAAGTGTCAGTTTTGTCATAAGGAAGGCATTTGGGCCCATGTATAGTGCATTGGGATTCTATTTGGGCACTTTTAGGTACAACACACAGTCACCAGCCACTCAGAATGTACTGGGAACAAGTTACAGCCAAATGTCACCAAAGTGCTTCACTCAGCCTGAAAAGGCTATATAGACCCATGATATTTTTAAGAAAGTGGGTGTCAGTTTAGTCATAAGGAAGGCCTTTGGGATCATGTATTGTGGATTGGGCTTCTATTTGGCCACTTTTAGCCAAGTCACACAGTCAGCAGCCACTTAGACTGTACTTGGAACAAGTTACAGTTAAACGTCACCAAAGTGCTTCTCTCAGCCTGAAAAGGCTATTTTGACCAATGATTTTTTTAAAGAAAATGAGTGTCAGTTTAGTCATAAGGAAGGCCTTTGGGCTCATGTATTGTGGATTGGGCTTCTATTTGGCCACTTTTAACCAAGTCACACAGTCAGCAGCCACTTAGACTGTACTGGGAACAAGTTACAGTGAAACGTTACCGGGAACAAGTTACAGTGAAACGTCACCAAAGTGCTTCTCTCAGCCTGAAAAGGCTATTTTGACCAATGATTTTCTTAAGAAAATGAGTGTCAGTTTTGTCATAAGGAAGGCATTTGGGCCCATGTATAGTGCATTGGGATTCTATTTGGGCACTTTTAGGTCCAACACACAGTCACCAGCCACTCAGAATGTACTGGGAACAAGTTACAGCCAAATGTCACCAAAGTGCTTCTCTCAGCCTGAAAAGGCTATTTAGACCCATGATATTTTTTAAGAAAGTGGGTGTCAGTTTACTCATAAGGAAGGCCTTTGGCCTCATGTATTGTGGATTGGGCTTCTATTTGGCCACTTTTAGCCAAGTCACACAGTCAGCAGCCACTTAGACTGTACTGGGAACAAGTTACAGTTAAACGTCACCAAAGTGCTTCTCTCAGCCTGAAAAGGCTATTTTGACCAATGATTTTTTTAAGAAAATGAGTGTCAGTTTTGTCATAAGGAAGGCATTTGGGCCCATGTATAGTGCATTGGGAATCTATTTGGGCACTTTTAGGTACAACACACAGTCACCAGCCACTCAGAATGTACTGGGAACAAGTTACAGCCAAAAGTCACCAAAGTGCTTCTCTCAGCCTGAAAAGGCTATTTAGACCCATGATATTTTTAAGAAAGTGGGTGTCAGTTTAGTCATAAGGAAGGCATTTGGGCCCATATTTAGTGCATTGGGAATCTATTTGGCCACTTTTAACCAAGTCACACAGTCAGCAGCCACGTAGACTGTACTGGGAACAAGTTACAGTGAAACGTCACCAAAGTGCTTCTCTCAGCCTGAAAAGGCTATTTTGACCAATGATTTTTTTAAGAAAATGAGTGTCAGTTTTGTCATAAGGAAGGCATTTGGGCCCATGTATAGTGCATTGGGATTCTTGTTGGGCACTTTTAGGTACAACACACAGTCACCAGCCACTCAGAATGTACTGGGAACAAGTTACAGCCAAATGTCACCAAAGTGCTTCACTCAGCCTGGAAAGGCTATTTAGACCCATGATATTTTTAAGAAAGTGGGTGTCAGTTTAGTCATAAGGAAGGCCTTTGGGCTCATGTATTGTGGATTGGGCTTCTATTTGGCCACTTTTAGCCAAGTCACACAGTCAGCAGCCACTTAGACTGTACTGGGAACAAGTTACAGTTAAACGTCACCAAAGTGCTTCTCTCAGCCTGAAAAGGCTATTTTGACCAATGATCTTTTTAAGAAAATAAGTGTCAGTTTTGTCATAAGGAAGGCATTTGGGCCCATGTATAGTGCATTGGGATTCTATTTGGGCACTTTTAGGTACAACACACAGTCACCAGCCACTCAGAATGTACTGGGAACAAGTTACAGCCAAAAGTCACCAAAGTGCTTCACTCAGCCTGAAAAGGCTATTTAGACCCATGATATTTTTAAGAAAGTGGGTGTCAGTTTAGTCATAAGGAAGGCCTTTGGGATCATTTATTGTGGATTGGGCTTCTATTTGGCCACTTTTAGCCAAGTCACACAGTCAGCAGCCACTTAGACTGTACTTGGAACAAGTTACAGTTAAACGTCACCAAAGTGCTTCTCTCAGCCTGAAAAGGCTATTTTGACCAATGATTTTTTTAAAGAAAATGAGTGTCAGTTTTGTCCAAAGGAACGCATTTGGGCCCATGTATAGTGCATTGGGAATCTATTTGGGCACTTTTAGGTACAACACACAGTCACCAGCCACTCAGAATGTACTGGGAACAAGTTACAGCCAAAAGTCACCAAAGTGCTTCTCTCAGCCTGAAAAGGCTATTTAGACCCATGATATTTTTAAGAAAGTGGGTGTCAGTTTAGTCATAAGGAAGGCCTTTGGGCTCATGTATTGTGGATTGGGCTTCTATTTGGCCACTTTTAACCAAGTCACACAGTCAGCAGCCACTTAGACTTTACTGGGAACAAGTTACAGTGAAACGTTACCGGGAACAAGTTACAGTGAAACGTCACCAAAGTGCTTCTCTCAGCCTGAAAAGGCTATTTTGACCAATGATTTTTTTAAGAAAATGAGTGTCAGTTTTGTCATAAGGAAGGCATTTGGGCCCATGTATAGTGCATTGGGATTCTTGTTGGGCACTTTTAGGTACAACACACAGTCACCAGCCACTCAGAATGTACTGGGAACAAGTTACAGCCAAATGTCACCAATGTGCTTCACTCAGCCTGGAAAGGCTATTTAGACCAATGATATTTTTAAGAAAGTGGGTGTCAGTTTAGTCATAAGGAAGGCCTTTGGGCTCATGTATTGTGGATTGGGCTTCTATTTGGCCACTTTTAGCCAAGTCACACAGTCAGCAGCCACTTAGACTGTACTGGGAACAAGTTACAGTTAAACGTCACCAAAGTGCTTCTCTCAGCCTGAAAAGGCTATTTTGACCAATGATCTTTTTAAGAAAATAAGTGTCAGTTTTGTCATAAGGAAGGCATTTGGGCCCATGTATAGTGCATTGGGATTCTATTTGGGCACTTTTAGGTACAACACACAGTCACCAGCCACTCAGAATGTACTGGGAACAAGTTACAGCCAAATGTCACCAAATTGCTTCACTCAGCCTGAAAAGGCTATATAGACCCATGATATTTTTAAGAAAGTGGGTGTCAGTTTAGTCATAAGGAAGGCCTTTGGGATCATGTATTGTGGATTGGGCTTCTATTTGGCCACTTTTAGCCAAGTCACACAGTCAGCAGCCACTTAGACTGTACTTGGAACAAGTTACAGTTAAACGTCACCAAAGTGCTTCTCTCAGCCTGAAAAGGCTATTTTGACCAATGATTTTTTTAAAGAAAATGAGTGTCAGTTTTGTCATAAGGAAGGCATTTGGGCCCATGTATAGTGCATTGGGAATCTATTTGGGCACTTTTAGGTACAACACACAGTCACCAGCCACTCAGAATGTACTGGGAACAAGTTACAGCCAAAAGTCACCAAAGTGCTTCTCTCAGCCTGAAAAGGCTATTTAGACCCATGATATTTTTAAGAAAGTGGGTGTCAGTTTAGTCATAAGGAAGGCCTTTGGGCTCATGTATTGTGGATTGGGCTTCTATTTGGCCACTTTTAACCAAGTCACACAGTCAGCAGCCACTTAGACTGTACTGGGAACAAGTTACAGTGAAACGTCACCAAAGTGCTTCTCTCAGCCTGAAAAGGCTATTTTGACCAATGATTTTTTTAAGAAAATGAGTGTCAGTTTTGTCATAAGGAAGGCATTTGGGCCCATGTATAGTGCATTGGGATTCTATTTGGGCACTTTTAGGTACAACACACAGTCACCAGCCACTCAGAATGTACTGGGAACAAGTTACAGCCAAATGTCACCAAAGTGCTTTTCTCAGCCTGAAAAGGCTATTTAGACCCATGATATTTTTAAGAAAGTGGGTGTCAGTTTAGTCATAAGGAAGGCCTTTGGGCTCATGTATTGTGGATTGGGCTTCTATTTGGCCACTTTTAACCAAGTCACACAGTCAGCAGCCACTTAGACTGTACTGGGAACAAGTTACAGTGAAACGTTACCGGGAACAAGTTACAGTGAAACGTCACCAAAGTGCTTCTCTCAGCCTGAAAAGGCTATTTTAACCAATGATTTTCTTAAGAAAATGAGTGTCAGTTTTGTCATAAGGAAGGCATTTGGGCCCATGTATAGTGCATTGGGATTCTATTTGGGCACTTTTAGGTCCAACACACAGTCACCAGCCACTCAGAATGTACTGGGAACAAGTTACAGCCAAATGTCACCAAAGTGCTTCTCTCAGCCTGAAAAGGCTATTTAGACCCATGATATTTTTTGAGAAAGTGGGTGTCAGTTTACTCATAAGGAAGGCCTTTAGGCTCATGTATTGTGGATTGGGCTTCTATTTGGCCACTTTTAATCAAGTCACACAGTCAGCAGCCACTTAGACTGTACTGGGAACAAGTTACAGTTAAACGTCACCAAAGTGCTTCTCTCAGCCTGAAAAGGCTATTTTGACCAATGATTTTTTTAAACAAAATGAGTGTCAGTTTTGTCATAAGGAAGGCATTTGGGCCCATGTATAGTGCATTGGGAATCTATTTGGGCACTTTTAGGTACAACACACAGTCACCAGTCACTCAGAATGTACTGGGAACAAGTTACAGCCAAAAGTCACCAAAGTGCTTCTCTCAGCCTGAAAAGGCTATTTAGACCCATGATATTTTTAAGAAAGTGGGTGTCAGTTTAGTCATAAGGAAGGCCTTTGGGCTCATGTATTGTGGATTGGGCTTCTATTTGGCCACTTTTAGCCAAGTCACACAGTCAGCAGCCACTTAGACTGTACTGGGAACAAGTTACAGTTAAACGTCACCAAAGTGCTTCTCTCAGCCTGAAAAGGCTATTTTGACCAATGATCTTTTTAAGAAAATAAGTGTCAGTTTTGTCATAAGGAAGGCATTTGGGCCCATGTATAGTGCATTGGGATTCTATTTGGGCACTTTTAGGTACAACACACAGTCACCAGCCACTCAGAATGTACTGGGAACAAGTTACAGCCAAATGTCACCAAAGTGCTTTTCTCAGCCTGAAAAGGCTATTTAGACCCATGATATTTTTAAGAAAGTGGGTGTCAGTTTAGTCATAAGGAAGGCCTTTGGGCTCATGTATTGTGGATTGGGCTTCTATTTGGCCACTTTTAACCAAGTCACACAGTCAGCAGCCACTTAGACTGTACTGGGAACAAGTTACAGTGAAACGTTACCGGGAACAAGTTACAGTGAAACGTCACCAAAGTGCTTCTCTCAGCCTGAAAAGGCTATTTTGACCAATGATTTTTTTAAGAAAATGAGTGTCAGTTTTGTCATAAGGAAGGCATTTGGGCCCATGTATAGTGCATTGGGATTCTTGTTGGGCACTTTTAGGTACAACACACAGTCACCAGCCACTCAGAATGTACTGGGAACAAGTTACAGCCAAAAGTCAACAAAGTGCTTCACTCAGCCTGGAAAGGCTATTTAGACCCATGATATTTTTAAGAAAGTGGGTGTCAGTTTAGTCATAAGGAAGGCCTTTGGGCTCATGTATTGTGGATTGGGCTTCTATTTGGCCACTTTTAGCCAAGTCACACAGTCAGCAGCCACTTAGACTGTACTGGGAACAAGTTACAGTTAAACGTCACCAAAGTGCTTCTCTCAGCCTGAAAAGGCTATTTTGTCCAATGATCTTTTTAAGAAAATAAGTGTCAGTTTTGTCATAAGGAAGGCATTTGGGCCCATGTATAGTGCATTGGGATTCTATTTGGGCACTTTTAGGTACAACACACAGTCACCAGCCACTCAGAATGTACTGGGAACAAGTTACAGCCAAAAGTCACCAAAGTGCTTCACTCAGCCTGAAAAGGCTATTTAGACCCATGATATTTTTAAGAAAGTGGGTGTCAGTTTAGTCATAAGGAAGGCCTTTGGGATCATGTATTGTGGATTGGGCTTCTATTTGGCCACTTTTAGCCAAGTCACACAGTCAGCAGCCACTTAGACTGTACTTGGAACAAGTTACAGTTAAACGTCACCAAAGTGCTTCTCTCAGCCTGAAAAGGCTATTTTGACCAATGATTTTTTTAAAGAAAATGAGTGTCAGTTTTGTCATAAGGAAGGCATTTGGGCCCATGTATAGTGCATTGGGAATCTATTTGGGCACTTTTAGGTACAACACACAGTCACCAGCCACTCAGAATGTACTGGGAACAAGTTACAGCCAAAAGTCACCAAAGTGCTTCTCTCAGCCTGAAAAGGCTATTTAGACCCATGATATTTTTAAGAAAGTGGGTGTCAGTTTAGTCATAAGGAAGGCCTTTGGGCTCATGTATTGTGGATTGGGCTTCTATTTGGCCACTTTTAACCAAGTCACACAGTCAGCAGCCACTTAGACTTTACTGGGAACAAGTTACAGTGAAACGTTACCGGGAACAAGTTACAGTGAAACGTCACCAAAGTGCTTCTCTCAGCCTGAAAAGGCTATTTTGACCAATGATTTTTTTAAGAAAATGAGTGTCAGTTTTGTCATAAGGAAGGCATTTGGGCCCATGTATAGTGCATTGGGATTCTTGTTGGGCACTTTTAGGTACAACACACAGTCACCAGCCACTCAGAATGTACTGGGAACAAGTTACAGCCAAATGTCACCAAAGTGCATCACTCAGCCTGGAAAGGCTATTTAGACCAATGATATTTTTAAGAAAGTGGGTGTCAGTTTAGTCATAAGGAAGGCCTTTGGGCTCATGTATTGTGGATTGGGCTTCTATTTGGCCACTTTTAGCCAAGTCACACAGTCAGCAGCCACTTAGACTGTACTGGGAACAAGTTACAGTTAAACGTCACCAAAGTGCTTCTCTCAGCCTGAAAAGGCTATTTTGACCAATGATCTTTTTAAGAAAATAAGTGTCAGTTTTGTCATAAGGAAGGCATTTGGGCCCATGTATAGTGCATTGGGATTCTATTTGGGCACTTTTAGGTACAACACACAGTCACCAGCCACTCAGAATGTACTGGGAACAAGTTACAGCCAAATGTCACCAAAGTGCTTCACTCAGCCTGAAAAGGCTATATAGACCCATGATATTTTTAAGAAAGTGGGTGTCAGTTTAGTCATAAGGAAGGCCTTTGGGATCATATATTGTGGATTGGGCTTCTATTTGGCCACTTTTAGCCAAGTCACACAGTCAGCAGCCACTTAGACTGTACTTGGAACAAGTTACAGTTAAACGTCACCAAAGTGCTTCTCTCAGCCTGAAAAGGCTATTTTGACCAATGATTTTTTTAAAGAAAATGAATGTCAGTTTTGTCATAAGGAAGGCATTTGGGCCCATGTATAGTGCATTGGGAATCTATTTGGGCACTTTTAGGTACATTACACAGTCACCAGCCACTCAGAATGTACTGGGAACAAGTTACAGCCAAAAGTCACCAAAGTGCTTCTCTCAGCCTGAAAAGGCTATTTAGACCCATGATATTTTTAAGAAAGTGGGTGTCAGTTTGGGCTCATGTATTGTGGATTGGGCTTCTATTTGGCCACTTTTAACCAAGTCACACAGTCAGCAGCCACTTAGACTGTACTGGGAACAAGTTACAGTGAAACGTCACCAAAGTGCTTCTCTCAGCCTGAAAAGGCTATTTTGACCAATGATTTTTTTAAGAAAATGAGTGTCAGTTTTGTCATAAGGAAGGCATTTGGGCCCATGTAGAGTGCATTGGGATTCTATTTCGGCAATTTTAGGTACAACACACAGTCACCAGCCACTCAGAATGTACTGGGAACAAGTTACAGCCAAATGTCACCAAAGTGCTTTTCTCAGCCTGAAAAGGCTATTTAGACCCATGATATTTTTAAGAAAGTGGGTGTCAGTTTAGTCATAAGGAAGGCCTTTGGGCTCATGTATTGTGGATTGGGCTTCTATTTGGCCACTTTTAACCAAGTCACACAGTCAGCAGCCACTTAGACTGTACTGGGAACAAGTTACAGTGAAACGTTACCGGGAACAAGTTACAGTGAAACGTCACCAAAGTGCTTCTCTCAGCCTGAAAAGGCTATTTTGACCAATGATTTTCTTAAGAAAATGAGTGTCAGTTTTGTCATAAGGAAGGCATTTGGGCCCATGTATAGTGCATTGGGATTCTATTTGGGCACTTTTAGGTCCAACACACAGTCACCAGCCACTCAGAATGTACTGGGAACAAGTTACAGCCAAATGTCACCAAAGTGCTTCTCTCAGCCTGAAAAGGCTATTTAGACCCATGATATTTTTTAAGAAAGTGGGTGTCAGTTTACTCATAAGGAAGGCCTTTAGGCTCATGTATTGTGGATTGGGCTTCTATTTGGCCACTTTTAATCAAGTCACACAGTCAGCAGCCACTTAGACTGTACTGGGAACAAGTTACAGTTAAACGTCACCAAAGTGCTTCTCTCAGCCTGAAAAGGCTATTTTGACCAATGATTTTTAAAAAAAAAATGAGTGTCAGTTTTGTCATAAGGAAGGCATTTGGGCCCATGTATAGTGCATTGGGAATCTATTTGGGCACTTTTAGGTACAACACACAGTCACCAGCCACTCAGAATGTACTGGGAACAAGTTACAGCCAAAAGTCACCAAAGTGCTTCTCTCAGCCTGAAAAGGCTATTTAGACCCATGATATTTTTAAGAAAGTGGGTGTCAGTTTAGTCATAAGGAAGGCATTTGGGCCCATGTTTAGTGCATTGGGAATCTATTTGGCCACTTTTAACCAAGTCACACAGTCAGCAGCCACTTAGACTGTACTGGGAACAAGTTACAGTGAAACGTCACCAAAGTGCTTCTCTCAGCCTGAAAAGGCTATTTTGACCAATGATTTTTTTAAGAAAATGAGTGTCAGTTTTGTCATAAGGAAGGCATTTGGGCTCATGTATTGTGGATTGGGCTTCTATTTGGCCACTTTTAACCAAGTCACACAGTCAGCAGCCACTTAGACTGTACTGGGAACAAGTTACAGTGAAACGTTACCGGGAACAAGTTACAGTGAAACGTCACCAAAGTGCTTCTCTCAGCCTGAAAAGGCTATTTTGACCAATGATTTTTTTAAGAAAATGAGTGTCAGTTTTGTCATAAGGAAGGCATTTGGGCCCATGTATAGTGCATTGGGATTCTTGTTGGGCACTTTTAGGTACAACACACAGTCACCAGCCACTCAGAATGTACTGGGAACAAGTTACAGCCAAATGTCACCAAAGTGCTTTTCTCAGCCTGAAAAGGCTATTTAGACCCATGATATTTTTAAGAAAGTGGGTGTCAGTTTAGTCATAAGGAAGGCCTTTGGGCTCATGTATTGTGGATTGGGCTTCTATTTGGCCACTTTTAACCAAGTCACACAGTCAGCAGCCACTTAGACTGTACTGGGAACAAGTTACAGTGAAACGTTACCGGGAACAAGTTACAGTGAAACGTCACCAAAGTGCTTCTCTCAGCCTGAAAAGGCTATTTTGACCAATGATTTTTTTAAGAAAATGAGTGTCAGTTTTGTCATAAGGAAGGCATTTGGGCCCATGTATAGTGCATTGGGATTCTTGTTGGGCACTTTTAGGTACAACAAACAGTCACCAGCCACTCAGAATGTACTGGGAACAAGTTACAGCCAAATGTCACCAAAGTGCTTCACTCAGCCTGGAAAGGCTATTTAGACCCATGATATTTTTAAGAAAGTGGGTGTCAGTTTAGTCATAAGGAAGGCCTTTGGGCTCATGTATTGTGGATTGGGCTTCTATTTGGCCACTTTTAGCCAAGTCACACAGTCAGCAGCCACTTAGACTGTACTGGGAACAAGTTACAGTTAAACGTCACCAAAGTGCTTCTCTCAGCCTGAAAAGGCTATTTTGACCAATGATCTTTTTAAGAAAATAAGTGTCAGTTTTGTCATAAGGAAGGCATTTGGGCCCATGTATAGTGCATTGGGATTCTTGTTGGGCACTTTTAGGTACAACACACAGTCACCAGCCACTCAGAATGTACTGGGAACAAGTTACAGCCAAATGTCACCAAAGTGCTTCACTCAGCCTGAAAAGGCTATTTAGACCCATGATATTTTTAAGAAAGTGGGTGTCAGTTTAGTCATAAGGAAGGCCTTTGGGCGCATGTATTGTGGATTGGGCTTTTATTTGGCCACTTTTAGCCAAGTCACACAGTCAGCTGCCACTTAGACTGTACTGGGAACAAGTTACAGTTAAACGTCACCAAAGTGCTTCTCTCAGCCTGAAAAGGCTATTTTGTCCAATGATCTTTTTAAGAAAATAAGTGTCAGTTTTGTCATAAGGAAGGCATTTGGGCCCATGTATAGTGCATTGGGATTCTATTTGGGCACTTTTAGGTACAACACACAGTCACCAGCCACTCAGAATGTACTGGGAACAAGTTACAGCCAAAAGTCACCAAAGTGCTTCACTCAGCCTGAAAAGGCTATTTAGACCCATGATATTTTTAAGAAAGTGGGTGTCAGTTTAGTCATAAGGAAGGCCTTTGGGATCATGTATTGTGGATTGGGCTTCTATTTGGCCACTTTTAGCCAAGTCACACAGTCAGCAGCCACTTAGACTGTACTTGGAACAAGTTACAGTTAAACGTCACCAAAGTGCTTCTCTCAGCCTGAAAAGGCTATTTTGACCAATGATTTTTTTAAAGAAAATGAGTGTCAGTTTTGTCATAAGGAAGGCATTTGGGCCCATGTATAGTGCATTGGGAATCTATTTGGGCACTTTTAGGTACAACACACAGTCACCAGCCACTCAGAATGTACTGGGAACAAGTTACAGCCAAAAGTCACCAAAGTGCTTCTCTCAGCCTGAAAAGGCTATTTAGACCCATGATATTTTTAAGAAAGTGGGTGTCAGTTTAGTCATAAGGAAGGCCTTTGGGCTCATGTATTGTGGATTGGGCTTCTATTTGGCCACTTTTAACCAAGTCACACAGTCAGCAGCCACTTAGACTTTACTGGGAACAAGTTACAGTGAAACGTTACCGGGAACAAGTTACAGTGAAACGTCACCAAAGTGCTTCTCTCAGCCTGAAAAGGCTATTTTGACCAATGATTTTTTTAAGAAAATGAGTGTCAGTTTTGTCATAAGGAAGGCATTTGGGCCCATGTATAGTGCATTGGGATTCTTGTTGGGCACTTTTAGGTACAACACACAGTCACCAGCCACTCAGAATGTACTGGGAACAAGTTACAGCCAAATGTCACCAAAGTGCATCACTCAGCCTGGAAAGGCTATTTAGACCAATGATATTTTTAAGAAAGTGGGTGTCAGTTTAGTCATAAGGAAGGCCTTTGGGCTCATGTATTGTGGATTGGGCTTCTATTTGGCCACTTTTAGCCAAGTCACACAGTCAGCAGCCACTTAGACTGTACTGGGAACAAGTTACAGTTAAACGTCACCAAAGTGCTTCTCTCAGCCTGAAAAGGCTATTTTGACCAATGATCTTTTTAAGAAAATAAGTGTCAGTTTTGTCATAAGGAAGGCATTTGGGCCCATGTATAGTGCATTGGGATTCTATTTGGGCACTTTTAGGTACAACACACAGTCACCAGCCACTCAGAATGTACTGGGAACAAGTTACAGCCAAATGTCACCAAAGTGCTTCACTCAGCCTGAAAAGGCTATATAGACCCATGATATTTTTAAGAAAGTGGGTGTCAGTTTAGTCATAAGGAAGGCCTTTGGGATCATATATTGTGGATTGGGCTTCTATTTGGCCACTTTTAGCCAAGTCACACAGTCAGCAGCCACTTAGACTGTACTTGGAACAAGTTACAGTTAAACGTCACCAAAGTGCTTCTCTCAGCCTGAAAAGGCTATTTTGACCAATGATTTTTTTAAAGAAAATGAATGTCAGTTTTGTCATAAGGAAGGCATTTGGGCCCATGTATAGTGCATTGGGAATCTATTTGGGCACTTTTAGGTACATTACACAGTCACCAGCCACTCAGAATGTACTGGGAACAAGTTACAGCCAAAAGTCACCAAAGTGCTTCTCTCAGCCTGAAAAGGCTATTTAGACCCATGATATTTTTAAGAAAGTGGGTGTCAGTTTGGGCTCATGTATTGTGGATTGGGCTTCTATTTGGCCACTTTTAACCAAGTCACACAGTCAGCAGCCACTTAGACTGTACTGGGAACAAGTTACAGTGAAACGTCACCAAAGTGCTTCTCTCAGCCTGAAAAGGCTATTTTGACCAATGATTTTTTTAAGAAAATGAGTGTCAGTTTTGTCATAAGGAAGGCATTTGGGCCCATGTAGAGTGCATTGGGATTCTATTTCGGCAATTTTAGGTACAACACACAGTCACCAGCCACTCAGAATGTACTGGGAACAAGTTACAGCCAAATGTCACCAAAGTGCTTTTCTCAGCCTGAAAAGGCTATTTAGACCCATGATATTTTTAAGAAAGTGGGTGTCAGTTTAGTCATAAGGAAGGCCTTTGGGCTCATGTATTGTGGATTGGGCTTCTATTTGGCCACTTTTAACCAAGTCACACAGTCAGCAGCCACTTAGACTGTACTGGGAACAAGTTACAGTGAAACGTTACCGGGAACAAGTTACAGTGAAACGTCACCAAAGTGCTTCTCTCAGCCTGAAAAGGCTATTTTGACCAATGATTTTCTTAAGAAAATGAGTGTCAGTTTTGTCATAAGGAAGGCATTTGGGCCCATGTATAGTGCATTGGGATTCTATTTGGGCACTTTTAGGTCCAACACACAGTCACCAGCCACTCAGAATGTACTGGGAACAAGTTACAGCCAAATGTCACCAAAGTGCTTCTCTCAGCCTGAAAAGGCTATTTAGACCCATGATATTTTTTAAGAAAGTGGGTGTCAGTTTACTCATAAGGAAGGCCTTTAGGCTCATGTATTGTGGATTGGGCTTCTATTTGGCCACTTTTAATCAAGTCACACAGTCAGCAGCCACTTAGACTGTACTGGGAACAAGTTACAGTTAAACGTCACCAAAGTGCTTCTCTCAGCCTGAAAAGGCTATTTTGACCAATGATTTTTAAAAAAAAAATGAGTGTCAGTTTTGTCATAAGGAAGGCATTTGGGCCCATGTATAGTGCATTGGGAATCTATTTGGGCACTTTTAGGTACAACACACAGTCACCAGCCACTCAGAATGTACTGGGAACAAGTTACAGCCAAAAGTCACCAAAGTGCTTCTCTCAGCCTGAAAAGGCTATTTAGACCCATGATATTTTTAAGAAAGTGGGTGTCAGTTTAGTCATAAGGAAGGCATTTGGGCCCATGTTTAGTGCATTGGGAATCTATTTGGCCACTTTTAACCAAGTCACACAGTCAGCAGCCACTTAGACTGTACTGGGAACAAGTTACAGTGAAACGTCACCAAAGTGCTTCTCTCAGCCTGAAAAGGCTATTTTGACCAATGATTTTTTTAAGAAAATGAGTGTCAGTTTTGTCATAAGGAAGGCATTTGGGCTCATGTATTGTGGATTGGGCTTCTATTTGGCCACTTTTAACCAAGTCACACAGTCAGCAGCCACTTAGACTGTACTGGGAACAAGTTACAGTGAAACGTTACCGGGAACAAGTTACAGTGAAACGTCACCAAAGTGCTTCTCTCAGCCTGAAAAGGCTATTTTGACCAATGATTTTTTTAAGAAAATGAGTGTCAGTTTTGTCATAAGGAAGGCATTTGGGCCCATGTATAGTGCATTGGGATTCTTGTTGGGCACTTTTAGGTACAACACACAGTCACCAGCCACTCAGAATGTACTGGGAACAAGTTACAGCCAAATGTCACCAAAGTGCTTTTCTCAGCCTGAAAAGGCTATTTAGACCCATGATATTTTTAAGAAAGTGGGTGTCAGTTTAGTCATAAGGAAGGCCTTTGGGCTCATGTATTGTGGATTGGGCTTCTATTTGGCCACTTTTAACCAAGTCACACAGTCAGCAGCCACTTAGACTGTACTGGGAACAAGTTACAGTGAAACGTTACCGGGAACAAGTTACAGTGAAACGTCACCAAAGTGCTTCTCTCAGCCTGAAAAGGCTATTTTGACCAATGATTTTTTTAAGAAAATGAGTGTCAGTTTTGTCATAAGGAAGGCATTTGGGCCCATGTATAGTGCATTGGGATTCTTGTTGGGCACTTTTAGGTACAACAAACAGTCACCAGCCACTCAGAATGTACTGGGAACAAGTTACAGCCAAATGTCACCAAAGTGCTTCACTCAGCCTGGAAAGGCTATTTAGACCCATGATATTTTTAAGAAAGTGGGTGTCAGTTTAGTCATAAGGAAGGCCTTTGGGCTCATGTATTGTGGATTGGGCTTCTATTTGGCCACTTTTAGCCAAGTCACACAGTCAGCAGCCACTTAGACTGTACTGGGAACAAGTTACAGTTAAACGTCACCAAAGTGCTTCTCTCAGCCTGAAAAGGCTATTTTGACCAATGATCTTTTTAAGAAAATAAGTGTCAGTTTTGTCATAAGGAAGGCATTTGGGCCCATGTATAGTGCATTGGGATTCTTGTTGGGCACTTTTAGGTACAACACACAGTCACCAGCCACTCAGAATGTACTGGGAACAAGTTACAGCCAAATGTCACCAAAGTGCTTCACTCAGCCTGAAAAGGCTATTTAGACCCATGATATTTTTAAGAAAGTGGGTGTCAGTTTAGTCATAAGGAAGGCCTTTGGGCGCATGTATTGTGGATTGGGCTTTTATTTGGCCACTTTTAGCCAAGTCACACAGTCAGCTGCCACTTAGACTGTACTGGGAACAAGTTACAGTTAAACGTCACCAAAGTGCTTCTCTCAGCCTGAAAAGGCTATTTTGACCAATGATTTTTTAAAGAAAATGAGTGTCAGTTTTGTCATAAGGAAGGCATTTGGGCCCATGTAGAGTGCATTGGGATTCTATTTGGGCACTTTTAGGTACAACACACATTTGACCAATGATTTTTTAATGAAAATGAGTGTCAGTTTTGTCATAAGGAAGGCATTTGGGCCCATGTAGAGTGCATTGGGATTCTATTTCGGCAATTTTAGGTACAACACACAGTCACCAGCCACTCAGAATGTACTGGGAACAAGTTACAGCCAAATGTCACCAAAGTGCTTTTCTCAGCCTGAAAAGGCTATTTAGACCCATGATATTTTTAAGAAAGTGGGTGTCAGTTTAGTCATAAGGAAGGCCTTTGGGCTCATGTATTGTGGATTGGGCTTCTATTTGGCCACTTTTAACCAAGTCACACAGTCAGCAGCCACTTAGACTGTACTGGGAACAAGTTACAGTGAAACGTTACCGGGAACAAGTTACAGTGAAACGTCACCAAAGTGCTTCTCTCAGCCTGAAAAGGCTATTTTGACCAATGATTTTCTTAAGAAAATGAGTGTCAGTTTTGTCATAAGGAAGGCATTTGGGCCCATGTATAGTGCATTGGGATTCTATTTGGGCACTTTTAGGTCCAACACACAGTCACCAGCCACTCAGAATGTACTGGGAACAAGTTACAGCCAAATGTCACCAAAGTGCTTCTCTCAGCCTGAAAAGGCTATTTAGACCCATGATATTTTTTAAGAAAGTGGGTGTCAGTTTACTCATAAGGAAGGCCTTTAGGCTCATGTATTGTGGATTGGGCTTCTATTTGGCCACTTTTAATCAAGTCACACAGTCAGCAGCCAGTTAGACTGTACTGGGAACAAGTTACAGTTAAACGTCACCAAAGTGCTTCTCTCAGCCTGAAAAGGCTATTTTGACCAATGATTTTTTTAAAGAAAATGAGTGTCAGTTTTGTCATAAGGAAGGCATTTGGGCCCATGTATAGTGCATTGGGAATCTATTTGGGCACTTTTAGGTACAACACACAGTCACCAGCCACTCAGAATGTACTGGGAACAAGTTACAGCCAAAAGTCACCAAAGTGCTTCTCTCAGCCTGAAAAGGCTATTTAGACCCATGATATTTTTAAAAAAGTGGGTGTCAGTTTAGTCATAAGGAAGGCATTTGGGCCCATGTTTAGTGCATTGGGAATCTATTTGGCCACTTTTAACCAAGTCACACAGTCAGCAGCCACTTAGACTGTACTGGGAACAAGTTACAGTTAAACGTCACCAAAGTGCTTCTCTCAGCCTGAAAAGGCTATTTTGACCAATGATTTTTTTAAGAAAATGAGTGTCAGTTTTGTCATAAGGAAGGCATTTGGGCCCATGTAGAGTGCATTGGGATTCTATTTCGGCAATTTTAGGTACAACACACAGTCACCAGCCACTCAGAATGTACTGGGAACAAGTTACAGCCAAATGTCACCAAAGTGCTTTTCTCAGCCTGAAAAGGCTATTTAGACCCATGATATTTTTAAGAAAGTGGGTGTCAGTTTAGTCATAAGGAAGGCCTTTGGGCTCATGTATTGTGGATTGGGCTTCTATTTGGCCACTTTTAACCAAGTCACACAGTCAGCAGCCACTTAGACTGTACTGGGAACAAGTTACAGTGAAACGTTACCGGGAACAAGTTACAGTGAAACGTCACCAAAGTGCTTCTCTCAGCCTGAAAAGGCTATTTTGACCAATGATTTTCTTAAGAAAATGAGTGTCAGTTTTGTCATAAGGAAGGCATTTGGGCCCATGTATAGTGCATTGGGATTCTATTTGGGCACTTTTAGGTCCAACACACAGTCACCAGCCACTCAGAATGTACTGGGAACAAGTTACAGCCAAATGTCACCAAAGTGCTTCTCTCAGCCTGAAAAGGCTATTTAGACCCATGATATTTTTTAAGAAAGTGGGTGTCAGTTTACTCATAAGGAAGGCCTTTAGGCTCATGTATTGTGGATTGGGCTTCTATTTGGCCACTTTTAATCAAGTCACACAGTCAGCAGCCACTTAGACTGTACTGGGAACAAGTTACAGTTAAACGTCACCAAAGTGCTTCTCTCAGCCTGAAAAGGCTATTTTGACCAATGATTTTTTTTAAAAAAATGAGTGTCAGTTTTGTCATAAGGAAGGCATTTGGGCCCATGTATAGTGCATTGGGAATCTATTTGGGCACTTTTAGGTACAACACACAGTCACCAGCCACTCAGAATGTACTGGGAACAAGTTACAGCCAAAAGTCACCAAAGTGCTTCTCTCAGCCTGAAAAGGCTATTTAGACCCATGATATTTTTAAGAAAGTGGGTGTCAGTTTAGTCATAAGGAAGGCATTTGGGCCCATGTTTAGTGCATTGGGAATCTATTTGGCCACTTTTAACCAAGTCACACAGTCAGCAGCCACTTAGACTGTACTGGGAACAAGTTACAGTGAAACGTCACCAAAGTGCTTCTCTCAGCCTGAAAAGGCTATTTTGACCAATGATTTTTTTAAGAAAATGAGTGTCAGTTTTGTCATAAGGAAGGCATTTGGGCTCATGTATTGTGGATTGGGCTTCTATTTGGCCACTTTTAACCAAGTCACACAGTCAGCAGCCACTTAGACTGTACTGGGAACAAGTTACAGTGAAACGTTACCGGGAACAAGTTACAGTGAAACGTCACCAAAGTGCTTCTCTCAGCCTGAAAAGGCTATTTTGACCAATGATTTTTTTAAGAAAATGAGTGTCAGTTTTGTCATAAGGAAGGCATTTGGGCCCATGTATAGTGCATTGGGATTCTTGTTGGGCACTTTTAGGTACAACACACAGTCACCAGCCACTCAGAATGTACTGGGAACAAGTTACAGCCAAATGTCACCAAAGTGCTTTTCTCAGCCTGAAAAGGCTATTTAGACCCATGATATTTTTAAGAAAGTGGGTGTCAGTTTAGTCATAAGGAAGGCCTTTGGGCTCATGTATTGTGGATTGGGCTTCTATTTGGCCACTTTTAACCAAGTCACACAGTCAGCAGCCACTTAGACTGTACTGGGAACAAGTTACAGTGAAACGTTACCGGGAACAAGTTACAGTGAAACGTCACCAAAGTGCTTCTCTCAGCCTGAAAAGGCTATTTTGACCAATGATTTTTTTAAGAAAATGAGTGTCAGTTTTGTCATAAGGAAGGCATTTGGGCCCATGTATAGTGCATTGGGATTCTTGTTGGGCACTTTTAGGTACAACACACAGTCACCAGCCACTCAGAATGTACTGGGAACAAGTTACAGCCAAATGTCACCAAAGTGCTTCACTCAGCCTGGAAAGGCTATTTAGACCCATGATATTTTTAAGAAAGTGGGTGTCAGTTTAGTCATAAGGAAGGCCTTTGGGCTCATGTATTGTGGATTGGGCTTCTATTTGGCCACTTTTAGCCAAGTCACACAGTCAGCAGCCACTTAGACTGTACTGGGAACAAGTTACAGTTAAACGTCACCAAAGTGCTTCTCTCAGCCTGAAAAGGCTATTTTGACCAATGATCTTTTTAAGAAAATAAGTGTCAGTTTTGTCATAAGGAAGGCATTTGGGCCCATGTATAGTGCATTGGGATTCTTGTTGGGCACTTTTAGGTACAACACACAGTCACCAGCCACTCAGAATGTACTGGGAACAAGTTACAGCCAAATGTCACCAAAGTGCTTCACTCAGCCTGAAAAGGCTATTTAGACCCATGATATTTTTAAGAAAGTGGGTGTCAGTTTAGTCATAAGGAAGGCCTTTGGGCGCAAGTATTGTGGATTGGGCTTTTATTTGGCCACTTTTAGCCAAGTCACACAGTCAGCTGCCACTTAGACTGTACTGGGAACAAGTTACAGTTAAACGTCACCAAAGTGCTTCTCTCAGCCTGAAAAGGCTATTTTGACCAATGATTTTTTAAAGAAAATGAGTGTCAGTTTTGTCATAAGGAAGGCATTTGGGCCCATGTAGAGTGCATTGGGATTCTATTTGGGCACTTTTAGGTACAACACACATTTGACCAATGATTTTTTAATGAAAATGAGTGTCAGTTTTGTCATAAGGAAGGCATTTGGGCCCATGTAGAGTGCATTGGGATTCTATTTCGGCAATTTTAGGTACAACACACAGTCACCAGCCACTCAGAATGTACTGGGAACAAGTTACAGCCAAATGTCACCAAAGTGCTTTTCTCAGCCTGAAAAGGCTATTTAGACCCATGATATTTTTAAGAAAGTGGGTGTCAGTTTAGTCATAAGGAAGGCCTTTGGGCTCATGTATTGTGGATTGGGCTTCTATTTGGCCACTTTTAACCAAGTCACACAGTCAGCAGCCACTTAGACTGTACTGGGAACAAGTTACAGTGAAACGTTACCGGGAACAAGTTACAGTGAAACGTCACCAAAGTGCTTCTCTCAGCCTGAAAAGGCTATTTTGACCAATGATTTTCTTAAGAAAATGAGTGTCAGTTTTGTCATAAGGAAGGCATTTGGGCCCATGTATAGTGCATTGGGATTCTATTTGGGCACTTTTAGGTCCAACACACAGTCACCAGCCACTCAGAATGTACTGGGAACAAGTTACAGCCAAATGTCACCAAAGTGCTTCTCTCAGCCTGAAAAGGCTATTTAGACCCATGATATTTTTTAAGAAAGTGGGTGTCAGTTTACTCATAAGGAAGGCCTTTAGGCTCATGTATTGTGGATTGGGCTTCTATTTGGCCACTTTTAATCAAGTCACACAGTCAGCAGCCAGTTAGACTGTACTGGGAACAAGTTACAGTTAAACGTCACCAAAGTGCTTCTCTCAGCCTGAAAAGGCTATTTTGACCAATGATTTTTTTAAAGAAAATGAGTGTCAGTTTTGTCATAAGGAAGGCATTTGGGCCCATGTATAGTGCATTGGGAATCTATTTGGGCACTTTTAGGTACAACACACAGTCACCAGCCACTCAGAATGTACTGGGAACAAGTTACAGCCAAAAGTCACCAAAGTGCTTCTCTCAGCCTGAAAAGGCTATTTAGACCCATGATATTTTTAAGAAAGTGGGTGTCAGTTTAGTCATAAGGAAGGCATTTGGGCCCATGTTTAGTGCATTGGGAATCTATTTGGCCACTTTTAACCAAGTCACACAGTCAGCAGCCACTTAGACTGTACTGGGAACAAGTTACAGTGAAACGTCACCAAAGTGCTTCTCTCAGCCTGAAAAGGCTATTTTGACCAATGATTTTTTTAAGAAAATGAGTGTCAGTTTTGTCATAAGGAAGGCATTTGGGCCCATGTATAGTGCATTGGGATTCTTGTTGGGCACTTTTAGGTACAACACACAGTCACCAGCCACTCAGAATGTACTGGGAACAAGTTACAGCCAAATGTCACCAAAGTGCTTTTCTCAGCCTGAAAAGGCTATTTAGACCCATGATATTTTTAAGAAAGTGGGTGTCAGTTTAGTCATAAGGAAGGCCTTTGGGCTCATGTATTGTGGATTGGGCTTCTATTTGGCCACTTTTAACCAAGTCACACAGTCAGCAGCCACTTAGACTGTACTGGGAACAAGTTACAGTGAAACGTTACCGGGAACAAGTTACAGTGAAACGTCACCAAAGTGCTTCTCTCAGCCTGAAAAGGCTATTTTGACCAATGATTTTTTAAAGAAAATGAGTGTCAGTTTTGTCATAAGGAAGGCATTTGGGCCCATGTATAGTGCATTGGGATTCTTGTTGGGCACTTTTAGGTACAACACACAGTCACCAGCCACTCAGAATGTACTGGGAACAAGTTACAGCCAAATGTCACCAAAGTGCTTCACTCAGCCTGGAAAGGCTATTTAGACCCATGATATTTTTAAGAAAGTGGGTGTCAGTTTAGTCATAAGGAAGGCCTTTGGGCTCATGTATTGTGGATTGGGCTTCTATTTGGCCACTTTTAGCCAAGTCACACAGTCAGCAGCCACTTAGACTGTACTGGGAACAAGTTACAGTTAAACGTCACCAAAGTGCTTCTCTCAGCCTGAAAAGGCTATTTTGACCAATGATCTTTTTAAGAAAATAAGTGTCAGTTTTGTCATAAGGAAGGCATTTGGGCCCATGTATAGTGCATTGGGATTCTATTTGGGCACTTTTAGGTACAACACACAGTCACCAGACACTCAGAATGTACTGGGAACAAGTTACAGCCAAAAGTCACCAAAGTGCTTCTCTCAGCCTGAAAAGGCTATTTAGACCCATGATATTTTTAAGAAAGTGGGTGTCAGTTTAGTCATAAGGAAGGCCTTTGGGCTCATGTATTGTGGATTGGGCTTCTATTTGGCCACTTTTAACCAAGTCACACAGTCAGCAGCCACTTAGACTGTACTGGGAACAAGTTACAGTGAAACGTCACCAAAGTGCTTCTCTCAGCCTGAAAAGGCTATTTTGACCAATGATTTTTTTAAGAAAATGAGTGTCAGTTTTGTCATAAGGAAGGCATTTGGGCCCATGTAGAGTGCATTGGGATTCTATTTCGGCAATTTTAGGTACAACACACAGTCACCAGCCACTCAGAATGTACTGGGAACAAGTTACAGCCAAATGTCACCAAAGTGCTTTTCTCAGCCTGAAAAGGCTATTTAGACCCATGATATTTTTAAGAAAGTGGGTGTCAGTTTAGTCATAAGGAAGGCCTTTGGGCTCATGTATTGTGGATTGGGCTTCTATTTGGCCACTTTTAACCAAGTCACACAGTCAGCAGCCACTTAGACTGTACTGGGAACAAGTTACAGTGAAACGTTACCGGGAACAAGTTACAGTGAAACGTCACCAAAGTGCTTCTCTCAGCCTGAAAAGGCTATTTTGACCAATGATTTTCTTAAGAAAATGAGTGTCAGTTTTTTCATAAGGAAGGCATTTGGGCCCATGTATAGTGCATTGGGATTCTATTTGGGCACTTTTAGGTCCAACACACAGTCACCAGCCACTCAGAATGTACTGGGAACAAGTTACAGCCAAATGTCACCAAAGTGCTTCTCTCAGCCTGAAAAGGCTATTTAGACCCATGATATTTTTTAAGAAAGTGGGTGTCAGTTTACTCATAAGGAAGGCCTTTGGCCTCATGTATTGTGGATTGGGCTTCTATTTGGCCACTTTTAGCCAAGTCACACAGTCAGCAGCCACTTAGACTGTACTGGGAACAAGTTACAGTTAAACGTCACCAAAGTGCTTCTCTCAGCCTGAAAAGGCTATTTTGACCAATGATTTTTTTAAGAAAATGAGTGTCAGTTTTGTCATAAGGAAGGCATTTGGGCCCATGTATAGTGCATTGGGAATCTATTTGGGCACTTTTAGGTACAACACACAGTCACCAGCCACTCAGAATGTACTGGGAACAAGTTACAGTGAAACGTCACCAAAGTGCTTCTCTCAGCCTGAAAAGGCTATTTAGACCCATGATATTTTTAAGAAAGTGGGTGTCAGTTTAGTCATAAGGAAGGCATTTGGGCCCATGTTTAGTGCATTGGGAATCTATTTGGCCACTTTTAACCAAGTCACACAGTCAGCAGCCACTTAGACTGTACTGGGAACAAGTTACAGTGAAACGTCACCAAAGTGCTTCTCTCAGCCTGAAAAGGCTATTTTGACCAATGATTTTTTTAAGAAAATGAGTGTCAGTTTTGTCATAAGGAAGGCATTTGGGCCCATATATAGTGCATTGGGATTCTTGTTGGGCACTTTTAGGTACAACACACAGTCACCAGCCACTCAGAATGTACTGGGAACAAGTTACAGCCAAATGTCACCAAAGTGCTTTTCTCAGCCTGAAAAGGCTATTTAGACCCATGATATTTTTAAGAAAGTGGGTGTCAGTTTAGTCATAAGGAAGGCCTTTGGGCTCATGTATTGTGGATTGGGCTTCTATTTGGCCACTTTTAACCAAGTCACACAGTCAGCAGCCACTTAGACTGTACTGGGAACAAGTTACAGTGAAACGTTACCGGGAACAAGTTACAGTGAAACGTCACCAAAGTGCTTCTCTCAGCCTGAAAAGGCTATTTTGACCAATGATTTTTTTAAGAAAATGAGTGTCAGTTTTGTCATAAGGAAGGCATTTGGGCCCATGTATAGTGCATTGGGATTCTTGTTGGGCACTTTTAGGTACAACACACAGTCACCAGCCACTCAGAATGTACTGGGAACAAGTTACAGCCAAATGTCACCAAAGTGCTTCACTCAGCCTGGAAAGGCTATTTAGACCCATGATATTTTTAAGAAAGTGGGTGTCAGTTTAGTCATAAGGAAGGCCTTTGGGCTCATGTATTGTGGATTGGGCTTCTATTTGGCCACTTTTAGCCAAGTCACACAGTCAGCAGCCACTTAGACTGTACTGGGAACAAGTTAAAGTTAAACGTCACCAAAGTGCTTCTCTCAGCCTGAAAAGGCTATTTTGACCAATGATCTTTTTAAGAAAATAAGTGTCAGTTTTGTCATAAGGAAGGCATTTGGGCCCATGTATAGTGCATTGGGATTCTATTTGGGCACTTTTAGGTACAACACACAGTCACCAGCCACTCAGAATGTACTGGGAACAAGTTACAGCCAAAAGTCACCAAAGTGCTTCACTCAGCCTGAAAAGGCTATTTAGACCCATGATATTTTTAAGAAAGTGGGTGTCAGTTTAGTCATAAGGAAGGCCTTTGGGATCATGTATTGTGGATTGGGCTTCTATTTGGCCACTTTTAGCCAAGTCACACAGTCAGCAGCCACTTAGACTGTACTTGGAACAAGTTACAGTTAAACGTCACCAAAGTGCTTCTCTCAGCCTGAAAAGGCTATTTTGACCAATGATTTTTTTAAAGAAAATGAGTGTCAGTTTTGTCAAAAGGAAGGCATTTGGGCCCATGTATAGTGCATTGGGAATCTATTTGGGCACTTTTAGGTACAACACACAGTCACCAGCCACTCAGAATGTACTGGGAACAAGTTACAGCCAAAAGTCACCAAAGTGCTTCTCTCAGCCTGAAAAGGCTATTTAGACCCATGATATTTTTAAGAAAGTGGGTGTCAGTTTAGTCATAAGGAAGGCCTTTGGGCTCATGTATTGTGGATTGGGCTTCTATTTGGCCACTTTTAACCAAGTCACACAGTCAGCAGCCACTTAGACTTTACTGGGAACAAGTTACAGTGAAACGTTACCGGGAACAAGTTACAGTGAAACGTCACCAAAGTGCTTCTCTCAGCCTGAAAAGGCTATTTTGACCAATGATTTTTTTAAGAAAATGAGTGTCAGTTTTGTCATAAGGAAGGCATTTGGGCCCATGTATAGTGCATTGGGATTCTTGTTGGGCACTTTTAGGTACAACACACAGTCACCAGCCACTCAGAATGTACTGGGAACAAGTTACAGCCAAATGTCACCAATGTGCTTCACTCAGCCTGGAAAGGCTATTTAGACCAATGATATTTTTAAGAAAGTGGGTGTCAGTTTAGTCATAAGGAAGGCCTTTGGGCTCATGTATTGTGGATTGGGCTTCTATTTGGCCACTTTTAGCCAAGTCACACAGTCAGCAGCCACTTAGACTGTACTGGGAACAAGTTACAGTTAAACGTCACCAAAGTGCTTCTCTCAGCCTGAAAAGGCTATTTTGACCAATGATCTTTTTAAGAAAATAAGTGTCAGTTTTGTCATAAGGAAGGCATTTGGGCCCATGTATAGTGCATTGGGATTCTATTTGGGCACTTTTAGGTACAACACACAGTCACCAGCCACTCAGAATGTACTGGGAACAAGTTACAGCCAAATGTCACCAAAGTGCTTCACTCAGCCTGAAAAGGCTATATAGACCCATGATATTTTTAAGAAAGTGGGTGTCAGTTTAGTCATAAGGAAGGCCTTTGGGATCATGTATTGTGGATTGGGCTTCTATTTGGCCACTTTTAGCCAAGTCACACAGTCAGCAGCCACTTAGACTGTACTTGGAACAAGTTACAGTTAAACGTCACCAAAGTGCTTCTCTCAGCCTGAAAAGGCTATTTTGACCAATGATTTTTTTAAAGAAAATGAGTGTCAGTTTAGTCATAAGGAAGGCCTTTGGGCTCATGTATTGTGGATTGGGCTTCTATTTGGCCACTTTTAACCAAGTCACACAGTCAGCAGCCACTTAGACTGTACTGGGAACAAGTTACAGTGAAACGTTACCGGGAACAAGTTACAGTGAAACGTCACCAAAGTGCTTCTCTCAGCCTGAAAAGGCTATTTTGACCAATGATTTTCTTAAGAAAATGAGTGTCAGTTTTGTCATAAGGAAGGCATTTGGGCCCATGTATAGTGCATTGGGATTCTATTTGGGCACTTTTAGGTCCAACACACAGTCACCAGCCACTCAGAATGTACTGGGAACAAGTTACAGCCAAATGTCACCAAAGTGCTTCTCTCAGCCTGAAAAGGCTATTTAGACCCATGATATTTTTTAAGAAAGTGGGTGTCAGTTTACTCATAAGGAAGGCCTTTGGCCTCATGTATTGTGGATTGGGCTTCTATTTGGCCACTTTTAGCCAAGTCACACAGTCAGCAGCCACTTAGACTGTACTGGGAACAAGTTACAGTTAAACGTCACCAAAGTGCTTCTCTCAGCCTGAAAAGGCTATTTTGACCAATGATTTTTTTAAGAAAATGAGTGTCAGTTTTGTCATAAGGAAGGCATTTGGGCCCATGTATAGTGCATTGGGAATCTATTTGGGCACTTTTAGGTACAACACACAGTCACCAGCCACTCAGAATGTACTGGGAACAAGTTACAGCCAAAAGTCACCAAAGTGCTTCTCTCAGCCTGAAAAGGCTATTTAGACCCATGATATTTTTAAGAAAGTGGGTGTCAGTTTAGTCATAAGGAAGGCATTTGGGCCCATGTTTAGTGCATTGGGAATCTATTTGGCCACTTTTAACCAAGTCACACAGTCAGCAGCCACTTAGACTGTACTGGGAACAAGTTACAGTGAAACGTCACCAAAGTGCTTCTCTCAGCCTGAAAAGGCTATTTTGACCAATGATTTTTTTAAGAAAATGAGTGTCAGTTTTGTCATAAGGAAGGCATTTGGGCCCATGTATAGTGCATTGGGATTCTTGTTGGGCACTTTTAGGTACAACACACAGTCACCAGCCACTCAGAATGTACTGGGAACAAGTTACAGCCAAATGTCACCAAAGTGCTTTTCTCAGCCTGAAAAGGCTATTTAGACCCATGATATTTTTAAGAAAGTGGGTGTCAGTTTAGTCATAAGGAAGGCCTTTGGGCTCATGTATTGTGGATTGGGCTTCTATTTGGCCACTTTTAACCAAGTCACACAGTCAGCAGCCACTTAGACTGTACTGGGAACAAGTTACAGTGAAACGTTACCGGGAACAAGTTACAGTGAAACGTCACCAAAGTGCTTCTCTCAGCCTGAAAAGGCTATTTTGACCAATGATTTTTTTAAGAAAATGAGTGTCAGTTTTGTCATAAGGAAGGCATTTGGGCCCATGTATAGTGCATTGGGATTCTTGTTGGGCACTTTTAGGTACAACACACAGTCACCAGCCACTCAGAATGTACTGGGAACAAGTTACAGCCAAATGTCACCAAAGTGCTTCACTCAGCCTGGAAAGGCTATTTAGACCCATGATATTTTTAAGAAAGTGGGTGTCAGTTTAGTCATAAGGAAGGCCTTTGGGCTCATGTATTGTGGATTGGGCTTCTATTTGGCCACTTTTAGCCAAGTCACACAGTCAGCAGCCACTTAGACTGTACTGGGAACAAGTTACAGTTAAACGTCACCAAAGTGCTTCTCTCAGCCTGAAAAGGCTATTTTGACCAATGATCTTTTTAAGAAAATAAGTGTCAGTTTTGTCATAAGGAAGGCATTTGGGCCCATGTATAGTGCATTGGGATTCTATTTGGGCACTTTTAGGTACAACACACAGTCACCAGCCACTCAGAATGTACTGGGAACAAGTTACAGCCAAAAGTCACCAAAGTGCTTCACTCAGCCTGAAAAGGCTATTTAGACCCATGATATTTTTAAGAAAGTGGGTGTCAGTTTAGTCATAAGGAAGGCCTTTGGGATCATGTATTGTGGATTGGGCTTCTATTTGGCCACTTTTAGCCAAGTCACACAGTCAGCAGCCACTTAGACTGTACTTGGAACAAGTTACAGTTAAACGTCACCAAAGTGCTTCTCTCAGCCTGAAAAGGCTATTTTGACCAATGATTTTTTTAAAGAAAATGAGTGTCAGTTTTGTCCAAAGGAACGCATTTGGGCCCATGTATAGTGCATTGGGAATCTATTTGGGCACTTTTAGGTACAACACACAGTCACCAGCCACTCAGAATGTACTGGGAACAAGTTACAGCCAAAAGTCACCAAAGTGCTTCTCTCAGCCTGAAAAGGCTATTTAGACCCATGATATTTTTAAGAAAGTGGGTGTCAGTTTAGTCATAAGGAAGGCCTTTGGGCTCATGTATTGTGGATTGGGCTTCTATTTGGCCACTTTTAACCAAGTCACACAGTCAGCAGCCACTTAGACTTTACTGGGAACAAGTTACAGTGAAACGTTACCGGGAACAAGTTACAGTGAAACGTCACCAAAGTGCTTCTCTCAGCCTGAAAAGGCTATTTTGACCAATGATTTTTTTAAGAAAATGAGTGTCAGTTTTGTCATAAGGAAGGCATTTGGGCCCATGTATAGTGCATTGGGATTCTTGTTGGGCACTTTTAGGTACAACACACAGTCACCAGCCACTCAGAATGTACTGGGAACAAGTTACAGCCAAATGTCACCAATGTGCTTCACTCAGCCTGGAAAGGCTATTTAGACCAATGATATTTTTAAGAAAGTGGGTGTCAGTTTAGTCATAAGGAAGGCCTTTGGGCTCATGTATTGTGGATTGGGCTTCTATTTGGCCACTTTTAGCCAAGTCACACAGTCAGCAGCCACTTAGACTGTACTGGGAACAAGTTACAGTTAAACGTCACCAAAGTGCTTCTCTCAGCCTGAAAAGGCTATTTTGACCAATGATCTTTTTAAGAAAATAAGTGTCAGTTTTGTCATAAGGAAGGCATTTGGGCCCATGTATAGTGCATTGGGATTCTATTTGGGCACTTTTAGGTACAACACACAGTCACCAGCCACTCAGAATGTACTGGGAACAAGTTACAGCCAAATGTCACCAAAGTGCTTCACTCAGCCTGAAAAGGCTATATAGACCCATGATATTTTTAAGAAAGTGGGTGTCAGTTTAGTCATAAGGAAGGCCTTTGGGATCATGTATTGTGGATTGGGCTTCTATTTGGCCACTTTTAGCCAAGTCACACAGTCAGCAGCCACTTAGACTGTACTTGGAACAAGTTACAGTTAAACGTCACCAAAGTGCTTCTCTCAGCCTGAAAAGGCTATTTTGACCAATGATTTTTTTAAAGAAAATGAGTGTCAGTTTTGTCATAAGGAAGGCATTTGGGCCCATGTATAGTGCATTGGGAATCTATTTGGGCACTTTTAGGTACAACACACAGTCACCAGCCACTCAGAATGTACTGGGAACAAGTTACAGCCAAAAGTCACCAAAGTGCTTCTCTCAGCCTGAAAAGGCTATTTAGACCCATGATATTTTTAAGAAAGTGGGTGTCAGTTTAGTCATAAGGAAGGCCTTTGGGCTCATGTATTGTGGATTGGGCTTCTATTTGGCCACTTTTAACCAAGTCACACAGTCAGCAGCCACTTAGACTGTACTGGGAACAAGTTACAGTGAAACGTCACCAAAGTGCTTCTCTCAGCCTGAAAAGGCTATTTTGACCAATGATTTTTTTAAGAAAATGAGTGTCAGTTTTGTCATAAGGAAGGCATTTGGGCCCATGTATAGTGCATTGGGATTCTATTTGGGCACTTTTAGGTACAACACACAGTCACCAGCCACTCAGAATGTACTGGGAACAAGTTACAGCCAAATGTCACCAAAGTGCTTTTCTCAGCCTGAAAAGGCTATTTAGACCCATGATATTTTTAAGAAAGTGGGTGTCAGTTTAGTCATAAGGAAGGCCTTTGGGCTCATGTATTGTGGATTGGGCTTCTATTTGGCCACTTTTAACCAAGTCACACAGTCAGCAGCCACTTAGACTGTACTGGGAACAAGTTACAGTGAAACGTTACCGGGAACAAGTTACAGTGAAACGTCACCAAAGTGCTTCTCTCAGCCTGAAAAGGCTATTTTAACCAATGATTTTCTTAAGAAAATGAGTGTCAGTTTTGTCATAAGGAAGGCATTTGGGCCCATGTATAGTGCATTGGGATTCTATTTGGGCACTTTTAGGTCCAACACACAGTCACCAGCCACTCAGAATGTACTGGGAACAAGTTACAGCCAAATGTCACCAAAGTGCTTCTCTCAGCCTGAAAAGGCTATTTAGACCCATGATATTTTTTGAGAAAGTGGGTGTCAGTTTACTCATAAGGAAGGCCTTTAGGCTCATATATTGTGGATTGGGCTTCTATTTGGCCACTTTTAATCAAGTCACACAGTCAGCAGCCACTTAGACTGTACTGGGAACAAGTTACAGTTAAACGTCACCAAAGTGCTTCTCTCAGCCTGAAAAGGCTATTTTGACCAATGATTTTTTTAAACAAAATGAGTGTCAGTTTTGTCATAAGGAAGGCATTTGGGCCCATGTATAGTGCATTGGGAATCTATTTGGGCACTTTTAGGTACAACACACAGTCACCAGCCACTCAGAATGTACTGGGAACAAGTTACAGCCAAAAGTCACCAAAGTGCTTCTCTCAGCCTGAAAAGGCTATTTAGACCCATGATATTTTTAAGAAAGTGGGTGTCAGTTTAGTCATAAGGAAGGCCTTTGGGCTCATGTATTGTGGATTGGGCTTCTATTTGGCCACTTTTAGCCAAGTCACACAGTCAGCAGCCACTTAGACTGTACTGGGAACAAGTTACAGTTAAACGTCACCAAAGTGCTTCTCTCAGCCTGAAAAGGCTATTTTGACCAATGATCTTTTTAAGAAAATAAGTGTCAGTTTTGTCATAAGGAAGGCATTTGGGCCCATGTATAGTGCATTGGGATTCTATTTGGGCACTTTTAGGTACAACACACAGTCACCAGCCACTCAGAATGTACTGGGAACAAGTTACAGTGAAACGTCACCAAAGTGCTTCTCTCAGCCTGAAAAGGCTATTTAGACCCATGATATTTTTAAGAAAGTGGGTGTCAGTTTAGTCATAAGGAAGGCATTTGGGCCCATGTTTAGTGCATTGGGAATCTATTTGGCCACTTTTAACCAAGTCACACAGTCAGCAGCCACTTAGACTGTACTGGGAACAAGTTACAGTGAAACGTCACCAAAGTGCTTCTCTCAGCCTGAAAAGGCTATTTTGACCAATGATTTTTTTAAGAAAATGAGTGTCAGTTTTGTCATAAGGAAGGCATTTGGGCCCATATATAGTGCATTGGGATTCTTGTTGGGCACTTTTAGGTACAACACACAGTCACCAGCCACTCAGAATGTACTGGGAACAAGTTACAGCCAAATGTCACCAAAGTGCTTTTCTCAGCCTGAAAAGGCTATTTAGACCCATGATATTTTTAAGAAAGTGGGTGTCAGTTTAGTCATAAGGAAGGCCTTTGGGCTCATGTATTGTGGATTGGGCTTCTATTTGGCCACTTTTAACCAAGTCACACAGTCAGCAGCCACTTAGACTGTACTGGGAACAAGTTACAGTGAAACGTTACCGGGAACAAGTTACAGTGAAACGTCACCAAAGTGCTTCTCTCAGCCTGAAAAGGCTATTTTGACCAATGATTTTTTTAAGAAAATGAGTGTCAGTTTTGTCATAAGGAAGGCATTTGGGCCCATGTATAGTGCATTGGGATTCTTGTTGGGCACTTTTAGGTACAACACACAGTCACCAGCCACTCAGAATGTACTGGGAACAAGTTACAGCCAAATGTCACCAAAGTGCTTCACTCAGCCTGGAAAGGCTATTTAGACCCATGATATTTTTAAGAAAGTGGGTGTCAGTTTAGTCATAAGGAAGGCCTTTGGGCTCATGTATTGTGGATTGGGCTTCTATTTGGCCACTTTTAGCCAAGTCACACAGTCAGCAGCCACTTAGACTGTACTGGGAACAAGTTAAAGTTAAACGTCACCAAAGTGCTTCTCTCAGCCTGAAAAGGCTATTTTGACCAATGATCTTTTTAAGAAAATAAGTGTCAGTTTTGTCATAAGGAAGGCATTTGGGCCCATGTATAGTGCATTGGGATTCTATTTGGGCACTTTTAGGTACAACACACAGTCACCAGCCACTCAGAATGTACTGGGAACAAGTTACAGCCAAAAGTCACCAAAGTGCTTCACTCAGCCTGAAAAGGCTATTTAGACCCATGATATTTTTAAGAAAGTGGGTGTCAGTTTAGTCATAAGGAAGGCCTTTGGGATCATGTATTGTGGATTGGGCTTCTATTTGGCCACTTTTAGCCAAGTCACACAGTCAGCAGCCACTTAGACTGTACTTGGAACAAGTTACAGTTAAACGTCACCAAAGTGCTTCTCTCAGCCTGAAAAGGCTATTTTGACCAATGATTTTTTTAAAGAAAATGAGTGTCAGTTTTGTCAAAAGGAAGGCATTTGGGCCCATGTATAGTGCATTGGGAATCTATTTGGGCACTTTTAGGTACAACACACAGTCACCAGCCACTCAGAATGTACTGGGAACAAGTTACAGCCAAAAGTCACCAAAGTGCTTCTCTCAGCCTGAAAAGGCTATTTAGACCCATGATATTTTTAAGAAAGTGGGTGTCAGTTTAGTCATAAGGAAGGCCTTTGGGCTCATGTATTGTGGATTGGGCTTCTATTTGGCCACTTTTAACCAAGTCACACAGTCAGCAGCCACTTAGACTTTACTGGGAACAAGTTACAGTGAAACGTTACCGGGAACAAGTTACAGTGAAACGTCACCAAAGTGCTTCTCTCAGCCTGAAAAGGCTATTTTGACCAATGATTTTTTTAAGAAAATGAGTGTCAGTTTTGTCATAAGGAAGGCATTTGGGCCCATGTATAGTGCATTGGGATTCTTGTTGGGCACTTTTAGGTACAACACACAGTCACCAGCCACTCAGAATGTACTGGGAACAAGTTACAGCCAAATGTCACCAATGTGCTTCACTCAGCCTGGAAAGGCTATTTAGACCAATGATATTTTTAAGAAAGTGGGTGTCAGTTTAGTCATAAGGAAGGCCTTTGGGCTCATGTATTGTGGATTGGGCTTCTATTTGGCCACTTTTAGCCAAGTCACACAGTCAGCAGCCACTTAGACTGTACTGGGAACAAGTTACAGTTAAACGTCACCAAAGTGCTTCTCTCAGCCTGAAAAGGCTATTTTGACCAATGATCTTTTTAAGAAAATAAGTGTCAGTTTTGTCATAAGGAAGGCATTTGGGCCCATGTATAGTGCATTGGGATTCTATTTGGGCACTTTTAGGTACAACACACAGTCACCAGCCACTCAGAATGTACTGGGAACAAGTTACAGCCAAATGTCACCAAAGTGCTTCACTCAGCCTGAAAAGGCTATATAGACCCATGATATTTTTAAGAAAGTGGGTGTCAGTTTAGTCATAAGGAAGGCCTTTGGGATCATGTATTGTGGATTGGGCTTCTATTTGGCCACTTTTAGCCAAGTCACACAGTCAGCAGCCACTTAGACTGTACTTGGAACAAGTTACAGTTAAACGTCACCAAAGTGCTTCTCTCAGCCTGAAAAGGCTATTTTGACCAATGATTTTTTTAAAGAAAATGAGTGTCAGTTTAGTCATAAGGAAGGCCTTTGGGCTCATGTATTGTGGATTGGGCTTCTATTTGGCCACTTTTAACCAAGTCACACAGTCAGCAGCCACTTAGACTGTACTGGGAACAAGTTACAGTGAAACGTTACCGGGAACAAGTTACAGTGAAACGTCACCAAAGTGCTTCTCTCAGCCTGAAAAGGCTATTTTGACCAATGATTTTCTTAAGAAAATGAGTGTCAGTTTTGTCATAAGGAAGGCATTTGGGCCCATGTATAGTGCATTGGGATTCTATTTGGGCACTTTTAGGTCCAACACACAGTCACCAGCCACTCAGAATGTACTGGGAACAAGTTACAGCCAAATGTCACCAAAGTGCTTCTCTCAGCCTGAAAAGGCTATTTAGACCCATGATATTTTTTAAGAAAGTGGGTGTCAGTTTACTCATAAGGAAGGCCTTTGGCCTCATGTATTGTGGATTGGGCTTCTATTTGGCCACTTTTAGCCAAGTCACACAGTCAGCAGCCACTTAGACTGTACTGGGAACAAGTTACAGTTAAACGTCACCAAAGTGCTTCTCTCAGCCTGAAAAGGCTATTTTGACCAATGATTTTTTTAAGAAAATGAGTGTCAGTTTTGTCATAAGGAAGGCATTTGGGCCCATGTATAGTGCATTGGGAATCTATTTGGGCACTTTTAGGTACAACACACAGTCACCAGCCACTCAGAATGTACTGGGAACAAGTTACAGCCAAAAGTCACCAAAGTGCTTCTCTCAGCCTGAAAAGGCTATTTAGACCCATGATATTTTTAAGAAAGTGGGTGTCAGTTTAGTCATAAGGAAGGCATTTGGGCCCATGTTTAGTGCATTGGGAATCTATTTGGCCACTTTTAACCAAGTCACACAGTCAGCAGCCACTTAGACTGTACTGGGAACAAGTTACAGTGAAACGTCACCAAAGTGCTTCTCTCAGCCTGAAAAGGCTATTTTGACCAATGATTTTTTTAAGAAAATGAGTGTCAGTTTTGTCATAAGGAAGGCATTTGGGCCCATGTATAGTGCATTGGGATTCTTGTTGGGCACTTTTAGGTACAACACACAGTCACCAGCCACTCAGAATGTACTGGGAACAAGTTACAGCCAAATGTCACCAAAGTGCTTTTCTCAGCCTGAAAAGGCTATTTAGACCCATGATATTTTTAAGAAAGTGGGTGTCAGTTTAGTCATAAGGAAGGCCTTTGGGCTCATGTATTGTGGATTGGGCTTCTATTTGGCCACTTTTAACCAAGTCACACAGTCAGCAGCCACTTAGACTGTACTGGGAACAAGTTACAGTGAAACGTTACCGGGAACAAGTTACAGTGAAACGTCACCAAAGTGCTTCTCTCAGCCTGAAAAGGCTATTTTGACCAATGATTTTTTTAAGAAAATGAGTGTCAGTTTTGTCATAAGGAAGGCATTTGGGCCCATGTATAGTGCATTGGGATTCTTGTTGGGCACTTTTAGGTACAACACACAGTCACCAGCCACTCAGAATGTACTGGGAACAAGTTACAGCCAAATGTCACCAAAGTGCTTCACTCAGCCTGGAAAGGCTATTTAGACCCATGATATTTTTAAGAAAGTGGGTGTCAGTTTAGTCATAAGGAAGGCCTTTGGGCTCATGTATTGTGGATTGGGCTTCTATTTGGCCACTTTTAGCCAAGTCACACAGTCAGCAGCCACTTAGACTGTACTGGGAACAAGTTACAGTTAAACGTCACCAAAGTGCTTCTCTCAGCCTGAAAAGGCTATTTTGACCAATGATCTTTTTAAGAAAATAAGTGTCAGTTTTGTCATAAGGAAGGCATTTGGGCCCATGTATAGTGCATTGGGATTCTATTTGGGCACTTTTAGGTACAACACACAGTCACCAGCCACTCAGAATGTACTGGGAACAAGTTACAGCCAAAAGTCACCAAAGTGCTTCACTCAGCCTGAAAAGGCTATTTAGACCCATGATATTTTTAAGAAAGTGGGTGTCAGTTTAGTCATAAGGAAGGCCTTTGGGATCATGTATTGTGGATTGGGCTTCTATTTGGCCACTTTTAGCCAAGTCACACAGTCAGCAGCCACTTAGACTGTACTTGGAACAAGTTACAGTTAAACGTCACCAAAGTGCTTCTCTCAGCCTGAAAAGGCTATTTTGACCAATGATTTTTTTAAAGAAAATGAGTGTCAGTTTTGTCCAAAGGAACGCATTTGGGCCCATGTATAGTGCATTGGGAATCTATTTGGGCACTTTTAGGTACAACACACAGTCACCAGCCACTCAGAATGTACTGGGAACAAGTTACAGCCAAAAGTCACCAAAGTGCTTCTCTCAGCCTGAAAAGGCTATTTAGACCCATGATATTTTTAAGAAAGTGGGTGTCAGTTTAGTCATAAGGAAGGCCTTTGGGCTCATGTATTGTGGATTGGGCTTCTATTTGGCCACTTTTAACCAAGTCACACAGTCAGCAGCCACTTAGACTTTACTGGGAACAAGTTACAGTGAAACGTTACCGGGAACAAGTTACAGTGAAACGTCACCAAAGTGCTTCTCTCAGCCTGAAAAGGCTATTTTGACCAATGATTTTTTTAAGAAAATGAGTGTCAGTTTTGTCATAAGGAAGGCATTTGGGCCCATGTATAGTGCATTGGGATTCTTGTTGGGCACTTTTAGGTACAACACACAGTCACCAGCCACTCAGAATGTACTGGGAACAAGTTACAGCCAAATGTCACCAATGTGCTTCACTCAGCCTGGAAAGGCTATTTAGACCAATGATATTTTTAAGAAAGTGGGTGTCAGTTTAGTCATAAGGAAGGCCTTTGGGCTCATGTATTGTGGATTGGGCTTCTATTTGGCCACTTTTAGCCAAGTCACACAGTCAGCAGCCACTTAGACTGTACTGGGAACAAGTTACAGTTAAACGTCACCAAAGTGCTTCTCTCAGCCTGAAAAGGCTATTTTGACCAATGATCTTTTTAAGAAAATAAGTGTCAGTTTTGTCATAAGGAAGGCATTTGGGCCCATGTATAGTGCATTGGGATTCTATTTGGGCACTTTTAGGTACAACACACAGTCACCAGCCACTCAGAATGTACTGGGAACAAGTTACAGCCAAATGTCACCAAAGTGCTTCACTCAGCCTGAAAAGGCTATATAGACCCATGATATTTTTAAGAAAGTGGGTGTCAGTTTAGTCATAAGGAAGGCCTTTGGGATCATGTATTGTGGATTGGGCTTCTATTTGGCCACTTTTAGCCAAGTCACACAGTCAGCAGCCACTTAGACTGTACTTGGAACAAGTTACAGTTAAACGTCACCAAAGTGCTTCTCTCAGCCTGAAAAGGCTATTTTGACCAATGATTTTTTTAAAGAAAATGAGTGTCAGTTTTGTCATAAGGAAGGCATTTGGGCCCATGTATAGTGCATTGGGAATCTATTTGGGCACTTTTAGGTACAACACACAGTCACCAGCCACTCAGAATGTACTGGGAACAAGTTACAGCCAAAAGTCACCAAAGTGCTTCTCTCAGCCTGAAAAGGCTATTTAGACCCATGATATTTTTAAGAAAGTGGGTGTCAGTTTAGTCATAAGGAAGGCCTTTGGGCTCATGTATTGTGGATTGGGCTTCTATTTGGCCACTTTTAACCAAGTCACACAGTCAGCAGCCACTTAGACTGTACTGGGAACAAGTTACAGTGAAACGTCACCAAAGTGCTTCTCTCAGCCTGAAAAGGCTATTTTGACCAATGATTTTTTTAAGAAAATGAGTGTCAGTTTTGTCATAAGGAAGGCATTTGGGCCCATGTATAGTGCATTGGGATTCTATTTGGGCACTTTTAGGTACAACACACAGTCACCAGCCACTCAGAATGTACTGGGAACAAGTTACAGCCAAATGTCACCAAAGTGCTTTTCTCAGCCTGAAAAGGCTATTTAGACCCATGATATTTTTAAGAAAGTGGGTGTCAGTTTAGTCATAAGGAAGGCCTTTGGGCTCATGTATTGTGGATTGGGCTTCTATTTGGCCACTTTTAACCAAGTCACACAGTCAGCAGCCACTTAGACTGTACTGGGAACAAGTTACAGTGAAACGTTACCGGGAACAAGTTACAGTGAAACGTCACCAAAGTGCTTCTCTCAGCCTGAAAAGGCTATTTTAACCAATGATTTTCTTAAGAAAATGAGTGTCAGTTTTGTCATAAGGAAGGCATTTGGGCCCATGTATAGTGCATTGGGATTCTATTTGGGCACTTTTAGGTCCAACACACAGTCACCAGCCACTCAGAATGTACTGGGAACAAGTTACAGCCAAATGTCACCAAAGTGCTTCTCTCAGCCTGAAAAGGCTATTTAGACCCATGATATTTTTTGAGAAAGTGGGTGTCAGTTTACTCATAAGGAAGGCCTTTAGGCTCATATATTGTGGATTGGGCTTCTATTTGGCCACTTTTAATCAAGTCACACAGTCAGCAGCCACTTAGACTGTACTGGGAACAAGTTACAGTTAAACGTCACCAAAGTGCTTCTCTCAGCCTGAAAAGGCTATTTTGACCAATGATTTTTTTAAACAAAATGAGTGTCAGTTTTGTCATAAGGAAGGCATTTGGGCCCATGTATAGTGCATTGGGAATCTATTTGGGCACTTTTAGGTACAACACACAGTCACCAGCCACTCAGAATGTACTGGGAACAAGTTACAGCCAAAAGTCACCAAAGTGCTTCTCTCAGCCTGAAAAGGCTATTTAGACCCATGATATTTTTAAGAAAGTGGGTGTCAGTTTAGTCATAAGGAAGGCCTTTGGGCTCATGTATTGTGGATTGGGCTTCTATTTGGCCACTTTTAGCCAAGTCACACAGTCAGCAGCCACTTAGACTGTACTGGGAACAAGTTACAGTTAAACGTCACCAAAGTGCTTCTCTCAGCCTGAAAAGGCTATTTTGACCAATGATCTTTTTAAGAAAATAAGTGTCAGTTTTGTCATAAGGAAGGCATTTGGGCCCATGTATAGTGCATTGGGATTCTATTTGGGCACTTTTAGGTACAACACACAGTCACCAGCCACTCAGAATGTACTGGGAACAAGTTACAGCCAAATGTCACCAAAGTGCTTTTCTCAGCCTGAAAAGGCTATTTAGACCCATGATATTTTTAAGAAAGTGGGTGTCAGTTTAGTCATAAGGAAGGCCTTTGGGCTCATGTATTGTGGATTGGGCTTCTATTTGGCCACTTTTAACCAAGTCACACAGTCAGCAGCCACTTAGACTGTACTGGGAACAAGTTACAGTGAAACGTTACCGGGAACAAGTTACAGTGAAACGTCACCAAAGTGCTTCTCTCAGCCTGAAAAGGCTATTTTGACCAATGATTTTTTTAAGAAAATGAGTGTCAGTTTTGTCATAAGGAAGGCATTTGGGCCCATGTATAGTGCATTGGGATTCTTGTTGGGCACTTTTAGGTACAACACACAGTCACCAGCCACTCAGAATGTACTGGGAACAAGTTACAGCCAAAAGTCAACAAAGTGCTTCACTCAGCCTGGAAAGGCTATTTAGACCCATGATATTTTTAAGAAAGTGGGTGTCAGTTTAGTCATAAGGAAGGCCTTTGGGCTCATGTATTGTGGATTGGGCTTCTATTTGGCCACTTTTAGCCAAGTCACACAGTCAGCAGCCACTTAGACTGTACTGGGAACAAGTTACAGTTAAACGTCACCAAAGTGCTTCTCTCAGCCTGAAAAGGCTATTTTGTCCAATGATCTTTTTAAGAAAATAAGTGTCAGTTTTGTCATAAGGAAGGCATTTGGGCCCATGTATAGTGCATTGGGATTCTATTTGGGCACTTTTAGGTACAACACACAGTCACCAGCCACTCAGAATGTACTGGGAACAAGTTACAGCCAAAAGTCACCAAAGTGCTTCACTCAGCCTGAAAAGGCTATTTAGACCCATGATATTTTTAAGAAAGTGGGTGTCAGTTTAGTCATAAGGAAGGCCTTTGGGATCATGTATTGTGGATTGGGCTTCTATTTGGCCACTTTTAGCCAAGTCACACAGTCAGCAGCCACTTAGACTGTACTTGGAACAAGTTACAGTTAAACGTCACCAAAGTGCTTCTCTCAGCCTGAAAAGGCTATTTTGACCAATGATTTTTTTAAAGAAAATGAGTGTCAGTTTTGTCATAAGGAAGGCATTTGGGCCCATGTATAGTGCATTGGGAATCTATTTGGGCACTTTTAGGTACAACACACAGTCACCAGCCACTCAGAATGTACTGGGAACAAGTTACAGCCAAAAGTCACCAAAGTGCTTCTCTCAGCCTGAAAAGGCTATTTAGACCCATGATATTTTTAAGAAAGTGGGTGTCAGTTTAGTCATAAGGAAGGCCTTTGGGCTCATGTATTGTGGATTGGGCTTCTATTTGGCCACTTTTAACCAAGTCACACAGTCAGCAGCCACTTAGACTTTACTGGGAACAAGTTACAGTGAAACGTTACCGGGAACAAGTTACAGTGAAACGTCACCAAAGTGCTTCTCTCAGCCTGAAAAGGCTATTTTGACCAATGATTTTTTTAAGAAAATGAGTGTCAGTTTTGTCATAAGGAAGGCATTTGGGCCCATGTATAGTGCATTGGGATTCTTGTTGGGCACTTTTAGGTACAACACACAGTCACCAGCCACTCAGAATGTACTGGGAACAAGTTACAGCCAAATGTCACCAAAGTGCATCACTCAGCCTGGAAAGGCTATTTAGACCAATGATATTTTTAAGAAAGTGGGTGTCAGTTTAGTCATAAGGAAGGCCTTTGGGCTCATGTATTGTGGATTGGGCTTCTATTTGGCCACTTTTAGCCAAGTCACACAGTCAGCAGCCACTTAGACTGTACTGGGAACAAGTTACAGTTAAACGTCACCAAAGTGCTTCTCTCAGCCTGAAAAGGCTATTTTGACCAATGATCTTTTTAAGAAAATAAGTGTCAGTTTTGTCATAGGGAAGGCATTTGGGCCCATGTATAGTGCATTGGGATTCTATTTGGGCACTTTTAGGTACAACACACAGTCACCAGCCACTCAGAATGTACTGGGAACAAGTTACAGCCAAATGTCACCAAAGTGCTTCACTCAGCCTGAAAAGGCTATATAGACCCATGATATTTTTAAGAAAGTGGGTGTCAGTTTAGTCATAAGGAAGGCCTTTGGGATCATATATTGTGGATTGGGCTTCTATTTGGCCACTTTTAGCCAAGTCACACAGTCAGCAGCCACTTAGACTGTACTTGGAACAAGTTACAGTTAAACGTCACCAAAGTGCTTCTCTCAGCCTGAAAAGGCTATTTTGACCAATGATTTTTTTAAAGAAAATGAATGTCAGTTTTGTCATAAGGAAGGCATTTGGGCCCATGTATAGTGCATTGGGAATCTATTTGGGCACTTTTAGGTACATTACACAGTCACCAGCCACTCAGAATGTACTGGGAACAAGTTACAGCCAAAAGTCACCAAAGTGCTTCTCTCAGCCTGAAAAGGCTATTTAGACCCATGATATTTTTAAGAAAGTGGGTGTCAGTTTGGGCTCATGTATTGTGGATTGGGCTTCTATTTGGCCACTTTTAACCAAGTCACACAGTCAGCAGCCACTTAGACTGTACTGGGAACAAGTTACAGTGAAACGTCACCAAAGTGCTTCTCTCAGCCTGAAAAGGCTATTTTGACCAATGATTTTTTTAAGAAAATGAGTGTCAGTTTTGTCATAAGGAAGGCATTTGGGCCCATGTAGAGTGCATTGGGATTCTATTTCGGCAATTTTAGGTACAACACACAGTCACCAGCCACTCAGAATGTACTGGGAACAAGTTACAGCCAAATGTCACCAAAGTGCTTTTCTCAGCCTGAAAAGGCTATTTAGACCCATGATATTTTTAAGAAAGTGGGTGTCAGTTTAGTCATAAGGAAGGCCTTTGGGCTCATGTATTGTGGATTGGGCTTCTATTTGGCCACTTTTAACCAAGTCACACAGTCAGCAGCCACTTAGACTGTACTGGGAACAAGTTACAGTGAAACGTTACCGGGAACAAGTTACAGTGAAACGTCACCAAAGTGCTTCTCTCAGCCTGAAAAGGCTATTTTGACCAATGATTTTCTTAAGAAAATGAGTGTCAGTTTTGTCATAAGGAAGGCATTTGGGCCCATGTATAGTGCATTGGGATTCTATTTGGGCACTTTTAGGTCCAACACACAGTCACCAGCCACTCAGAATGTACTGGGAACAAGTTACAGCCAAATGTCACCAAAGTGCTTCTCTCAGCCTGAAAAGGCTATTTAGACCCATGATATTTTTTAAGAAAGTGGGTGTCAGTTTACTCATAAGGAAGGCCTTTAGGCTCATGTATTGTGGATTGGGCTTCTATTTGGCCACTTTTAATCAAGTCACACAGTCAGCAGCCACTTAGACTGTACTGGGAACAAGTTACAGTTAAACGTCACCAAAGTGCTTCTCTCAGCCTGAAAAGGCTATTTTGACCAATGATTTTTTTTTAAAAAATGAGTGTCAGTTTTGTCATAAGGAAGGCATTTGGGCCCATGTATAGTGCATTGGGAATCTATTTGGGCACTTTTAGGTACAACACACAGTCACCAGCCACTCAGAATGTACTGGGAACAAGTTACAGCCAAAAGTCACCAAAGTGCTTCTCTCAGCCTGAAAAGGCTATTTAGACCCATGATATTTTTAAGAAAGTGGGTGTCAGTTTAGTCATAAGGAAGGCATTTGGGCCCATGTTTAGTGCATTGGGAATCTATTTGGCCACTTTTAACCAAGTCACACAGTCAGCAGCCACTTAGACTGTACTGGGAACAAGTTACAGTGAAACGTCACCAAAGTGCTTCTCTCAGCCTGAAAAGGCTATTTTGACCAATGATTTTTTTAAGAAAATGAGTGTCAGTTTTGTCATAAGGAAGGCATTTGGGCTCATGTATTGTGGATTGGGCTTCTATTTGGCCACTTTTAACCAAGTCACACAGTCAGCAGCCACTTAGACTGTACTGGGAACAAGTTACAGTGAAACGTTACCGGGAACAAGTTACAGTGAAACGTCACCAAAGTGCTTCTCTCAGCCTGAAAAGGCTATTTTGACCAATGATTTTTTTAAGAAAATGAGTGTCAGTTTTGTCATAAGGAAGGCATTTGGGCCCATGTATAGTGCATTGGGATTCTTGTTGGGCACTTTTAGGTACAACACACAGTCACCAGCCACTCAGAATGTACTGGGAACAAGTTACAGCCAAATGTCACCAAAGTGCTTTTCTCAGCCTGAAAAGGCTATTTAGACCCATGATATTTTTAAGAAAGTGGGTGTCAGTTTAGTCATAAGGAAGGCCTTTGGGCTCATGTATTGTGGATTGGGCTTCTATTTGGCCACTTTTAACCAAGTCACACAGTCAGCAGCCACTTAGACTGTACTGGGAACAAGTTACAGTGAAACGTTACCGGGAACAAGTTACAGTGAAACGTCACCAAAGTGCTTCTCTCAGCCTGAAAAGGCTATTTTGACCAATGATTTTTTTTAAGAAAATGAGTGTCAGTTTTGTCATAAGGAAGGCATTTGGGCCCATGTATAGTGCATTGGGATTCTTGTTGGGCACTTTTAGGTACAACACACAGTCACCAGCCACTCAGAATGTACTGGGAACAAGTTACAGCCAAATGTCACCAAAGTGCTTCACTCAGCCTGGAAAGGCTATTTAGACCCATGATATTTTTAAGAAAGTGGGTGTCAGTTTAGTCATAAGGAAGGCCTTTGGGCTCATGTATTGTGGATTGGGCTTCTATTTGGCCACTTTTAGCCAAGTCACACAGTCAGCAGCCACTTAGACTGTACTGGGAACAAGTTACAGTTAAACGTCACCAAAGTGCTTCTCTCAGCCTGAAAAGGCTATTTTGACCAATGATCTTTTTAAGAAAATAAGTGTCAGTTTTGTCATAAGGAAGGCATTTGGGCCCATGTATAGTGCATTGGGATTCTTGTTGGGCACTTTTAGGTACAACACACAGTCACCAGCCACTCAGAATGTACTGGGAACAAGTTACAGCCAAATGTCACCAAAGTGCTTCACTCAGCCTGAAAAGGCTATTTAGACCCATGATATTTTTAAGAAAGTGGGTGTCAGTTTAGTCATAAGGAAGGCCTTTGGGCGCATGTATTGTGGATTGGGCTTTTATTTGGCCACTTTTAGCCAAGTCACACAGTCAGCTGCCACTTAGACTGTACTGGGAACAAGTTACAGTTAAACGTCACCAAAGTGCTTCTCTCAGCCTGAAAAGGCTATTTTGACCAATGATTTTTTAAAGAAAATGAGTGTCAGTTTTGTCATAAGGAAGGCATTTGGGCCCATGTAGAGTGCATTGGGATTCTATTTGGGCACTTTTAGGTACAACACACATTTGACCAATGATTTTTTAATGAAAATGAGTGTCAGTTTTGTCATAAGGAAGGCATTTGGGCCCATGTAGAGTGCATTGGGATTCTATTTCGGCAATTTTAGGTACAACACACAGTCACCAGCCACTCAGAATGTACTGGGAACAAGTTACAGCCAAATGTCACCAAAGTGCTTTTCTCAGCCTGAAAAGGCTATTTAGACCCATGATATTTTTAAGAAAGTGGGTGTCAGTTTAGTCATAAGGAAGGCCTTTGGGCTCATGTATTGTGGATTGGGCTTCTATTTGGCCACTTTTAACCAAGTCACACAGTCAGCAGCCACTTAGACTGTACTGGGAACAAGTTACAGTGAAACGTTACCGGGAACAAGTTACAGTGAAACGTCACCAAAGTGCTTCTCTCAGCCTGAAAAGGCTATTTTGACCAATGATTTTCTTAAGAAAATGAGTGTCAGTTTTGTCATAAGGAAGGCATTTGGGCCCATGTATAGTGCATTGGGATTCTTGTTGGGCACTTTTAGGTACAACACACAGTCACCAGCCACTCAGAATGTACTGGGAACAAGTTACAGCCAAAAGTCAACAAAGTGCTTCACTCAGCTTGGAAAGGCTATTTAGACCCATGATATTTTTAAGAAAGTGGGTGTCAGTTTAGTCATAAGGAAGGCCTTTGGGCTCATGTATTGTGGATTGGGCTTCTATTTGGCCACTTTTAGCCAAGTCACACAGTCAGCAGCCACTTAGACTGTACTGGGAACAAGTTACAGTTAAACGTCACCAAAGTGCTTCTCTCAGCCTGAAAAGGCTATTTTGTCCAATGATCTTTTTAAGAAAATAAGTGTCAGTTTTGTCATAAGGAAGGCATTTGGGCCCATGTATAGTGCATTGGGATTCTATTTGGGCACTTTTAGGTACAACACACAGTCACCAGCCACTCAGAATGTACTGGGAACAAGTTACAGCCAAAAGTCACCAAAGTGCTTCACTCAGCCTGAAAAGGCTATTTAGACCCATGATATTTTTAAGAAAGTGGGTGTCAGTTTAGTCATAAGGAAGGCCTTTGGGATCATGTATTGTGGATTGGGCTTCTATTTGGCCACTTTTAGCCAAGTCACACAGTCAGCAGCCACTTAGACTGTACTTGGAACAAGTTACAGTTAAACGTCACCAAAGTGCTTCTCTCAGCCTGAAAAGGCTATTTTGACCAATGATTTTTTTAAAGAAAATGAGTGTCAGTTTTGTCATAAGGAAGGCATTTGGGCCCATGTATAGTGCATTGGGAATCTATTTGGGCACTTTTAGGTACAACACACAGTCACCAGCCACTCAGAATGTACTGGGAACAAGTTACAGCCAAAAGTCACCAAAGTGCTTCTCTCAGCCTGAAAAGGCTATTTAGACCCATGATATTTTTAAGAAAGTGGGTGTCAGTTTAGTCATAAGGAAGGCCTTTGGGCTCATGTATTGTGGATTGGGCTTCTATTTGGCCACTTTTAACCAAGTCACACAGTCAGCAGCCACTTAGACTTTACTGGGAACAAGTTACAGTGAAACGTTACCGGGAACAAGTTACAGTGAAACGTCACCAAAGTGCTTCTCTCAGCCTGAAAAGGCTATTTTGACCAATGATTTTTTTAAGAAAATGAGTGTCAGTTTTGTCATAAGGAAGGCATTTGGGCCCATGTATAGTGCATTGGGATTCTTGTTGGGCACTTTTAGGTACAACACACAGTCACCAGCCACTCAGAATGTACTGGGAACAAGTTACAGCCAAATGTCACCAAAGTGCATCACTCAGCCTGGAAAGGCTATTTAGACCAATGATATTTTTAAGAAAGTGGGTGTCAGTTTAGTCATAAGGAAGGCCTTTGGGCTCATGTATTGTGGATTGGGCTTCTATTTGGCCACTTTTAGCCAAGTCACACAGTCAGCAGCCACTTAGACTGTACTGGGAACAAGTTACAGTTAAACGTCACCAAAGTGCTTCTCTCAGCCTGAAAAGGCTATTTTGACCAATGATCTTTTTAAGAAAATAAGTGTCAGTTTTGTCATAGGGAAGGCATTTGGGCCCATGTATAGTGCATTGGGATTCTATTTGGGCACTTTTAGGTACAACACACAGTCACCAGCCACTCAGAATGTACTGGGAACAAGTTACAGCCAAATGTCACCAAAGTGCTTCACTCAGCCTGAAAAGGCTATATAGACCCATGATATTTTTAAGAAAGTGGGTGTCAGTTTAGTCATAAGGAAGGCCTTTGGGATCATATATTGTGGATTGGGCTTCTATTTGGCCACTTTTAGCCAAGTCACACAGTCAGCAGCCACTTAGACTGTACTTGGAACAAGTTACAGTTAAACGTCACCAAAGTGCTTCTCTCAGCCTGAAAAGGCTATTTTGACCAATGATTTTTTTTAAGAAAATGAATGTCAGTTTTGTCATAAGGAAGGCATTTGGGCCCATGTATAGTGCATTGGGAATCTATTTGGGCACTTTTAGGTACATTACACAGTCACCAGCCACTCAGAATGTACTGGGAACAAGTTACAGCCAAAAGTCACCAAAGTGCTTCTCTCAGCCTGAAAAGGCTATTTAGACCCATGATATTTTTAAGAAAGTGGGTGTCAGTTTGGGCTCATGTATTGTGGATTGGGCTTCTATTTGGCCACTTTTAACCAAGTCACACAGTCAGCAGCCACTTAGACTGTACTGGGAACAAGTTACAGTGAAACGTCACCAAAGTGCTTCTCTCAGCCTGAAAAGGCTATTTTGACCAATGATTTTTTTAAGAAAATGAGTGTCAGTTTTGTCATAAGGAAGGCATTTGGGCCCATGTAGAGTGCATTGGGATTCTATTTCGGCAATTTTAGGTACAACACACAGTCACCAGCCACTCAGAATGTACTGGGAACAAGTTACAGCCAAATGTCACCAAAGTGCTTTTCTCAGCCTGAAAAGGCTATTTAGACCCATGATATTTTTAAGAAAGTGGGTGTCAGTTTAGTCATAAGGAAGGCCTTTGGGCTCATGTATTGTGGATTGGGCTTCTATTTGGCCACTTTTAACCAAGTCACACAGTCAGCAGCCACTTAGACTGTACTGGGAACAAGTTACAGTGAAACGTTACCGGGAACAAGTTACAGTGAAACGTCACCAAAGTGCTTCTCTCAGCCTGAAAAGGCTATTTTGACCAATGATTTTCTTAAGAAAATGAGTGTCAGTTTTGTCATAAGGAAGGCATTTGGGCCCATGTATAGTGCATTGGGATTCTATTTGGGCACTTTTAGGTCCAACACACAGTCACCAGCCACTCAGAATGTACTGGGAACAAGTTACAGCCAAATGTCACCAAAGTGCTTCTCTCAGCCTGAAAAGGCTATTTAGACCCATGATATTTTTTAAGAAAGTGGGTGTCAGTTTACTCATAAGGAAGGCCTTTAGGCTCATGTATTGTGGATTGGGCTTCTATTTGGCCACTTTTAATCAAGTCACACAGTCAGCAGCCACTTAGACTGTACTGGGAACAAGTTACAGTTAAACGTCACCAAAGTGCTTCTCTCAGCCTGAAAAGGCTATTTTGACCAATGATTTTTTAAAAAAAAATGAGTGTCAGTTTTGTCATAAGGAAGGCATTTGGGCCCATGTATAGTGCATTGGGAATCTATTTGGGCACTTTTAGGTACAACACACAGTCACCAGCCACTCAGAATGTACTGGGAACAAGTTACAGCCAAAAGTCACCAAAGTGCTTCTCTCAGCCTGAAAAGGCTATTTAGACCCATGATATTTTTAAGAAAGTGGGTGTCAGTTTAGTCATAAGGAAGGCATTTGGGCCCATGTTTAGTGCATTGGGAATCTATTTGGCCACTTTTAACCAAGTCACACAGTCAGCAGCCACTTAGACTGTACTGGGAACAAGTTACAGTGAAACGTCACCAAAGTGCTTCTCTCAGCCTGAAAAGGCTATTTTGACCAATGATTTTTTTAAGAAAATGAGTGTCAGTTTTGTCATAAGGAAGGCATTTGGGCTCATGTATTGTGGATTGGGCTTCTATTTGGCCACTTTTAACCAAGTCACACAGTCAGCAGCCACTTAGACTGTACTGGGAACAAGTTACAGTGAAACGTTACCGGGAACAAGTTACAGTGAAACGTCACCAAAGTGCTTCTCTCAGCCTGAAAAGGCTATTTTGACCAATGATTTTTTTAAGAAAATGAGTGTCAGTTTTGTCATAAGGAAGGCATTTGGGCCCATGTATAGTGCATTGGGATTCTTGTTGGGCACTTTTAGGTACAACACACAGTCACCAGCCACTCAGAATGTACTGGGAACAAGTTACAGCCAAATGTCACCAAAGTGCTTTTCTCAGCCTGAAAAGGCTATTTAGACCCATGATATTTTTAAGAAAGTGGGTGTCAGTTTAGTCATAAGGAAGGCCTTTGGGCTCATGTATTGTGGATTGGGCTTCTATTTGGCCACTTTTAACCAAGTCACACAGTCAGCAGCCACTTAGACTGTACTGGGAACAAGTTACAGTGAAACGTTACCGGGAACAAGTTACAGTGAAACGTCACCAAAGTGCTTCTCTCAGCCTGAAAAGGCTATTTTGACCAATGATTTTTTTTAAGAAAATGAGTGTCAGTTTTGTCATAAGGAAGGCATTTGGGCCCATGTATAGTGCATTGGGATTCTTGTTGGGCACTTTTAGGTACAACACACAGTCACCAGCCACTCAGAATGTACTGGGAACAAGTTACAGCCAAATGTCACCAAAGTGCTTCACTCAGCCTGGAAAGGCTATTTAGACCCATGATATTTTTAAGAAAGTGGGTGTCAGTTTAGTCATAAGGAAGGCCTTTGGGCTCATGTATTGTGGATTGGGCTTCTATTTGGCCACTTTTAGCCAAGTCACACAGTCAGCAGCCACTTAGACTGTACTGGGAACAAGTTACAGTTAAACGTCACCAAAGTGCTTCTCTCAGCCTGAAAAGGCTATTTTGACCAATGATCTTTTTAAGAAAATAAGTGTCAGTTTTGTCATAAGGAAGGCATTTGGGCCCATGTATAGTGCATTGGGATTCTTGTTGGGCACTTTTAGGTACAACACACAGTCACCAGCCACTCAGAATGTACTGGGAACAAGTTACAGCCAAATGTCACCAAAGTGCTTCACTCAGCCTGAAAAGGCTATTTAGACCCATGATATTTTTAAGAAAGTGGGTGTCAGTTTAGTCATAAGGAAGGCCTTTGGGCGCATGTATTGTGGATTGGGCTTTTATTTGGCCACTTTTAGCCAAGTCACACAGTCAGCTGCCACTTAGACTGTACTGGGAACAAGTTACAGTTAAACGTCACCAAAGTGCTTCTCTCAGCCTGAAAAGGCTATTTTGACCAATGATTTTTTAAAGAAAATGAGTGTCAGTTTTGTCATAAGGAAGGCATTTGGGCCCATGTAGAGTGCATTGGGATTCTATTTGGGCACTTTTAGGTACAACACACATTTGACCAATGATTTTTTAATGAAAATGAGTGTCAGTTTTGTCATAAGGAAGGCATTTGGGCCCATGTAGAGTGCATTGGGATTCTATTTCGGCAATTTTAGGTACAACACACAGTCACCAGCCACTCAGAATGTACTGGGAACAAGTTACAGCCAAATGTCACCAAAGTGCTTTTCTCAGCCTGAAAAGGCTATTTAGACCCATGATATTTTTAAGAAAGTGGGTGTCAGTTTAGTCATAAGGAAGGCCTTTGGGCTCATGTATTGTGGATTGGGCTTCTATTTGGCCACTTTTAACCAAGTCACACAGTCAGCAGCCACTTAGACTGTACTGGGAACAAGTTACAGTGAAACGTTACCGGGAACAAGTTACAGTGAAACGTCACCAAAGTGCTTCTCTCAGCCTGAAAAGGCTATTTTGACCAATGATTTTCTTAAGAAAATGAGTGTCAGTTTTGTCATAAGGAAGGCATTTGGGCCCATGTATAGTGCATTGGGATTCTATTTGGGCACTTTTAGGTCCAACACACAGTCACCAGCCACTCAGAATGTACTGGGAACAAGTTACAGCCAAATGTCACCAAAGTGCTTCTCTCAGCCTGAAAAGGCTATTTAGACCCATGATATTTTTTAAGAAAGTGGGTGTCAGTTTACTCATAAGGAAGGCCTTTAGGCTCATGTATTGTGGATTGGGCTTCTATTTGGCCACTTTTAATCAAGTCACACAGTCAGCAGCCAGTTAGACTGTACTGGGAACAAGTTACAGTTAAACGTCACCAAAGTGCTTCTCTCAGCCTGAAAAGGCTATTTTGACCAATGATTTTTTTAAAGAAAATGTGTCAGTTTTGTCATAAGGAAGGCATTTGGGCCCATGTATAGTGCATTGGGAATCTATTTGGGCACTTTTAGGTACAACACACAGTCACCAGCCACTCAGAATGTACTGGGAACAAGTTACAGCCAAAAGTCACCAAAGTGCTTCTCTCAGCCTGAAAAGGCTATTTAGACCCATGATATTTTTAAGAAAGTGGGTGTCAGTTTAGTCATAAGGAAGGCATTTGGGCCCATGTTTAGTGCATTGGGAATCTATTTGGCCACTTTTAACCAAGTCACACAGTCAGCAGCCACTTAGACTGTACTGGGAACAAGTTACAGTGAAACGTCACCAAAGTGCTTCTCTCAGCCTGAAAAGGCTATTTTGACCAATGATTTTTTTAAGAAAATGAGTGTCAGTTTTGTCATAAGGAAGGCATTTGGGCCCATGTATAGTGCATTGGGATTCTTGTTGGGCACTTTTAGGTACAACACACAGTCACCAGCCACTCAGAATGTACTGGGAACAAGTTACAGCCAAATGTCACCAAAGTGCTTTTCTCAGCCTGAAAAGGCTATTTAGACCCATGATATTTTTAAGAAAGTGGGTGTCAGTTTAGTCATAAGGAAGGCCTTTGGGCTCATGTATTGTGGATTGGGCTTCTATTTGGCCACTTTTAACCAAGTCACACAGTCAGCAGCCACTTAGACTGTACTGGGAACAAGTTACAGTGAAACGTTACCGGGAACAAGTTACAGTGAAACGTCACCAAAGTGCTTCTCTCAGCCTGAAAAGGCTATTTTGACCAATGATTTTTTTAAGAAAATGAGTGTCAGTTTTGTCATAAGGAAGGCATTTGGGCCCATGTATAGTGCATTGGGATTCTTGTTGGGCACTTTTAGGTACAACACACAGTCACCAGCCACTCAGAATGTACTGGGAACAAGTTACAGCCAAATGTCACCAAAGTGCTTCACTCAGCCTGGAAAGGCTATTTAGACCCATGATATTTTTAAGAAAGTGGGTGTCAGTTTAGTCATAAGGAAGGCCTTTGGGCTCATGTATTGTGGATTGGGCTTCTATTTGGCCACTTTTAGCCAAGTCACACAGTCAGCAGCCACTTAGACTGTACTGGGAACAAGTTACAGTTAAACGTCACCAAAGTGCTTCTCTCAGCCTGAAAAGGCTATTTTGACCAATGATCTTTTTAAGAAAATAAGTGTCAGTTTTGTCATAAGGAAGGCATTTGGGCCCATGTATAGTGCATTGGGATTCTATTTGGGCACTTTTAGGTACAACACACAGTCACCAGCCACTCAGAATGTACTGGGAACAAGTTACAGCCAAAAGTCACCAAAGTGCTTCACTCAGCCTGAAAAGGCTATTTAGACCCATGATATTTTTAAGAAAGTGGGTGTCAGTTTAGTCATAAGGAAGGCCTTTGGGATCATGTATTGTGGATTGGGCTTCTATTTGGCCACTTTTAGCCAAGTCACACAGTCAGCAGCCACTTAGACTGTACTTGGAACAAGTTACAGTTAAACGTCACCAAAGTGCTTCTCTCAGCCTGAAAAGGCTATTTTGACCAATGATTTTTTTAAAGAAAATGAGTGTCAGTTTTGTCATAAGGAAGGCATTTGGGCCCATGTATAGTGCATTGGGATTCTATTTGGGCACTTTTAGGTACAACACACAGTCACCAGCCACTCAGAATGTACTGGGAACAAGTTACAGCCAAAAGTCACCAAAGTGCTTCTCTCAGCCTGAAAAGGCTATTTAGACCCATGATATTTTTAAGAAAGTGGGTGTCAGTTTAGTCATAAGGAAGGCCTTTGGGCTCATGTATTGTGGATTGGGCTTCTATTTGGCCACTTTTAACCAAGTCACACAGTCAGCAGCCACTTAGACTTTACTGGGAACAAGTTACAGTGAAACGTTACCGGGAACAAGTTACAGTGAAACGTCACCAAAGTGCTTCTCTCAGCCTGAAAAGGCTATTTTGACCAATGATTTTTTTAAGAAAATGAGTGTCAGTTTTGTCATAAGGAAGGCATTTGGGCCCATGTATAGTGCATTGGGATTCTTGTTGGGCACTTTTAGGTACAACACACAGTCACCAGCCACTCAGAATGTACTGGGAACAAGTTACAGCCAAATGTCACCAAAGTGCTTTTCTCAGCCTGAAAAGGCTATTTAGACCCATGATATTTTTAAGAAAGTGGGTGTCAGTTTAGTCATAAGGAAGGCCTTTGGGCTCATGTATTGTGGATTGGGCTTCTATTTGGCCACTTTTAACCAAGTCACACAGTCAGCAGCCACTTAGACTGTACTGGGAACAAGTTACAGTGAAACGTTACCGGGAACAAGTTACAGTGAAACGTCACCAAAGTGCTTCTCTCAGCCTGAAAAGGCTATTTTGACCAATGATTTTTTTAAGAAAATGAGTGTCAGTTTTGTCATAAGGAAGGCATTTGGGCCCATGTATAGTGCATTGGGATTCTTGTTGGGCACTTTTAGGTACAACACACAGTCACAAGCCACTCAGAATGTACTGGGAACAAGTTACAGCCAAATGTCACCAAAGTGCTTCACTCAGCCTGGAAAGGCTATTTAGACCCATGATATTTTTAAGAAAGTGGGTGTCAGTTTAGTCATAAGGAAGGCCTTTGGGCTCATGTATTGTGGATTGGGCTTCTATTTGGCCACTTTTAGCCAAGTCACACAGTCAGCAGCCACTTAGACTGTACTGGGAACAAGTTACAGTTAAACGTCACCAAAGTGCTTCTCTCAGCCTGAAAAGGCTATTTTGACCAATGATCTTTTTAAGAAAATAAGTGTCAGTTTTGTCATAAGGAAGGCATTTGGGCCCATGTATAGTGCATTGGGATTCTATTTGGGCACTTTTAGGTACAACACACAGTCACCAGCCACTCAGAATGTACTGGGAACAAGTTACAGCCAAAAGTCACCAAAGTGCTTCACTCAGCCTGAAAAGGCTATTTAGACCCATGATATTTTTAAGAAAGTGGGTGTCAGTTTAGTCATAAGGAAGGCCTTTGGGATCATGTATTGTGGATTGGGCTTCTATTTGGCCACTTTTAGCCAAGTCACACAGTCAGCAGCCACTTAGACTGTACTTGGAACAAGTTACAGTTAAACGTCACCAAAGTGCTTCTCTCAGCCTGAAAAGGCTATTTTGACCAATGATTTTTTTAAAGAAAATGAGTGTCAGTTTTGTCATAAGGAAGGCATTTGGGCCCATGTATAGTGCATTGGGAATCTATTTGGGCACTTTTAGGTACAACACACAGTCACCAGCCACTCAGAATGTACTGGGAACAAGTTACAGCCAAAAGTCACCAAAGTGCTTCTCTCAGCCTGAAAAGGCTATTTAGACCCATGATATTTTTAAGAAAGTGGGTGTCAGTTTAGTCATAAGGAAGGCCTTTGGGCTCATGTATTGTGGATTGGGCTTCTATTTGGCCACTTTTAACCAAGTCACACAGTCAGCAGCCACTTAGACTTTACTGGGAACAAGTTACAGTGAAACGTTACCGGGAACAAGTTACAGTGAAACGTCACCAAAGTGCTTCTCTCAGCCTGAAAAGGCTATTTTGACCAATGATTTTTTTAAGAAAATGAGTGTCAGTTTTGTCATAAGGAAGGCATTTGGGCCCATGTATAGTGCATTGGGATTCTTGTTGGGCACTTTTAGGTACAACACACAGTCACCAGCCACTCAGAATGTACTGGGAACAAGTTACAGCCAAATGTCACCAAAGTGCATCACTCAGCCTGGAAAGGCTATTTAGACCAATGATATTTTTAAGAAAGTGGGTGTCAGTTTAGTCATAAGGAAGGCCTTTGGGCTCATGTATTGTGGATTGGGCTTCTATTTGGCCACTTTTAGCCAAGTCACACAGTCAGCAGCCACTTAGACTGTACTGGGAACAAGTTACAGTTAAACGTCACCAAAGTGCTTCTCTCAGCCTGAAAAGGCTATTTTGACCAATGATCTTTTTAAGAAAATAAGTGTCAGTTTTGTCATAGGGAAGGCATTTGGGCCCATGTATAGTGCATTGGGATTCTATTTGGGCACTTTTAGGTACAACACACAGTCACCAGCCACTCAGAATGTACTGGGAACAAGTTACAGCCAAATGTCACCAAAGTGCTTCACTCAGCCTGAAAAGGCTATATAGACCCATGATATTTTTAAGAAAGTGGGTGTCAGTTTAGTCATAAGGAAGGCCTTTGGGATCATATATTGTGGATTGGGCTTCTATTTGGCCACTTTTAGCCAAGTCACACAGTCAGCAGCCACTTAGACTGTACTTGGAACAAGTTACAGTTAAACGTCACCAAAGTGCTTCTCTCAGCCTGAAAAGGCTATTTTGACCAATGATTTTTTTAAAGAAAATGAATGTCAGTTTTGTCATAAGGAAGGCATTTGGGCCCATGTATAGTGCATTGGGAATCTATTTGGGCACTTTTAGGTACATTACACAGTCACCAGCCACTCAGAATGTACTGGGAACAAGTTACAGCCAAAAGTCACCAAAGTGCTTCTCTCAGCCTGAAAAGGCTATTTAGACCCATGATATTTTTAAGAAAGTGGGTGTCAGTTTGGGCTCATGTATTGTGGATTGGGCTTCTATTTGGCCACTTTTAACCAAGTCACACAGTCAGCAGCCACTTAGACTGTACTGGGAACAAGTTACAGTGAAACGTCACCAAAGTGCTTCTCTCAGCCTGAAAAGGCTATTTTGACCAATGATTTTTTTAAGAAAATGAGTGTCAGTTTTGTCATAAGGAAGGCATTTGGGCCCATGTAGAGTGCATTGGGATTCTATTTCGGCAATTTTAGGTACAACACACAGTCACCAGCCACTCAGAATGTACTGGGAACAAGTTACAGCCAAATGTCACCAAAGTGCTTTTCTCAGCCTGAAAAGGCTATTTAGACCCATGATATTTTTAAGAAAGTGGGTGTCAGTTTAGTCATAAGGAAGGCCTTTGGGCTCATGTATTGTGGATTGGGCTTCTATTTGGCCACTTTTAACCAAGTCACACAGTCAGCAGCCACTTAGACTGTACTGGGAACAAGTTACAGTGAAACGTTACCGGGAACAAGTTACAGTGAAACGTCACCAAAGTGCTTCTCTCAGCCTGAAAAGGCTATTTTGACCAATGATTTTCTTAAGAAAATGAGTGTCAGTTTTGTCATAAGGAAGGCATTTGGGCCCATGTATAGTGCATTGGGATTCTATTTGGGCACTTTTAGGTCCAACACACAGTCACCAGCCACTCAGAATGTACTGGGAACAAGTTACAGCCAAATGTCACCAAAGTGCTTCTCTCAGCCTGAAAAGGCTATTTAGACCCATGATATTTTTTAAGAAAGTGGGTGTCAGTTTACTCATAAGGAAGGCCTTTAGGCTCATGTATTGTGGATTGGGCTTCTATTTGGCCACTTTTAATCAAGTCACACAGTCAGCAGCCACTTAGACTGTACTGGGAACAAGTTACAGTTAAACGTCACCAAAGTGCTTCTCTCAGCCTGAAAAGGCTATTTTGACCAATGATTTTTTAAAAAAAAATGAGTGTCAGTTTTGTCATAAGGAAGGCATTTGGGCCCATGTATAGTGCATTGGGAATCTATTTGGGCACTTTTAGGTACAACACACAGTCACCAGCCACTCAGAATGTACTGGGAACAAGTTACAGCCAAAAGTCACCAAAGTGCTTCTCTCAGCCTGAAAAGGCTATTTAGACCCATGATATTTTTAAGAAAGTGGGTGTCAGTTTAGTCATAAGGAAGGCATTTGGGCCCATGTTTAGTGCATTGGGAATCTATTTGGCCACTTTTAACCAAGTCACACAGTCAGCAGCCACTTAGACTGTACTGGGAACAAGTTACAGTGAAACGTCACCAAAGTGCTTCTCTCAGCCTGAAAAGGCTATTTTGACCAATGATTTTTTTAAGAAAATGAGTGTCAGTTTTGTCATAAGGAAGGCATTTGGGCTCATGTATTGTGGATTGGGCTTCTATTTGGCCACTTTTAACCAAGTCACACAGTCAGCAGCCACTTAGACTGTACTGGGAACAAGTTACAGTGAAACGTTACCGGGAACAAGTTACAGTGAAACGTCACCAAAGTGCTTCTCTCAGCCTGAAAAGGCTATTTTGACCAATGATTTTTTTAAGAAAATGAGTGTCAGTTTTGTCATAAGGAAGGCATTTGGGCCCATGTATAGTGCATTGGGATTCTTGTTGGGCACTTTTAGGTACAACACACAGTCACCAGCCACTCAGAATGTACTGGGAACAAGTTACAGCCAAATGTCACCAAAGTGCTTTTCTCAGCCTGAAAAGGCTATTTAGACCCATGATATTTTTAAGAAAGTGGGTGTCAGTTTAGTCATAAGGAAGGCCTTTGGGCTCATGTATTGTGGATTGGGCTTCTATTTGGCCACTTTTAACCAAGTCACACAGTCAGCAGCCACTTAGACTGTACTGGGAACAAGTTACAGTGAAACGTTACCGGGAACAAGTTACAGTGAAACGTCACCAAAGTGCTTCTCTCAGCCTGAAAAGGCTATTTTGACCAATGATTTTTTTTAAGAAAATGAGTGTCAGTTTTGTCATAAGGAAGGCATTTGGGCCCATGTATAGTGCATTGGGATTCTTGTTGGGCACTTTTAGGTACAACACACAGTCACCAGCCACTCAGAATGTACTGGGAACAAGTTACAGCCAAATGTCACCAAAGTGCTTCACTCAGCCTGGAAAGGCTATTTAGACCCATGATATTTTTAAGAAAGTGGGTGTCAGTTTAGTCATAAGGAAGGCCTTTGGGCTCATGTATTGTGGATTGGGCTTCTATTTGGCCACTTTTAGCCAAGTCACACAGTCAGCAGCCACTTAGACTGTACTGGGAACAAGTTACAGTTAAACGTCACCAAAGTGCTTCTCTCAGCCTGAAAAGGCTATTTTGACCAATGATCTTTTTAAGAAAATAAGTGTCAGTTTTGTCATAAGGAAGGCATTTGGGCCCATGTATAGTGCATTGGGATTCTTGTTGGGCACTTTTAGGTACAACACACAGTCACCAGCCACTCAGAATGTACTGGGAACAAGTTACAGCCAAATGTCACCAAAGTGCTTCACTCAGCCTGAAAAGGCTATTTAGACCCATGATATTTTTAAGAAAGTGGGTGTCAGTTTAGTCATAAGGAAGGCCTTTGGGCGCATGTATTGTGGATTGGGCTTTTATTTGGCCACTTTTAGCCAAGTCACACAGTCAGCTGCCACTTAGACTGTACTGGGAACAAGTTACAGTTAAACGTCACCAAAGTGCTTCTCTCAGCCTGAAAAGGCTATTTTGACCAATGATTTTTTAAAGAAAATGAGTGTCAGTTTTGTCATAAGGAAGGCATTTGGGCCCATGTAGAGTGCATTGGGATTCTATTTGGGCACTTTTAGGTACAACACACATTTGACCAATGATTTTTTAATGAAAATGAGTGTCAGTTTTGTCATAAGGAAGGCATTTGGGCCCATGTAGAGTGCATTGGGATTCTATTTCGGCAATTTTAGGTACAACACACAGTCACCAGCCACTCAGAATGTACTGGGAACAAGTTACAGCCAAATGTCACCAAAGTGCTTTTCTCAGCCTGAAAAGGCTATTTAGACCCATGATATTTTTAAGAAAGTGGGTGTCAGTTTAGTCATAAGGAAGGCCTTTGGGCTCATGTATTGTGGATTGGGCTTCTATTTGGCCACTTTTAACCAAGTCACACAGTCAGCAGCCACTTAGACTGTACTGGGAACAAGTTACAGTGAAACGTTACCGGGAACAAGTTACAGTGAAACGTCACCAAAGTGCTTCTCTCAGCCTGAAAAGGCTATTTTGACCAATGATTTTCTTAAGAAAATGAGTGTCAGTTTTGTCATAAGGAAGGCATTTGGGCCCATGTATAGTGCATTGGGATTCTATTTGGGCACTTTTAGGTCCAACACACAGTCACCAGCCACTCAGAATGTACTGGGAACAAGTTACAGCCAAATGTCACCAAAGTGCTTCTCTCAGCCTGAAAAGGCTATTTAGACCCATGATATTTTTTAAGAAAGTGGGTGTCAGTTTACTCATAAGGAAGGCCTTTAGGCTCATGTATTGTGGATTGGGCTTCTATTTGGCCACTTTTAATCAAGTCACACAGTCAGCAGCCAGTTAGACTGTACTGGGAACAAGTTACAGTTAAACGTCACCAAAGTGCTTCTCTCAGCCTGAAAAGGCTATTTTGACCAATGATTTTTTTAAAGAAAATGTGTCAGTTTTGTCATAAGGAAGGCATTTGGGCCCATGTATAGTGCATTGGGAATCTATTTGGGCACTTTTAGGTACAACACACAGTCACCAGCCACTCAGAATGTACTGGGAACAAGTTACAGCCAAAAGTCACCAAAGTGCTTCTCTCAGCCTGAAAAGGCTATTTAGACCCATGATATTTTTAAGAAAGTGGGTGTCAGTTTAGTCATAAGGAAGGCATTTGGGCCCATGTTTAGTGCATTGGGAATCTATTTGGCCACTTTTAACCAAGTCACACAGTCAGCAGCCACTTAGACTGTACTGGGAACAAGTTACAGTGAAACGTCACCAAAGTGCTTCTCTCAGCCTGAAAAGGCTATTTTGACCAATGATTTTTTTAAGAAAATGAGTGTCAGTTTTGTCATAAGGAAGGCATTTGGGCCCATGTATAGTGCATTGGGATTCTTGTTGGGCACTTTTAGGTACAACACACAGTCACCAGCCACTCAGAATGTACTGGGAACAAGTTACAGCCAAATGTCACCAAAGTGCTTTTCTCAGCCTGAAAAGGCTATTTAGACCCATGATATTTTTAAGAAAGTGGGTGTCAGTTTAGTCATAAGGAAGGCCTTTGGGCTCATGTATTGTGGATTGGGCTTCTATTTGGCCACTTTTAACCAAGTCACACAGTCAGCAGCCACTTAGACTGTACTGGGAACAAGTTACAGTGAAACGTTACCGGGAACAAGTTACAGTGAAACGTCACCAAAGTGCTTCTCTCAGCCTGAAAAGGCTATTTTGACCAATGATTTTTTTAAGAAAATGAGTGTCAGTTTTGTCATAAGGAAGGCATTTGGGCCCATGTATAGTGCATTGGGATTCTTGTTGGGCACTTTTAGGTACAACACACAGTCACCAGCCACTCAGAATGTACTGGGAACAAGTTACAGCCAAATGTCACCAAAGTGCTTCACTCAGCCTGGAAAGGCTATTTAGACCCATGATATTTTTAAGAAAGTGGGTGTCAGTTTAGTCATAAGGAAGGCCTTTGGGCTCATGTATTGTGGATTGGGCTTCTATTTGGCCACTTTTAGCCAAGTCACACAGTCAGCAGCCACTTAGACTGTACTGGGAACAAGTTACAGTTAAACGTCACCAAAGTGCTTCTCTCAGCCTGAAAAGGCTATTTTGACCAATGATCTTTTTAAGAAAATAAGTGTCAGTTTTGTCATAAGGAAGGCATTTGGGCCCATGTATAGTGCATTGGGATTCTATTTGGGCACTTTTAGGTACAACACACAGTCACCAGCCACTCAGAATGTACTGGGAACAAGTTACAGCCAAAAGTCACCAAAGTGCTTCACTCAGCCTGAAAAGGCTATTTAGACCCATGATATTTTTAAGAAAGTGGGTGTCAGTTTAGTCATAAGGAAGGCCTTTGGGATCATGTATTGTGGATTGGGCTTCTATTTGGCCACTTTTAGCCAAGTCACACAGTCAGCAGCCACTTAGACTGTACTTGGAACAAGTTACAGTTAAACGTCACCAAAGTGCTTCTCTCAGCCTGAAAAGGCTATTTTGACCAATGATTTTTTTAAAGAAAATGAGTGTCAGTTTTGTCATAAGGAAGGCATTTGGGCCCATGTATAGTGCATTGGGATTCTATTTGGGCACTTTTAGGTACAACACACAGTCACCAGCCACTCAGAATGTACTGGGAACAAGTTACAGCCAAAAGTCACCAAAGTGCTTCTCTCAGCCTGAAAAGGCTATTTAGACCCATGATATTTTTAAGAAAGTGGGTGTCAGTTTAGTCATAAGGAAGGCCTTTGGGCTCATGTATTGTGGATTGGGCTTCTATTTGGCCACTTTTAACCAAGTCACACAGTCAGCAGCCACTTAGACTTTACTGGGAACAAGTTACAGTGAAACGTTACCGGGAACAAGTTACAGTGAAACGTCACCAAAGTGCTTCTCTCAGCCTGAAAAGGCTATTTTGACCAATGATTTTTTTAAGAAAATGAGTGTCAGTTTTGTCATAAGGAAGGCATTTGGGCCCATGTATAGTGCATTGGGATTCTTGTTGGGCACTTTTAGGTACAACACACAGTCACCAGCCACTCAGAATGTACTGGGAACAAGTTACAGCCAAATGTCACCAAAGTGCTTTTCTCAGCCTGAAAAGGCTATTTAGACCCATGATATTTTTAAGAAAGTGGGTGTCAGTTTAGTCATAAGGAAGGCCTTTGGGCTCATGTATTGTGGATTGGGCTTCTATTTGGCCACTTTTAACCAAGTCACACAGTCAGCAGCCACTTAGACTGTACTGGGAACAAGTTACAGTGAAACGTTACCGGGAACAAGTTACAGTGAAACGTCACCAAAGTGCTTCTCTCAGCCTGAAAAGGCTATTTTGACCAATGATTTTTTTAAGAAAATGAGTGTCAGTTTTGTCATAAGGAAGGCATTTGGGCCCATGTATAGTGCATTGGGATTCTTGTTGGGCACTTTTAGGTACAACACACAGTCACAAGCCACTCAGAATGTACTGGGAACAAGTTACAGCCAAATGTCACCAAAGTGCTTCACTCAGCCTGGAAAGGCTATTTAGACCCATGATATTTTTAAGAAAGTGGGTGTCAGTTTAGTCATAAGGAAGGCCTTTGGGCTCATGTATTGTGGATTGGGCTTCTATTTGGCCACTTTTAGCCAAGTCACACAGTCAGCAGCCACTTAGACTGTACTGGGAACAAGTTACAGTTAAACGTCACCAAAGTGCTTCTCTCAGCCTGAAAAGGCTATTTTGACCAATGATCTTTTTAAGAAAATAAGTGTCAGTTTTGTCATAAGGAAGGCATTTGGGCCCATGTATAGTGCATTGGGATTCTATTTGGGCACTTTTAGGTACAACACACAGTCACCAGCCACTCAGAATGTACTGGGAACAAGTTACAGCCAAAAGTCACCAAAGTGCTTCACTCAGCCTGAAAAGGCTATTTAGACCCATGATATTTTTAAGAAAGTGGGTGTCAGTTTAGTCATAAGGAAGGCCTTTGGGATCATGTATTGTGGATTGGGCTTCTATTTGGCCACTTTTAGCCAAGTCACACAGTCAGCAGCCACTTAGACTGTACTTGGAACAAGTTACAGTTAAACGTCACCAAAGTGCTTCTCTCAGCCTGAAAAGGCTATTTTGACCAATGATTTTTTTAAAGAAAATGAGTGTCAGTTTTGTCATAAGGAAGGCATTTGGGCCCATGTATAGTGCATTGGGAATCTATTTGGGCACTTTTAGGTACAACACACAGTCACCAGCCACTCAGAATGTACTGGGAACAAGTTACAGCCAAAAGTCACCAAAGTGCTTCTCTCAGCCTGAAAAGGCTATTTAGACCCATGATATTTTTAAGAAAGTGGGTGTCAGTTTAGTCATAAGGAAGGCCTTTGGGCTCATGTATTGTGGATTGGGCTTCTATTTGGCCACTTTTAACCAAGTCACACAGTCAGCAGCCACTTAGACTTTACTGGGAACAAGTTACAGTGAAACGTTACCGGGAACAAGTTACAGTGAAACGTCACCAAAGTGCTTCTCTCAGCCTGAAAAGGCTATTTTGACCAATGATTTTTTTAAGAAAATGAGTGTCAGTTTTGTCATAAGGAAGGCATTTGGGCCCATGTATAGTGCATTGGGATTCTTGTTGGGCACTTTTAGGTACAACACACAGTCACCAGCCACTCAGAATGTACTGGGAACAAGTTACAGCCAAATGTCACCAAAGTGCTTTTCTCAGCCTGAAAAGGCTATTTAGACCCATGATATTTTTAAGAAAGTGGGTGTCAGTTTAGTCATAAGGAAGGCCTTTGGGCTCATGTATTGTGGATTGGGCTTCTATTTGGCCACTTTTAACCAAGTCACACAGTCAGCAGCCACTTAGACTGTACTGGGAACAAGTTACAGTGAAACGTTACCGGGAACAAGTTACAGTGAAACGTCACCAAAGTGCTTCTCTCAGCCTGAAAAGGCTATTTTGACCAATGATTTTTTTAAGAAAATGAGTGTCAGTTTTGTCATAAGGAAGGCATTTGGGCCCATGTATAGTGCATTGGGATTCTTGTTGGGCACTTTTAGGTACAACACACAGTCACCAGCCACTCAGAATGTACTGGGAACAAGTTACAGCCAAATGTCACCAAAGTGCTTCACTCAGCCTGGAAAGGCTATTTAGACCCATGATATTTTTAAGAAAGTGGGTGTCAGTTTAGTCATAAGGAAGGCCTTTGGGCTCATGTATTGTGGATTGGGCTTCTATTTGGCCACTTTTAGCCAAGTCACACAGTCAGCAGCCACTTAGACTGTACTGGGAACAAGTTACAGTTAAACGTCACCAAAGTGCTTCTCTCAGCCTGAAAAGGCTATTTTGACCAATGATCTTTTTAAGAAAATAAGTGTCAGTTTTGTCATAAGGAAGGCATTTGGGCCCATGTATAGTGCATTGGGATTCTATTTGGGCACTTTTAGGTACAACACACAGTCACCAGCCACTCAGAATGTACTGGGAACAAGTTACAGCCAAAAGTCACCAAAGTGCTTCACTCAGCCTGAAAAGGCTATTTAGACCCATGATATTTTTAAGAAAGTGGGTGTCAGTTTAGTCATAAGGAAGGCCTTTGGGATCATGTATTGTGGATTGGGCTTCTATTTGGCCACTTTTAGCCAAGTCACACAGTCAGCAGCCACTTAGACTGTACTTGGAACAAGTTACAGTTAAACGTCACCAAAGTGCTTCTCTCAGCCTGAAAAGGCTATTTTGACCAATGATTTTTTTAAAGAAAATGAGTGTCAGTTTTGTCATAAGGAAGGCATTTGGGCCCATGTATAGTGCATTGGGAATCTATTTGGGCACTTTTAGGTACAACACACAGTCACCAGCCACTCAGAATGTACTGGGAACAAGTTACAGCCAAAAGTCACCAAAGTGCTTCTCTCAGCCTGAAAAGGCTATTTAGACCCATGATATTTTTAAGAAAGTGGGTGTCAGTTTAGTCATAAGGAAGGCCTTTGGGCTCATGTATTGTGGATTGGGCTTCTATTTGGCCACTTTTAACCAAGTCACACAGTCAGCAGCCACTTAGACTTTACTGGGAACAAGTTACAGTGAAACGTTACCGGGAACAAGTTACAGTGAAACGTCACCAAAGTGCTTCTCTCAGCCTGAAAAGGCTATTTTGACCAATGATTTTTTTAAGAAAATGAGTGTCAGTTTTGTCATAAGGAAGGCATTTGGGCCCATGTATAGTGCATTGGGATTCTTGTTGGGCACTTTTAGGTACAACACACAGTCACCAGCCACTCAGAATGTACTGGGAACAAGTTACAGCCAAATGTCACCAAAGTGCTTTTCTCAGCCTGAAAAGGCTATTTAGACCCATGATATTTTTAAGAAAGTGGGTGTCAGTTTAGTCATAAGGAAGGCCTTTGGGCTCATGTATTGTGGATTGGGCTTCTATTTGGCCACTTTTAACCAAGTCACACAGTCAGCAGCCACTTAGACTGTACTGGGAACAAGTTACAGTGAAACGTTACCGGGAACAAGTTACAGTGAAACGTCACCAAAGTGCTTCTCTCAGCCTGAAAAGGCTATTTTGACCAATGATTTTTTTAAGAAAATGAGTGTCAGTTTTGTCATAAGGAAGGCATTTGGGCCCATGTATAGTGCATTGGGATTCTTGTTGGGCACTTTTAGGTACAACACACAGTCACAAGCCACTCAGAATGTACTGGGAACAAGTTACAGCCAAATGTCACCAAAGTGCTTCACTCAGCCTGGAAAGGCTATTTAGACCCATGATATTTTTAAGAAAGTGGGTGTCAGTTTAGTCATAAGGAAGGCCTTTGGGCTCATGTATTGTGGATTGGGCTTCTATTTGGCCACTTTTAGCCAAGTCACACAGTCAGCAGCCACTTAGACTGTACTGGGAACAAGTTACAGTTAAACGTCACCAAAGTGCTTCTCTCAGCCTGAAAAGGCTATTTTGACCAATGATCTTTTTAAGAAAATAAGTGTCAGTTTTGTCATAAGGAAGGCATTTGGGCCCATGTATAGTGCATTGGGATTCTATTTGGGCACTTTTAGGTACAACACACAGTCACCAGCCACTCAGAATGTACTGGGAACAAGTTACAGCCAAAAGTCACCAAAGTGCTTCACTCAGCCTGAAAAGGCTATTTAGACCCATGATATTTTTAAGAAAGTGGGTGTCAGTTTAGTCATAAGGAAGGCCTTTGGGATCATGTATTGTGGATTGGGCTTCTATTTGGCCACTTTTAGCCAAGTCACACAGTCAGCAGCCACTTAGACTGTACTTGGAACAAGTTACAGTTAAACGTCACCAAAGTGCTTCTCTCAGCCTGAAAAGGCTATTTTGACCAATGATTTTTTAAAAGAAAATGAGTGTCAGTTTTGTCATAAGGAAGGCATTTGGGCCCATGTATAGTGCATTGGGAATCTATTTGGGCACTTTTAGGTACAACACACAGTCACCAGCCACTCAGAATGTACTGGGAACAAGTTACAGCCAAAAGTCACCAAAGTGCTTCTCTCAGCCTGAAAAGGCTATTTAGACCCATGATATTTTTAAGAAAGTGGGTGTCAGTTTAGTCATAAGGAAGGCCTTTGGGCTCATGTATTGTGGATTGGGCTTCTATTTGGCCACTTTTAACCAAGTCACACAGTCAGCAGCCACTTAGACTTTACTGGGAACAAGTTACAGTGAAACGTTACCGGGAACAAGTTACAGTGAAACGTCACCAAAGTGCTTCTCTCAGCCTGAAAAGGCTATTTTGACCAATGATTTTTTTAAGAAAATGAGTGTCAGTTTTGTCATAAGGAAGGCATTTGGGCCCATGTATAGTGCATTGGGATTCTATTTGGGCACTTTTAGGTACAACACACAGTCACCAGCCACTCAGAATGTACTGGGAACAAGTTACAGCCAAAAGTCACCAAAGTGCTTCTCTCAGCCTGAAAAGGCTATTTTGACCAATGATTTTTTTAAGAAAATGAGTGTCAGTTTTGTCATAAGGAAGGCATTTGGGCCCATGTATAGTGCATTGGGATTCTATTTGGGCACTTTTAGGTACAACACACAGTCACCAGCCACTCAGAATGTACTGGGAACAAGTTACAGCCAAAAGTCACCAAAGTGCTTCTCTCAGCCTGAAAAGGCTATTTAGACCCATGATATTTTTAAGAAAGTGGGTGTCAGTTTAGTCATAAGGAAGGCCTTTGGGCTCATGTATTGTGGATTGGGCTTCTATTTGGCCACTTTTAACCAAGTCACACAGTCAGCAGCCACTTAGACTTTACTGGGAACAAGTTACAGTGAAACGTTACCGGGAACAAGTTACAGTGAAACGTCACCAAAGTGCTTCTCTCAGCCTGAAAAGGCTATTTTGACCAATGATTTTTTTAAGAAAATGAGTGTCAGTTTTGTCATAAGGAAGGCATTTGGGCCCATGTATAGTGCATTGGGATTCTTGTTGGGCACTTTTAGGTACAACACACAGTCACCAGCCACTCAGAATGTACTGGGAACAAGTTACAGCCAAATGTCACCAAAGTGCTTCACTCAGCCTGGAAAGGCTATTTAGACCAATGATATTTTTAAGAAAGTGGGTGTCAGTTTAGTCATAAGGAAGGCCTTTGGGCTCATGTATTGTGGATTGGGCTTCTATTTGGCCACTTTTAGCCAAGTCACACAGTCAGCAGCCACTTAGACTGTACTGGGAACAAGTTACAGTTAAACGTCACCAAAGTGCTTCTCTCAGCCTGAAAAGGCTATTTTGACCAATGATCTTTTTAAGAAAATAAGTGTCAGTTTTGTCATAAGGAAGGCATTTGGGCCCATGTATAGTGCATTGGGATTCTATTTGGGCACTTTTAGGTACAACACACAGTCACCAGCCACTCAGAATGTACTGGGAACAAGTTACAGCCAAATGTCACCAAAGTGCTTCACTCAGCCTGAAAAGGCTATATAGACCCATGATATTTTTAAGAAAGTGGGTGTCAGTTTAGTCATAAGGAAGGCCTTTGGGATCATGTATTGTGGATTGGGCTTCTATTTGGCCACTTTTAGCCAAGTCACACAGTCAGCAGCCACTTAGACTGTACTTGGAACAAGTTACAGTTAAACGTCACCAAAGTGCTTCTCTCAGCCTGAAAAGGCTATTTTGACCAATGATTTTTTTAAAGAAAATGAGTGTCAGTTTTGTCATAAGGAAGGCATTTGGGCCCATGTATAGTGCATTGGGAATCTATTTGGGCACTTTTAGGTACAACACACAGTCACCAGCCACTCAGAATGTACTGGGAACAAGTTACAGCCAAAAGTCACCAAAGTGCTTCTCTCAGCCTGAAAAGGCTATTTAGACCCATGATATTTTTAAGAAAGTGGGTGTCAGTTTAGTCATAAGGAAGGCCTTTGGGCTCATGTATTGTGGATTGGGCTTCTATTTGGCCACTTTTAACCAAGTCACACAGTCAGCAGCCACTTAGACTTTACTGGGAACAAGTTACAGTGAAACGTTACCGGGAACAAGTTACAGTGAAACGTCACCAAAGTGCTTCTCTCAGCCTGAAAAGGCTATTTTGACCAATGATTTTTTTAAGAAAATGAGTGTCAGTTTTGTCATAAGGAAGGCATTTGGGCCCATGTATAGTGCATTGGGAATCTATTTGGGCACTTTTAGGTACAACACACAGTCACCAGCCACTCAGAATGTACTGGGAACAAGTTACAGCCAAAAGTCACCAAAGTGCTTCACTCAGCCTGAAAAGGCTATTTAGACCCATGATATTTTTAAGAAAGTGGGTGTCAGTTTAGTCATAAGGAAGGCCTTTGGGATCATGTATTGTGGATTGGGCTTCTATTTGGCCACTTTTAGCCAAGTCACACAGTCAGCAGCCACTTAGACTGTACTTGGAACAAGTTACAGTTAAACGTCACCAAAGTGCTTCTCTCAGCCTGAAAAGGCTATTTTGACCAATGATTTTTTTAAAGAAAATGAGTGTCAGTTTTGTCATAAGGAAGGCATTTGGGCCCATGTATAGTGCATTGGGAATCTATTTGGGCACTTTTAGGTACAACACACAGTCACCAGCCACTCAGAATGTACTGGGAACAAGTTACAGCCAAAAGTCACCAAAGTGCTTCTCTCAGCCTGAAAAGGCTATTTAGACCCATGATATTTTTAAGAAAGTGGGTGTCAGTTTAGTCATAAGGAAGGCCTTTGGGCTCATGTATTGTGGATTGGGCTTCTATTTGGCCACTTTTAACCAAGTCACACAGTCAGCAGCCACTTAGACTTTACTGGGAACAAGTTACAGTGAAACGTTACCGGGAACAAGTTACAGTGAAACGTCACCAAAGTGCTTCTCTCAGCCTGAAAAGGCTATTTTGACCAATGATTTTTTTAAGAAAATGAGTGTCAGTTTTGTCATAAGGAAGGCATTTGGGCCCATGTATAGTGCATTGGGATTCTTGTTGGGCACTTTTAGGTACAACACACAGTCACCAGCCACTCAGAATGTACTGGGAACAAGTTACAGCCAAATGTCACCAAAGTGCTTTTCTCAGCCTGAAAAGGCTATTTAGACCCATGATATTTTTAAGAAAGTGGGTGTCAGTTTAGTCATAAGGAAGGCCTTTGGGCTCATGTATTGTGGATTGGGCTTCTATTTGGCCACTTTTAACCAAGTCACACAGTCAGCAGCCACTTAGACTGTACTGGGAACAAGTTACAGTGAAACGTTACCGGGAACAAGTTACAGTGAAACGTCACCAAAGTGCTTCTCTCAGCCTGAAAAGGCTATTTTGACCAATGATTTTTTTAAGAAAATGAGTGTCAGTTTTGTCATAAGGAAGGCATTTGGGCCCATGTATAGTGCATTGGGATTCTTGTTGGGCACTTTTAGGTACAACACACAGTCACAAGCCACTCAGAATGTACTGGGAACAAGTTACAGCCAAATGTCACCAAAGTGCTTCACTCAGCCTGGAAAGGCTATTTAGACCCATGATATTTTTAAGAAAGTGGGTGTCAGTTTAGTCATAAGGAAGGCCTTTGGGCTCATGTATTGTGGATTGGGCTTCTATTTGGCCACTTTTAGCCAAGTCACACAGTCAGCAGCCACTTAGACTGTACTGGGAACAAGTTACAGTTAAACGTCACCAAAGTGCTTCTCTCAGCCTGAAAAGGCTATTTTGACCAATGATCTTTTTAAGAAAATAAGTGTCAGTTTTGTCATAAGGAAGGCATTTGGGCCCATGTATAGTGCATTGGGATTCTATTTGGGCACTTTTAGGTACAACACACAGTCACCAGCCACTCAGAATGTACTGGGAACAAGTTACAGCCAAATGTCACCAAAGTGCTTCACTCAGCCTGAAAAGGCTATATAGACCCATGATATTTTTAAGAAAGTGGGTGTCAGTTTAGTCATAAGGAAGGCCTTTGGGATCATGTATTGTGGATTGGGCTTCTATTTGGCCACTTTTAGCCAAGTCACACAGTCAGCAGCCACTTAGACTGTACTTGGAACAAGTTACAGTTAAACGTCACCAAAGTGCTTCTCTCAGCCTGAAAAGGCTATTTTGACCAATGATTTTTTTAAAGAAAATGAGTGTCAGTTTTGTCATAAGGAAGGCATTTGGGCCCATGTATAGTGCATTGGGAATCTATTTGGGCACTTTTAGGTACAACACACAGTCACCAGCCACTCAGAATGTACTGGGAACAAGTTACAGCCAAAAGTCACCAAAGTGCTTCTCTCAGCCTGAAAAGGCTATTTAGACCCATGATATTTTTAAGAAAGTGGGTGTCAGTTTAGTCATAAGGAAGGCCTTTGGGCTCATGTATTGTGGATTGGGCTTCTATTTGGCCACTTTTAACCAAGTCACACAGTCAGCAGCCACTTAGACTTTACTGGGAACAAGTTACAGTGAAACGTTACCGGGAACAAGTTACAGTGAAACGTCACCAAAGTGCTTCTCTCAGCCTGAAAAGGCTATTTTGACCAATGATTTTTTTAAGAAAATGAGTGTCAGTTTTGTCATAAGGAAGGCATTTGGGCCCATGTATAGTGCATTGGGATTCTTGTTGGGCACTTTTAGGTACAACACACAGTCACCAGCCACTCAGAATGTACTGGGAACAAGTTACAGCCAAATGTCACCAAAGTGCTTTTCTCAGCCTGAAAAGGCTATTTAGACCCATGATATTTTTAAGAAAGTGGGTGTCAGTTTAGTCATAAGGAAGGCCTTTGGGCTCATGTATTGTGGATTGGGCTTCTATTTGGCCACTTTTAACCAAGTCACACAGTCAGCAGCCACTTAGACTGTACTGGGAACAAGTTACAGTGAAACGTTACCGGGAACAAGTTACAGTGAAACGTCACCAAAGTGCTTCTCTCAGCCTGAAAAGGCTATTTTGACCAATGATTTTTTTAAGAAAATGAGTGTCAGTTTTGTCATAAGGAAGGCATTTGGGCCCATGTATAGTGCATTGGGATTCTTGTTGGGCACTTTTAGGTACAACACACAGTCACCAGCCACTCAGAATGTACTGGGAACAAGTTACAGCCAAATGTCACCAAAGTGCTTCACTCAGCCTGGAAAGGCTATTTAGACCAATGATATTTTTAAGAAAGTGGGTGTCAGTTTAGTCATAAGGAAGGCCTTTGGGCTCATGTATTGTGGATTGGGCTTCTATTTGGCCACTTTTAGCCAAGTCACACAGTCAGCAGCCACTTAGACTGTACTGGGAACAAGTTACAGTTAAACGTCACCAAAGTGCTTCTCTCAGCCTGAAAAGGCTATTTTGACCAATGATCTTTTTAAGAAAATAAGTGTCAGTTTTGTCATAAGGAAGGCATTTGGGCCCATGTATAGTGCATTGGGATTCTATTTGGGCACTTTTAGGTACAACACACAGTCACCAGCCACTCAGAATGTACTGGGAACAAGTTACAGCCAAATGTCACCAAAGTGCTTCACTCAGCCTGAAAAGGCTATATAGACCCATGATATTTTTAAGAAAGTGGGTGTCAGTTTAGTCATAAGGAAGGCCTTTGGGATCATGTATTGTGGATTGGGCTTCTATTTGGCCACTTTTAGCCAAGTCACACAGTCAGCAGCCACTTAGACTGTACTTGGAACAAGTTACAGTTAAACGTCACCAAAGTGCTTCTCTCAGCCTGAAAAGGCTATTTTGACCAATGATTTTTTTAAAGAAAATGAGTGTCAGTTTTGTCATAAGGAAGGCATTTGGGCCCATGTATAGTGCATTGGGAATCTATTTGGGCACTTTTAGGTACAACACACAGTCACCAGCCACTCAGAATGTACTGGGAACAAGTTACAGCCAAAAGTCACCAAAGTGCTTCTCTCAGCCTGAAAAGGCTATTTAGACCCATGATATTTTTAAGAAAGTGGGTGTCAGTTTAATCATAAGGAAGGCCTTTGGGCTCATGTATTGTGGATTGGGCTTCTATTTGGCCACTTTTAACCAAGTCACACAGTCAGCAGCCACTTAGACTGTACTGGGAACAAGTTACAGTGAAACGTCACCAAAGTGCTTCTCTCAGCCTGAAAAGGCTATTTTGACCAATGATTTTTTTAAGAAAATGAGTGTCAGTTTTGTCATAAGGAAGGCATTTGGGCCCATGTAGAGTGCATTGGGATTCTATTTCGGCAATTTTAGGTACAACACACAGTCACCAGCCACTCAGAATGTACTGGGAACAAGTTACAGCCAAATGTCACCAAAGTGCTTTTCTCAGCCTGAAAAGGCTATTTAGACCCATGATATTTTTAAGAAAGTGGGTGTCAGTTTAGTCATAAGGAAGGCCTTTGGGCTCATGTATTGTGGATTGGGCTTCTATTTGGCCACTTTTAACCAAGTCACACAGTCAGCAGCCACTTAGACTGTACTGGGAACAAGTTACAGTGAAACGTTACCGGGAGCAAGTTACAGTGAAACGTCACCAAAGTGCTTCTCTCAGCCTGAAAAGGCTATTTTGACCAATGATTTTCTTAAGAAAATGAGTGTCAGTTTTGTCATAAGGAAGGCATTTGGGCCCATGTATAGTGCATTGGGATTCTTGTTGGGCACTTTTAGGTACAACACACAGTCACAAGCCACTCAGAATGTACTGGGAACAAGTTACAGCCAAATGTCACCAAAGTGCTTCACTCAGCCTGGAAAGGCTATTTAGACCAATGATATTTTTAAGAAAGTGGGTGTCAGTTTAGTCATAAGGAAGGCCTTTGGGCTCATGTATTGTGGATTGGGCTTCTATTTGGCCACTTTTAGCCAAGTCACACAGTCAGCAGCCACTTAGACTGTACTGGGAACAAGTTACAGTTAAACGTCACCAAAGTGCTTCTCTCAGCCTGAAAAGGCTATTTTGACCAATGATCTTTTTAAGAAAATAAGTGTCAGTTTTGTCATAAGGAAGGCATTTGGGCCCATGTATAGTGCATTGGGATTCTATTTGGGCACTTTTAGGTACAACACACAGTCACCAGCCACTCAGAATGTACTGGGAACAAGTTACAGCCAAATGTCACCAAAGTGCTTCACTCAGCCTGAAAAGGCTATATAGACCCATGATATTTTTAAGAAAGTGGGTGTCAGTTTAGTCATAAGGAAGGCCTTTGGGATCATGTATTGTGGATTGGGCTTCTATTTGGCCACTTTTAGCCAAGTCACACAGTCAGCAGCCACTTAGACTGTACTTGGAACAAGTTACAGTTAAACGTCACCAAAGTGCTTCTCTCAGCCTGAAAAGGCTATTTTGACCAATGATTTTTTTAAAGAAAATGAGTGTCAGTTTTGTCATAAGGAAGGCATTTGGGCCCATGTATAGTGCATTGGGAATCTATTTGGGCACTTTTAGGTACAACACACAGTCACCAGCCACTCAGAATGTACTGGGAACAAGTTACAGCCAAAAGTCACCAAAGTGCTTCTCTCAGCCTGAAAAGGCTATTTAGACCCATGATATTTTTAAGAAAGTGGGTGTCAGTTTAGTCATAAGGAAGGCCTTTGGGCTCATGTATTGTGGATTGGGCTTCTATTTGGCCACTTTTAACCAAGTCACACAGTCAGCAGCCACTTAGACTTTACTGGGAACAAGTTACAGTGAAACGTTACCGGGAACAAGTTACAGTTAAACGTCACCAAAGTGCTTCTCTCAGCCTGAAAAGGCTATTTTGACCAATGATCTTTTTAAGAAAATAAGTGTCAGTTTTGTCATAAGGAAGGCATTTGGGCCCATGTATAGTGCATTGGGATTCTATTTGGGCACTTTTAGGTACAACACACAGTCACCAGCCACTCAGAATGTACTGGGAACAAGTTACAGCCAAAAGTCACCAAAGTGCTTCTCTCAGCCTGAAAAGGCTATTTAGACCCATGATATTTTTAAGAAAGTGGGTGTCAGTTTAGTCATAAGGAAGGCCTTTGGGCTCATGTATTGTGGATTGGGCTTCTATTTGGCCACTTTTAACCAAGTCACACAGTCAGCAGCCACTTAGACTTTACTGGGAACAAGTTACAGTGAAACGTTACCGGGAACAAGTTACAGTGAAACGTCACCAAAGTGCTTCTCTCAGCCTGAAAAGGCTATTTTGACCAATGATTTTTTTAAGAAAATGAGTGTCAGTTTTGTCATAAGGAAGGCATTTGGGCCCATGTATAGTGCATTGGGATTCTTGTTGGGCACTTTTAGGTACAACACACAGTCACCAGCCACTCAGAATGTACTGGGAACAAGTTACAGCCAAATGTCACCAAAGTGCTTCACTCAGCCTGGAAAGGCTATTTAGACCAATGATATTTTTAAGAAAGTGGGTGTCAGTTTAGTCATAAGGAAGGCCTTTGGGCTCATGTATTGTGGATTGGGCTTCTATTTGGCCACTTTTAGCCAAGTCACACAGTCAGCAGCCACTTAGACTGTACTGGGAACAAGTTACAGTTAAACGTCACCAAAGTGCTTCTCTCAGCCTGAAAAGGCTATTTTGACCAATGATCTTTTTAAGAAAATAAGTGTCAGTTTTGTCATAAGGAAGGCATTTGGGCCCATGTATAGTGCATTGGGATTCTCTTTGGGCACTTTTAGGTACAACACACAGTCACCAGCCACTCAGAATGTACTGGGAACAAGTTACAGCCAAATGTCACCAAAGTGCTTCACTCAGCCTGAAAAGGCTATATAGACCCATGATATTTTTAAGAAAGTGGGTGTCAGTTTAGTCATAAGGAAGGCCTTTGGGATCATGTATTGTGGATTGGGCTTCTATTTGGCCACTTTTAGCCAAGTCACACAGTCAGCAGCCACTTAGACTGTACTTGGAACAAGTTACAGTTAAACGTCACCAAAGTGCTTCTCTCAGCCTGAAAAGGCTATTTTGACCAATGATTTTTTTAAAGAAAATGAGTGTCAGTTTTGTCATAAGGAAGGCATTTGGGCCCATGTATAGTGCATTGGGAATCTATTTGGGCACTTTTAGGTACAACACACAGTCACCAGCCACTCAGAATGTACTGGGAACAAGTTACAGCCAAAAGTCACCAAAGTGCTTCTCTCAGCCTGAAAAGGCTATTTAGACCCATGATATTTTTAAGAAAGTGGGTGTCAGTTTAATCATAAGGAAGGCCTTTGGGCTCATGTATTGTGGATTGGGCTTCTATTTGGCCACTTTTAACCAAGTCACACAGTCAGCAGCCACTTAGACTGTACTGGGAACAAGTTACAGTGAAACGTCACCAAAGTGCTTCTCTCAGCCTGAAAAGGCTATTTTGACCAATGATTTTTTTAAGAAAATGAGTGTCAGTTTTGTCATAAGGAAGGCATTTGGGCCCATGTAGAGTGCATTGGGATTCTATTTCGGCAATTTTAGGTACAACACACAGTCACCAGCCACTCAGAATGTACTGGGAACAAGTTACAGCCAAATGTCACCAAAGTGCTTCACTCAGCCTGAAAAGGCTATATAGACCCATGATATTTTTAAGAAAGTGGGTGTCAGTTTAGTCATAAGGAAGGCCTTTGGGATCATGTATTGTGGATTGGGCTTCTATTTGGCCACTTTTAGCCAAGTCACACAGTCAGCAGCCACTTAGACTGTACTTGGAACAAGTTACAGTTAAACGTCACCAAAGTGCTTCTCTCAGCCTGAAAAGGCTATTTTGACCAATGATTTTTTTAAAGAAAATGAGTGTCAGTTTTGTCATAAGGAAGGCATTTGGGCCCATGTATAGTGCATTGGGAATCTATTTGGGCACTTTTAGGTACAACACACAGTCACCAGCCACTCAGAATGTACTGGGAACAAGTTACAGCCAAAAGTCACCAAAGTGCTTCTCTCAGCCTGAAAAGGCTATTTAGACCCATGATATTTTTAAGAAAGTGGGTGTCAGTTTAATCATAAGGAAGGCCTTTGGGCTCATGTATTGTGGATTGGGCTTCTATTTGGCCACTTTTAACCAAGTCACACAGTCAGCAGCCACTTAGACTGTACTGGGAACAAGTTACAGTGAAACGTCACCAAAGTGCTTCTCTCAGCCTGAAAAGGCTATTTTGACCAATGATTTTTTTAAGAAAATGAGTGTCAGTTTTGTCATAAGGAAGGCATTTGGGCCCATGTAGAGTGCATTGGGATTCTATTTCGGCAATTTTAGGTACAACACACAGTCACCAGCCACTCAGAATGTACTGGGAACAAGTTACAGCCAAATGTCACCAAAGTGCTTTTCTCAGCCTGAAAAGGCTATTTAGACCCATGATATTTTTAAGAAAGTGGGTGTCAGTTTAGTCATAAGGAAGGCCTTTGGGCTCATGTATTGTGGATTGGGCTTCTATTTGGCCACTTTTAACCAAGTCACACAGTCAGCAGCCACTTAGACTGTACTGGGAACAAGTTACAGTGAAACGTTACCGGGAGCAAGTTACAGTGAAACGTCACCAAAGTGCTTCTCTCAGCCTGAAAAGGCTATTTTGACCAATGATTTTCTTAAGAAAATGAGTGTCAGTTTTGTCATAAGGAAGGCATTTGGGCCCATGTATAGTGCATTGGGATTCTATTTGGGCACTTTTAGGTCCAACACACAGTCACCAGCCACTCAGAATGTACTGGGAACAAGTTACAGCCAAATGTCACCAAAGTGCTTCTCTCAGCCTGAAAAGGCTATTTAGACCCATGATATTTTTTAAGAAAGTGGGTGTCAGTTTACTCATAAGGAAGGCCTTTAGGCTCATGTATTGTGGATTGGGCTTCTATTTGGCCACTTTTAATCAAGTCACACAGTCAGCAGCCACTTAGACTGTACTGGGAACAAGTTACAGTTAAACGTCACCAAAGTGCTTCTCTCAGCCTGAAAAGGCTATTTTGACCAATGATTTTTTTAAAGAAAATGAGTGTCAGTTTTGTCATAAGGAAGGCATTTGGGCCCATGTATAGTGCATTGGGAATCTATTTGGGCACTTTTAGGTACAACACACAGTCACCAGCCACTCAGAATGTACTGGGAACAAGTTACAGCCAAAAGTCACCAAAGTGCTTCTCTCAGCCTGAAAAGGCTATTTAGACCCATGATATTTTTAAGAAAGTGGGTGTCAGTTTAGTCATAAGGAAGGCATTTGGGCCCATGTTTAGTGCATTGGGAATCTATTTGGCCACTTTTAACCAAGTCACACAGTCAGCAGCCACTTAGACTGTACTGGGAACAAGTTACAGTGAAACGTCACCAAAGTGCTTCTCTCAGCCTGAAAAGGCTATTTTGACCAATGATTTTCTTAAGAAAATGAGTGTCAGTTTTGTCATAAGGAAGGCATTTGGGCCCATGTATAGTGCATTGGGATTCTATTTGGGCACTTTTAGGTCCAACACACAGTCACCAGCCACTCAGAATGTACTGGGAACAAGTTACAGCCAAATGTCACCAAAGTGCTTCTCTCAGCCTGAAAAGGCTATTTAGACCCATGATATTTTTTAAGAAAGTGGGTGTCAGTTTACTCATAAGGAAGGCCTTTAGGCTCATGTATTGTGGATTGGGCTTCTATTTGGCCACTTTTAATCAAGTCACACAGTCAGCAGCCACTTAGACTGTACTGGGAACAAGTTACAGTTAAACGTCACCAAAGTGCTTCTCTCAGCCTGAAAAGGCTATTTTGACCAATGATTTTTTTAAAAAAAATGAGTGTCAGTTTTGTCATAAGGAAGGCATTTGGGCCCATGTATAGTGCATTGGGAATCTATTTGGGCACTTTTAGGTACAACACACAGTCACCAGCCACTCAGAATGTACTGGGAACAAGTTACAGCCAAAAGTCACCAAAGTGCTTTTCTCAGCCTGAAAAGGCTATTTAGACCCATGATATTTTTAAGAAAGTGGGTGTCAGTTTAGTCATAAGGAAGGCCTTTGGGCTCATGTAATGTGGATTGGGCTTCTATTTGGCCACTTTTAACCAAGTCACACAGTCAGCAGCCACTTAGACTGTACTGGGAACAAGTTACAGTGAAACGTTACCGGGAACAAGTTACAGTGAAACGTCACCAAAGTGCTTCTCTCAGCCTGAAAAGGCTATTTTGACCAATGATTTTTTTAAGAAAATGAGTGTCAGTTTTGTCATAAGGAAGGCATTTGGGCCCATGTATAGTGCATTGGGATTCTTGTTGGGCACTTTTAGGTACAACACACAGTCACCAGCCACTCAGAATGTACTGGGAACAAGTTACAGCCAAATGTCACCAAAGTGCTTTTCTCAGCCTGAAAAGGCTATTTAGACCCATGATATTTTTAAGAAAGTGGGTGTCAGTTTAGTCATAAGGAAGGCCTTTGGGCTCATGTATTGTGGATTGGGCTTCTATTTGGCCACTTTTAACCAAGTCACACAGTCAGCAGCCACTTAGACTGTACTGGGAACAAGTTACAGTGAAACGTTACCGGGAACAAGTTACAGTGAAACGTCACCAAAGTGCTTCTCTCAGCCTGAAAAGGCTATTTTGACCAATGATTTTTTTAAGAAAATGAGTGTCAGTTTTGTCATAAGGAAGGCATTTGGGCCCATGTATAGTGCATTGGGATTCTTGTTGGGCACTTTTAGGTACAACACACAGTCACAAGCCACTCAGAATGTACTGGGAACAAGTTACAGCCAAATGTCACCAAAGTGCTTCACTCAGCCTGGAAAGGCTATTTAGACCCATGATATTTTTAAGAAAGTGGGTGTCAGTTTAGTCATAAGGAAGGCCTTTGGGCTCATGTATTGTGGATTGGGCTTCTATTTGGCCACTTTTAGCCAAGTCACACAGTCAGCAGCCACTTAGACTGTACTGGGAACAAGTTACAGTTAAACGTCACCAAAGTGCTTCTCTCAGCCTGAAAAGGCTATTTTGACCAATGATCTTTTTAAGAAAATAAGTGTCAGTTTTGTCATAAGGAAGGCATTTGGGCCCATGTATAGTGCATTGGGATTCTATTTGGGCACTTTTAGGTACAACACACAGTCACCAGCCACTCAGAATGTACTGGGAACAAGTTACAGCCAAAAGTCACCAAAGTGCTTCACTCAGCCTGAAAAGGCTATTTAGACCCATGATATTTTTAAGAAAGTGGGTGTCAGTTTAGTCATAAGGAAGGCCTTTGGGATCATGTATTGTGGATTGGGCTTCTATTTGGCCACTTTTAGCCAAGTCACACAGTCAGCAGCCACTTAGACTGTACTTGGAACAAGTTACAGTTAAACGTCACCAAAGTGCTTCTCTCAGCCTGAAAAGGCTATTTTGACCAATGATTTTTTAAAAGAAAATGAGTGTCAGTTTTGTCATAAGGAAGGCATTTGGGCCCATGTATAGTGCATTGGGAATCTATTTGGGCACTTTTAGGTACAACACACAGTCACCAGCCACTCAGAATGTACTGGGAACAAGTTACAGCCAAAAGTCACCAAAGTGCTTCTCTCAGCCTGAAAAGGCTATTTAGACCCATGATATTTTTAAGAAAGTGGGTGTCAGTTTAGTCATAAGGAAGGCCTTTGGGCTCATGTATTGTGGATTGGGCTTCTATTTGGCCACTTTTAACCAAGTCACACAGTCAGCAGCCACTTAGACTTTACTGGGAACAAGTTACAGTGAAACGTTACCGGGAACAAGTTACAGTGAAACGTCACCAAAGTGCTTCTCTCAGCCTGAAAAGGCTATTTTGACCAATGATTTTTTTAAGAAAATGAGTGTCAGTTTTGTCATAAGGAAGGCATTTGGGCCCATGTATAGTGCATTGGGATTCTTGTTGGGCACTTTTAGGTACAACACACAGTCACCAGCCACTCAGAATGTACTGGGAACAAGTTACAGCCAAATGTCACCAAAGTGCTTCACTCAGCCTGGAAAGGCTATTTAGACCAATGATATTTTTAAGAAAGTGGGTGTCAGTTTAGTCATAAGGAAGGCCTTTGGGCTCATGTATTGTGGATTGGGCTTCTATTTGGCCACTTTTAGCCAAGTCACACAGTCAGCAGCCACTTAGACTGTACTGGGAACAAGTTACAGTTAAACGTCACCAAAGTGCTTCTCTCAGCCTGAAAAGGCTATTTTGACCAATGATCTTTTTAAGAAAATAAGTGTCAGTTTTGTCATAAGGAAGGCATTTGGGCCCATGTATAGTGCATTGGGATTCTATTTGGGCACTTTTAGGTACAACACACAGTCACCAGCCACTCAGAATGTACTGGGAACAAGTTACAGCCAAATGTCACCAAAGTGCTTCACTCAGCCTGAAAAGGCTATATAGACCCATGATATTTTTAAGAAAGTGGGTGTCAGTTTAGTCATAAGGAAGGCCTTTGGGATCATGTATTGTGGATTGGGCTTCTATTTGGCCACTTTTAGCCAAGTCACACAGTCAGCAGCCACTTAGACTGTACTTGGAACAAGTTACAGTTAAACGTCACCAAAGTGCTTCTCTCAGCCTGAAAAGGCTATTTTGACCAATGATTTTTTTAAAGAAAATGAGTGTCAGTTTTGTCATAAGGAAGGCATTTGGGCCCATGTATAGTGCATTGGGAATCTATTTGGGCACTTTTAGGTACAACACACAGTCACCAGCCACTCAGAATGTACTGGGAACAAGTTACAGCCAAAAGTCACCAAAGTGCTTCTCTCAGCCTGAAAAGGCTATTTAGACCCATGATATTTTTAAGAAAGTGGGTGTCAGTTTAATCATAAGGAAGGCCTTTGGGCTCATGTATTGTGGATTGGGCTTCTATTTGGCCACTTTTAACCAAGTCACACAGTCAGCAGCCACTTAGACTGTACTGGGAACAAGTTACAGTGAAACGTCACCAAAGTGCTTCTCTCAGCCTGAAAAGGCTATTTTGACCAATGATTTTTTTAAGAAAATGAGTGTCAGTTTTGTCATAAGGAAGGCATTTGGGCCCATGTAGAGTGCATTGGGATTCTATTTCGGCAATTTTAGGTACAACACACAGTCACCAGCCACTCAGAATGTACTGGGAACAAGTTACAGCCAAATGTCACCAAAGTGCTTTTCTCAGCCTGAAAAGGCTATTTAGACCCATGATATTTTTAAGAAAGTGGGTGTCAGTTTAGTCATAAGGAAGGCCTTTGGGCTCATGTATTGTGGATTGGGCTTCTATTTGGCCACTTTTAACCAAGTCACACAGTCAGCGGCCACTTAGACTGTACTGGGAACAAGTTACAGTGAAACGTTACCGGGAGCAAGTTACAGTGAAACGTCACCAAAGTGCTTCTCTCAGCCTGAAAAGGCTATTTTGACCAATGATTTTCTTAAGAAAATGAGTGTCAGTTTTGTCATAAGGAAGGCATTTGGGCCCATGTATAGTGCATTGGGATTCTATTTGGGCACTTTTAGGTCCAACACACAGTCACCAGCCACTCAGAATGTACTGGGAACAAGTTACAGCCAAAAGTCACCAAAGTGCTTCTCTCAGCCTGAAAAGGCTATTTAGACCCATGATATTTTTAAGAAAGTGGGTGTCAGTTTAGTCATAAGGAAGGCATTTGGGCCCATGTTTAGTGCATTGGGAATCTATTTGGCCACTTTTAACCAAGTCACACAGTCAGCAGCCACTTAGACTGTACTGGGAACAAGTTACAGTGAAACGTCACCAAAGTGCTTCTCTCAGCCTGAAAAGGCTATTTTGACCAATGATTTTCTTAAGAAAATGAGTGTCAGTTTTGTCATAAGGAAGGCATTTGGGCCCATGTATAGTGCATTGGGATTCTATTTGGGCACTTTTAGGTCCAACACACAGTCACCAGCCACTCAGAATGTACTGGGAACAAGTTACAGCCAAATGTCACCAAAGTGCTTCTCTCAGCCTGAAAAGGCTATTTAGACCCATGATATTTTTTAAGAAAGTGGGTGTCAGTTTACTCATAAGGAAGGCCTTTAGGCTCATGTATTGTGGATTGGGCTTCTATTTGGCCACTTTTAATCAAGTCACACAGTCAGCAGCCACTTAGACTGTACTGGGAACAAGTTACAGTTAAACGTCACCAAAGTGCTTCTCTCAGCCTGAAAAGGCTATTTTGACCAATGATTTTTAAAAAAAAAATGAGTGTCAGTTTTGTCATAAGGAAGGCATTTGGGCCCATGTATAGTGCATTGGGAATCTATTTGGGCACTTTTAGGTACAACACACAGTCACCAGCCACTCAGAATGTACTGGGAACAAGTTACAGCCAAAAGTCACCAAAGTGCTTTTCTCAGCCTGAAAAGGCTATTTAGACCCATGATATTTTTAAGAAAGTGGGTGTCAGTTTAGTCATAAGGAAGGCCTTTGGGCTCATGTATTGTGGATTGGGCTTCTATTTGGCCACTTTTAACCAAGTCACACAGTCAGCAGCCACTTAGACTGTACTGGGAACAAGTTACAGTGAAACGTTACCGGGAACAAGTTACAGTGAAACGTCACCAAAGTGCTTCTCTCAGCCTGAAAAGGCTATTTTGACCAATGATTTTTTTAAGAAAATGAGTGTCAGTTTTGTCATAAGGAAGGCATTTGGGCCCATGTATAGTGCATTGGGATTCTTGTTGGGCACTTTTAGGTACAACACACAGTCACCAGCCACTCAGAATGTACTGGGAACAAGTTACAGCCAAATGTCACCAAAGTGCTTTTCTCAGCCTGAAAAGGCTATTTAGACCCATGATATTTTTAAGAAAGTGGGTGTCAGTTTAGTCATAAGGAAGGCCTTTGGGCTCATGTATTGTGGATTGGGCTTCTATTTGGCCACTTTTAACCAAGTCACACAGTCAGCAGCCACTTAGACTGTACTGGGAACAAGTTACAGTGAAACGTTACCGGGAACAAGTTACAGTGAAACGTCACCAAAGTGCTTCTCTCAGCCTGAAAAGGCTATTTTGACCAATGATTTTTTTAAGAAAATGAGTGTCAGTTTTGTCATAAGGAAGGCATTTGGGCCCATGTATAGTGCATTGGGATTCTTGTTGGGCACTTTTAGGTACAACACACAGTCACAAGCCACTCAGAATGTACTGGGAACAAGTTACAGCCAAATGTCACCAAAGTGCTTCACTCAGCCTGGAAAGGCTATTTAGACCCATGATATTTTTAAGAAAGTGGGTGTCAGTTTAGTCATAAGGAAGGCCTTTGGGCTCATGTATTGTGGATTGGGCTTCTATTTGGCCACTTTTAGCCAAGTCACACAGTCAGCAGCCACTTAGACTGTACTGGGAACAAGTTACAGTTAAACGTCACCAAAGTGCTTCTCTCAGCCTGAAAAGGCTATTTTGACCAATGATCTTTTTAAGAAAATAAGTGTCAGTTTTGTCATAAGGAAGGCATTTGGGCCCATGTATAGTGCATTGGGATTCTATTTGGGCACTTTTAGGTACAACACACAGTCACCAGCCACTCAGAATGTACTGGGAACAAGTTACAGCCAAAAGTCACCAAAGTGCTTCACTCAGCCTGAAAAGGCTATTTAGACCCATGATATTTTTAAGAAAGTGGGTGTCAGTTTAGTCATAAGGAAGGCCTTTGGGATCATGTATTGTGGATTGGGCTTCTATTTGGCCACTTTTAGCCAAGTCACACAGTCAGCAGCCACTTAGACTGTACTTGGAACAAGTTACAGTTAAACGTCACCAAAGTGCTTCTCTCAGCCTGAAAAGGCTATTTTGACCAATGATTTTTTAAAAGAAAATGAGTGTCAGTTTTGTCATAAGGAAGGCATTTGGGCCCATGTATAGTGCATTGGGAATCTATTTGGGCACTTTTAGGTACAACACACAGTCACCAGCCACTCAGAATGTACTGGGAACAAGTTACAGCCAAAAGTCACCAAAGTGCTTCTCTCAGCCTAAAAAGGCTATTTAGACCCATGATATTTTTAAGAAAGTGGGTGTCAGTTTAGTCATAAGGAAGGCCTTTGGGCTCATGTATTGTGGATTGGGCTTCTATTTGGCCACTTTTAACCAAGTCACACAGTCAGCAGCCACTTAGACTTTACTGGGAACAAGTTACAGTGAAACGTTACCGGGAACAAGTTACAGTGAAACGTCACCAAAGTGCTTCTCTCAGCCTGAAAAGGCTATTTTGACCAATGATTTTTTTAAGAAAATGAGTGTCAGTTTTGTCATAAGGAAGGCATTTGGGCCCATGTATAGTGCATTGGGATTCTTGTTGGGCACTTTTAGGTACAACACACAGTCACCAGCCACTCAGAATGTACTGGGAACAAGTTACAGCCAAATGTCACCAAAGTGCTTCACTCAGCCTGGAAAGGCTATTTAGACCAATGATATTTTTAAGAAAGTGGGTGTCAGTTTAGTCATAAGGAAGGCCTTTGGGCTCATGTATTGTGGATTGGGCTTCTATTTGGCCACTTTTAGCCAAGTCACACAGTCAGCAGCCACTTAGACTGTACTGGGAACAAGTTACAGTTAAACGTCACCAAAGTGCTTCTCTCAGCCTGAAAAGGCTATTTTGACCAATGATCTTTTTAAGAAAATAAGTGTCAGTTTTGTCATAAGGAAGGCATTTGGGCCCATGTATAGTGCATTGGGATTCTATTTGGGCACTTTTAGGTACAACACACAGTCACCAGCCACTCAGAATGTACTGGGAACAAGTTACAGCCAAATGTCACCAAAGTGCTTCACTCAGCCTGAAAAGGCTATATAGACCCATGATATTTTTAAGAAAGTGGGTGTCAGTTTAGTCATAAGGAAGGCCTTTGGGATCATGTATTGTGGATTGGGCTTCTATTTGGCCACTTTTAGCCAAGTCACACAGTCAGCAGCCACTTAGACTGTACTTGGAACAAGTTACAGTTAAACGTCACCAAAGTGCTTCTCTCAGCCTGAAAAGGCTATTTTGACCAATGATTTTTTTAAAGAAAATGAGTGTCAGTTTTGTCATAAGGAAGGCATTTGGGCCCATGTATAGTGCATTGGGAATCTATTTGGGCACTTTTAGGTACAACACACAGTCACCAGCCACTCAGAATGTACTGGGAACAAGTTACAGCCAAAAGTCACCAAAGTGCTTCTCTCAGCCTGAAAAGGCTATTTAGACCCATGATATTTTTAAGAAAGTGGGTGTCAGTTTAATCATAAGGAAGGCCTTTGGGCTCATGTATTGTGGATTGGGCTTCTATTTGGCCACTTTTAACCAAGTCACACAGTCAGCAGCCACTTAGACTGTACTGGGAACAAGTTACAGTGAAACGTCACCAAAGTGCTTCTCTCAGCCTGAAAAGGCTATTTTGACCAATGATTTTTTTAAGAAAATGAGTGTCAGTTTTGTCATAAGGAAGGCATTTGGGCCCATGTAGAGTGCATTGGGATTCTATTTCGGCAATTTTAGGTACAACACACAGTCACCAGCCACTCAGAATGTACTGGGAACAAGTTACAGCCAAATGTCACCAAAGTGCTTTTCTCAGCCTGAAAAGGCTATTTAGACCCATGATATTTTTAAGAAAGTGGGTGTCAGTTTAGTCATAAGGAAGGCCTTTGGGCTCATGTATTGTGGATTGGGCTTCTATTTGGCCACTTTTAACCAAGTCACACAGTCAGCAGCCACTTAGACTGTACTGGGAACAAGTTACAGTGAAACGTTACCGGGAGCAAGTTACAGTGAAACGTCACCAAAGTGCTTCTCTCAGCCTGAAAAGGCTATTTTGACCAATGATTTTCTTAAGAAAATGAGTGTCAGTTTTGTCATAAGGAAGGCATTTGGGCCCATGTATAGTGCATTGGGATTCTATTTGGGCACTTTTAGGTCCAACACACAGTCACCAGCCACTCAGAATGTACTGGGAACAAGTTACAGCCAAATGTCACCAAAGTGCTTCTCTCAGCCTGAAAAGGCTATTTAGACCCATGATATTTTTTAAGAAAGTGGGTGTCAGTTTACTCATAAGGAAGGCCTTTAGGCTCATGTATTGTGGATTGGGCTTCTATTTGGCCACTTTTAATCAAGTCACACAGTCAGCAGCCACTTAGACTGTACTGGGAACAAGTTACAGTTAAACGTCACCAAAGTGCTTCTCTCAGCCTGAAAAGGCTATTTTGACCAATGATTTTTTTAAAGAAAATGAGTGTCAGTTTTGTCATAAGGAAGGCATTTGGGCCCATGTATAGTGCATTGGGAATCTATTTGGGCACTTTTAGGTACAACACACAGTCACCAGCCACTCAGAATGTACTGGGAACAAGTTACAGCCAAAAGTCACCAAAGTGCTTCTCTCAGCCTGAAAAGGCTATTTAGACCCATGATATTTTTAAGAAAGTGGGTGTCAGTTTAGTCATAAGGAAGGCATTTGGGCCCATGTTTAGTGCATTGGGAATCTATTTGGCCACTTTTAACCAAGTCACACAGTCAGCAGCCACTTAGACTGTACTGGGAACAAGTTACAGTTAAACGTCACCAAAGTGCTTCTCTCAGCCTGAAAAGGCTATTTTGACCAATGATCTTTTTAAGAAAATAAGTGTCAGTTTTGTCATAAGGAAGGCATTTGGGCCCATGTATAGTGCATTGGGATTCTATTTGGGCACTTTTAGGTACAACACACAGTCACCAGCCACTCAGAATGTACTGGGAACAAGTTACAGCCAAATGTCACCAAAGTGCTTCACTCAGCCTGAAAAGGCTATATAGACCCATGATATTTTTAAGAAAGTGGGTGTCAGTTTAGTCATAAGGAAGGCCTTTGGGATCATGTATTGTGGATTGGGCTTCTATTTGGCCACTTTTAGCCAAGTCACACAGTCAGCAGCCACTTAGACTGTACTTGGAACAAGTTACAGTTAAACGTCACCAAAGTGCTTCTCTCAGCCTGAAAAGGCTATTTTGACCAATGATTTTTTTAAAGAAAATGAGTGTCAGTTTTGTCATAAGGAAGGCATTTGGGCCCATGTATAGTGCATTGGGAATCTATTTGGGCACTTTTAGGTACAACACACAGTCACCAGCCACTCAGAATGTACTGGGAACAAGTTACAGCCAAAAGTCAACAAAGTGCTTCTCTCAGCCTGAAAAGGCTATTTAGACCCATGATATTTTTAAGAAAGTGGGTGTCAGTTTAATCATAAGGAAGGCCTTTGGGCTCATGTATTGTGGATTGGGCTTCTATTTGGCCACTTTTAACCAAGTCACACAGTCAGCAGCCACTTAGACTGTACTGGGAACAAGTTACAGTGAAACGTCACCAAAGTGCTTCTCTCAGCCTGAAAAGGCTATTTTGACCAATGATTTTTTTAAGAAAATGAGTGTCAGTTTTGTCATAAGGAAGGCATTTGGGCCCATGTAGAGTGCATTGGGATTCTATTTCGGCAATTTTAGGTACAACACACAGTCACCCAGCCACTCAGAATGTACTGGGAACAAGTTACAGCCAAATGTCACCAAAGTGCTTTTCTCAGCCTGAAAAGGCTATTTAGACCCATGATATTTTTAAGAAAGTGGGTGTCAGTTTAGTCATAAGGAAGGCCTTTGGGCTCATGTATTGTGGATTGGGCTTCTATTTGGCCACTTTTAACCAAGTCACACAGTCAGCGGCCACTTAGACTGTACTGGGAACAAGTTACAGTGAAACGTTACCGGGAGCAAGTTACAGTGAAACGTCACCAAAGTGCTTCTCTCAGCCTGAAAAGGCTATTTTGACCAATGATTTTCTTAAGAAAATGAGTGTCAGTTTTGTCATAAGGAAGGCATTTGGGCCCATGTATAGTGCATTGGGATTCTATTTGGGCACTTTTAGGTCCAACACACAGTCACCAGCCACTCAGAATGTACTGGGAACAAGTTACAGCCAAAAGTCACCAAAGTGCTTCTCTCAGCCTGAAAAGGCTATTTAGACCCATGATATTTTTAAGAAAGTGGGTGTCAGTTTAGTCATAAGGAAGGCATTTGGGCCCATGTTTAGTGCATTGGGAATCTATTTGGCCACTTTTAACCAAGTCACACAGTCAGCAGCCACTTAGACTGTACTGGGAACAAGTTACAGTGAAACGTCACCAAAGTGCTTCTCTCAGCCTGAAAAGGCTATTTTGACCAATGATTTTCTTAAGAAAATGAGTGTCAGTTTTGTCATAAGGAAGGCATTTGGGCCCATGTATAGTGCATTGGGATTCTATTTGGGCACTTTTAGGTCCAACACACAGTCACCAGCCACTCAGAATGTACTGGGAACAAGTTACAGCCAAATGTCACCAAAGTGCTTCTCTCAGCCTGAAAAGGCTATTTAGACCCATGATATTTTTTAAGAAAGTGGGTGTCAGTTTACTCATAAGGAAGGCCTTTAGGCTCATGTATTGTGGATTGGGCTTCTATTTGGCCACTTTTAATCAAGTCACACAGTCAGCAGCCACTTAGACTGTACTGGGAACAAGTTACAGTTAAACGTCACCAAAGTGCTTCTCTCAGCCTGAAAAGGCTATTTTGACCAATGATTTTTAAAAAAAAAATGAGTGTCAGTTTTGTCATAAGGAAGGCATTTGGGCCCATGTATAGTGCATTGGGAATCTATTTGGGCACTTTTAGGTACAACACACAGTCACCAGCCACTCAGAATGTACTGGGAACAAGTTACAGCCAAAAGTCACCAAAGTGCTTTTCTCAGCCTGAAAAGGCTATTTAGACCCATGATATTTTTAAGAAAGTGGGTGTCAGTTTAGTCATAAGGAAGGCCTTTGGGCTCATGTATTGTGGATTGGGCTTCTATTTGGCCACTTTTAACCAAGTCACACAGTCAGCAGCCACTTAGACTGTACTGGGAACAAGTTACAGTGAAACGTTACCGGGAACAAGTTACAGTGAAACGTCACCAAAGTGCTTCTCTCAGCCTGAAAAGGCTATTTTGACCAATGATTTTTTTAAGAAAATGAGTGTCAGTTTTGTCATAAGGAAGGCATTTGGGCCCATGTATAGTGCATTGGGATTCTTGTTGGGCACTTTTAGGTACAACACACAGTCACCAGCCACTCAGAATGTACTGGGAACAAGTTACAGCCAAATGTCACCAAAGTGCTTTTCTCAGCCTGAAAAGGCTATTTAGACCCATGATATTTTTAAGAAAGTGGGTGTCAGTTTAGTCATAAGGAAGGCCTTTGGGCTCATGTATTGTGGATTGGGCTTCTATTTGGCCACTTTTAACCAAGTCACACAGTCAGCAGCCACTTAGACTGTACTGGGAACAAGTTACAGTGAAACGTTACCGGGAACAAGTTACAGTGAAACGTCACCAAAGTGCTTCTCTCAGCCTGAAAAGGCTATTTTGACCAATGATTTTTTTAAGAAAATGAGTGTCAGTTTTGTCATAAGGAAGGCATTTGGGCCCATGTATAGTGCATTGGGATTCTTGTTGGGCACTTTTAGGTACAACACACAGTCACAAGCCACTCAGAATGTACTGGGAACAAGTTACAGCCAAATGTCACCAAAGTGCTTCACTCAGCCTGGAAAGGCTATTTAGACCCATGATATTTTTAAGAAAGTGGGTGTCAGTTTAGTCATAAGGAAGGCCTTTGGGCTCATGTATTGTGGATTGGGCTTCTATTTGGCCACTTTTAGCCAAGTCACACAGTCAGCAGCCACTTAGACTGTACTGGGAACAAGTTACAGTTAAACGTCACCAAAGTGCTTCTCTCAGCCTGAAAAGGCTATTTTGACCAATGATCTTTTTAAGAAAATAAGTGTCAGTTTTGTCATAAGGAAGGCATTTGGGCCCATGTATAGTGCATTGGGATTCTATTTGGGCACTTTTAGGTACAACACACAGTCACCAGCCACTCAGAATGTACTGGGAACAAGTTACAGCCAAAAGTCACCAAAGTGCTTCACTCAGCCTGAAAAGGCTATTTAGACCCATGATATTTTTAAGAAAGTGGGTGTCAGTTTAGTCATAAGGAAGGCCTTTGGGATCATGTATTGTGGATTGGGCTTCTATTTGGCCACTTTTAGCCAAGTCACACAGTCAGCAGCCACTTAGACTGTACTTGGAACAAGTTACAGTTAAACGTCACCAAAGTGCTTCTCTCAGCCTGAAAAGGCTATTTTGACCAATGATTTTTTAAAAGAAAATGAGTGTCAGTTTTGTCATAAGGAAGGCATTTGGGCCCATGTATAGTGCATTGGGAATCTATTTGGGCACTTTTAGGTACAACACACAGTCACCAGCCACTCAGAATGTACTGGGAACAAGTTACAGCCAAATGTCACCAAAGTGCTTCACTCAGCCTGGAAAGGCTATTTAGACCAATGATATTTTTAAGAAAGTGGGTGTCAGTTTAGTCATAAGGAAGGCCTTTGGGCTCATGTATTGTGGATTGGGCTTCTATTTGGCCACTTTTAGCCAAGTCACACAGTCAGCAGCCACTTAGACTGTACTGGGAACAAGTTACAGTTAAACGTCACCAAAGTGCTTCTCTCAGCCTGAAAAGGCTATTTTGACCAATGATCTTTTTAAGAAAATAAGTGTCAGTTTTGTCATAAGGAAGGCATTTGGGCCCATGTATAGTGCATTGGGATTCTATTTGGGCACTTTTAGGTACAACACACAGTCACCAGCCACTCAGAATGTACTGGGAACAAGTTACAGCCAAATGTCACCAAAGTGCTTCACTCAGCCTGAAAAGGCTATATAGACCCATGATATTTTTAAGAAAGTGGGTGTCAGTTTAGTCATAAGGAAGGCCTTTGGGATCATGTATTGTGGATTGGGCTTCTATTTGGCCACTTTTAGCCAAGTCACACAGTCAGCAGCCACTTAGACTGTACTTGGAACAAGTTACAGTTAAACGTCACCAAAGTGCTTCTCTCAGCCTGAAAAGGCTATTTTGACCAATGATTTTTTTAAAGAAAATGAGTGTCAGTTTTGTCATAAGGAAGGCATTTGGGCCCATGTATAGTGCATTGGGAATCTATTTGGGCACTTTTAGGTACAACACACAGTCACCAGCCACTCAGAATGTACTGGGAACAAGTTACAGCCAAAAGTCACCAAAGTGCTTCTCTCAGCCTGAAAAGGCTATTTAGACCCATGATATTTTTAAGAAAGTGGGTGTCAGTTTAATCATAAGGAAGGCCTTTGGGCTCATGTATTGTGGATTGGGCTTCTATTTGGCCACTTTTAACCAAGTCACACAGTCAGCAGCCACTTAGACTGTACTGGGAACAAGTTACAGTGAAACGTCACCAAAGTGCTTCTCTCAGCCTGAAAAGGCTATTTTGACCAATGATTTTTTTAAGAAAATGAGTGTCAGTTTTGTCATAAGGAAGGCATTTGGGCCCATGTAGAGTGCATTGGGATTCTATTTCGGCAATTTTAGGTACAACACACAGTCACCAGCCACTCAGAATGTACTGGGAACAAGTTACAGCCAAATGTCACCAAAGTGCTTTTCTCAGCCTGAAAAGGCTATTTAGACCCATGATATTTTTAAGAAAGTGGGTGTCAGTTTAGTCATAAGGAAGGCCTTTGGGCTCATGTATTGTGGATTGGGCTTCTATTTGGCCACTTTTAACCAAGTCACACAGTCAGCAGCCACTTAGACTGTACTGGGAACAAGTTACAGTGAAACGTTACCGGGAGCAAGTTACAGTGAAACGTCACCAAAGTGCTTCTCTCAGCCTGAAAAGGCTATTTTGACCAATGATTTTCTTAAGAAAATGAGTGTCAGTTTTGTCATAAGGAAGGCATTTGGGCCCATGTATAGTGCATTGGGATTCTATTTGGGCACTTTTAGGTACAACACACAGTCACCAGCCACTCAGAATGTACTGGGAACAAGTTACAGCCAAAAGTCACCAAAGTGCTTCACTCAGCCTGAAAAGGCTATTTAGACCCATGATATTTTTAAGAAAGTGGGTGTCAGTTTAGTCATAAGGAAGGCCTTTGGGATCATGTATTGTGGATTGGGCTTCTATTTGGCCACTTTTAGCCAAGTCACACAGTCAGCAGCCACTTAGACTGTACTTGGAACAAGTTACAGTTAAACGTCACCAAAGTGCTTCTCTCAGCCTGAAAAGGCTATTTTGACCAATGATTTTTTAAAAGAAAATGAGTGTCAGTTTTGTCATAAGGAAGGCATTTGGGCCCATGTATAGTGCATTGGGAATCTATTTGGGCACTTTTAGGTACAACACACAGTCACCAGCCACTCAGAATGTACTGGGAACAAGTTACAGCCAAAAGTCACCAAAGTGCTTCTCTCAGCCTGAAAAGGCTATTTAGACCCATGATATTTTTAAGAAAGTGGGTGTCAGTTTAGTCATAAGGAAGGCCTTTGGGCTCATGTATTGTGGATTGGGCTTCTATTTGGCCACTTTTAACCAAGTCACACAGTCAGCAGCCACTTAGACTTTACTGGGAACAAGTTACAGTGAAACGTTACCGGGAACAAGTTACAGTGAAACGTCACCAAAGTGCTTCTCTCAGCCTGAAAAGGCTATTTTGACCAATGATTTTTTTAAGAAAATGAGTGTCAGTTTTGTCATAAGGAAGGCATTTGGGCCCATGTATAGTGCATTGGGATTCTTGTTGGGCACTTTTAGGTACAACACACAGTCACCAGCCACTCAGAATGTACTGGGAACAAGTTACAGCCAAATGTCACCAAAGTGCTTCACTCAGCCTGGAAAGGCTATTTAGACCAATGATATTTTTAAGAAAGTGGGTGTCAGTTTAGTCATAAGGAAGGCCTTTGGGCTCATGTATTGTGGATTGGGCTTCTATTTGGCCACTTTTAGCCAAGTCACACAGTCAGCAGCCACTTAGACTGTACTGGGAACAAGTTACAGTTAAACGTCACCAAAGTGCTTCTCTCAGCCTGAAAAGGCTATTTTGACCAATGATCTTTTTAAGAAAATAAGTGTCAGTTTTGTCATAAGGAAGGCATTTGGGCCCATGTATAGTGCATTGGGATTCTATTTGGGCACTTTTAGGTACAACACACAGTCACCAGCCACTCAGAATGTACTGGGAACAAGTTACAGCCAAATGTCACCAAAGTGCTTCACTCAGCCTGAAAAGGCTATATAGACCCATGATATTTTTAAGAAAGTGGGTGTCAGTTTAGTCATAAGGAAGGCCTTTGGGATCATGTATTGTGGATTGGGCTTCTATTTGGCCACTTTTAGCCAAGTCACACAGTCAGCAGCCACTTAGACTGTACTTGGAACAAGTTACAGTTAAACGTCACCAAAGTGCTTCTCTCAGCCTGAAAAGGCTATTTTGACCAATGATTTTTTTAAAGAAAATGAGTGTCAGTTTTGTCATAAGGAAGGCATTTGGGCCCATGTATAGTGCATTGGGAATCTATTTGGGCACTTTTAGGTACAACACACAGTCACCAGCCACTCAGAATGTACTGGGAACAAGTTACAGCCAAAAGTCACCAAAGTGCTTCTCTCAGCCTGAAAAGGCTATTTAGACCCATGATATTTTTAAGAAAGTGGGTGTCAGTTTAATCATAAGGAAGGCCTTTGGGCTCATGTATTGTGGATTGGGCTTCTATTTGGCCACTTTTAACCAAGTCACACAGTCAGCAGCCACTTAGACTGTACTGGGAACAAGTTACAGTGAAACGTCACCAAAGTGCTTCTCTCAGCCTGAAAAGGCTATTTTGACCAATGATTTTTTTAAGAAAATGAGTGTCAGTTTTGTCATAAGGAAGGCATTTGGGCCCATGTAGAGTGCATTGGGATTCTATTTCGGCAATTTTAGGTACAACACACAGTCACCAGCCACTCAGAATGTACTGGGAACAAGTTACAGCCAAATGTCACCAAAGTGCTTTTCTCAGCCTGAAAAGGCTATTTAGACCCATGATATTTTTAAGAAAGTGGGTGTCAGTTTAGTCATAAGGAAGGCCTTTGGGCTCATGTATTGTGGATTGGGCTTCTATTTGGCCACTTTTAACCAAGTCACACAGTCAGCGGCCACTTAGACTGTACTGGGAACAAGTTACAGTGAAACGTTACCGGGAGCAAGTTACAGTGAAACGTCACCAAAGTGCTTCTCTCAGCCTGAAAAGGCTATTTTGACCAATGATTTTCTTAAGAAAATGAGTGTCAGTTTTGTCATAAGGAAGGCATTTGGGCCCATGTATAGTGCATTGGGATTCTATTTGGGCACTTTTAGGTCCAACACACAGTCACCAGCCACTCAGAATGTACTGGGAACAAGTTACAGCCAAAAGTCACCAAAGTGCTTCTCTCAGCCTGAAAAGGCTATTTAGACCCATGATATTTTTAAGAAAGTGGGTGTCAGTTTAGTCATAAGGAAGGCATTTGGGCCCATGTTTAGTGCATTGGGAATCTATTTGGCCACTTTTAACCAAGTCACACAGTCAGCAGCCACTTAGACTGTACTGGGAACAAGTTACAGTGAAACGTCACCAAAGTGCTTCTCTCAGCCTGAAAAGGCTATTTTGACCAATGATTTTCTTAAGAAAATGAGTGTCAGTTTTGTCATAAGGAAGGCATTTGGGCCCATGTATAGTGCATTGGGATTCTATTTGGGCACTTTTAGGTCCAACACACAGTCACCAGCCACTCAGAATGTACTGGGAACAAGTTACAGCCAAATGTCACCAAAGTGCTTCTCTCAGCCTGAAAAGGCTATTTAGACCCATGATATTTTTTAAGAAAGTGGGTGTCAGTTTACTCATAAGGAAGGCCTTTAGGCTCATGTATTGTGGATTGGGCTTCTATTTGGCCACTTTTAATCAAGTCACACAGTCAGCAGCCACTTAGACTGTACTGGGAACAAGTTACAGTTAAACGTCACCAAAGTGCTTCTCTCAGCCTGAAAAGGCTATTTTGACCAATGATTTTTTAAAAAAAAATGAGTGTCAGTTTTGTCATAAGGAAGGCATTTGGGCCCATGTATAGTGCATTGGGAATCTATTTGGGCACTTTTAGGTACAACACACAGTCACCAGCCACTCAGAATGTACTGGGAACAAGTTACAGCCAAAAGTCACCAAAGTGCTTTTCTCAGCCTGAAAAGGCTATTTAGACCCATGATATTTTTAAGAAAGTGGGTGTCAGTTTAGTCATAAGGAAGGCCTTTGGGCTCATGTATTGTGGATTGGGCTTCTATTTGGCCACTTTTAACCAAGTCACACAGTCAGCAGCCACTTAGAATGTACTGGGAACAAGTTACAGTGAAACGTTACCGGGAACAAGTTACAGTGAAACGTCACCAAAGTGCTTCTCTCAGCCTGAAAAGGCTATTTTGACCAATGATTTTTTTAAGAAAATGAGTGTCAGTTTTGTCATAAGGAAGGCATTTGGGCCCATGTATAGTGCATTGGGATTCTTGTTGGGCACTTTTAGGTACAACACACAGTCACCAGCCACTCAGAATGTACTGGGAACAAGTTACAGCCAAATGTCACCAAAGTGCTTTTCTCAGCCTGAAAAGGCTATTTAGACCCATGATATTTTTAAGAAAGTGGGTGTCAGTTTAGTCATAAGGAAGGCCTTTGGGCTCATGTATTGTGGATTGGGCTTCTATTTGGCCACTTTTAACCAAGTCACACAGTCAGCAGCCACTTAGACTGTACTGGGAACAAGTTACAGTGAAACGTTACCGGGAACAAGTTACAGTGAAACGTCACCAAAGTGCTTCTCTCAGCCTGAAAAGGCTATTTTGACCAATGATTTTTTTAAGAAAATGAGTGTCAGTTTTGTCATAAGGAAGGCCTTTGGGCCCATGTATAGTGCATTGGGATTCTTGTTGGGCACTTTTAGGTACAACACACAGTCACAAGCCACTCAGAATGTACTGGGAACAAGTTACAGCCAAATGTCACCAAAGTGCTTCACTCAGCCTGGAAAGGCTATTTAGACCCATGATATTTTTAAGAAAGTGGGTGTCAGTTTAGTCATAAGGAAGGCCTTTGGGCTCATGTATTGTGGATTGGGCTTCTATTTGGCCACTTTTAGCCAAGTCACACAGTCAGCAGCCACTTAGACTGTACTGGGAACAAGTTACAGTTAAACGTCACCAAAGTGCTTCTCTCAGCCTGAAAAGGCTATTTTGACCAATGATCTTTTTAAGAAAATAAGTGTCAGTTTTGTCATAAGGAAGGCATTTGGGCCCATGTATAGTGCATTGGGATTCTATTTGGGCACTTTTAGGTACAACACACAGTCACCAGCCACTCAGAATGTACTGGGAACAAGTTACAGCCAAAAGTCACCAAAGTACTTCACTCAGCCTGAAAAGGCTATTTAGACCCATGATATTTTTAAGAAAGTGGGTGTCAGTTTAGTCATAAGGAAGGCCTTTGGGATCATGTATTGTGGATTGGGCTTCTATTTGGCCACTTTTAGCCAAGTCACACAGTCAGCAGCCACTTAGACTGTACTTGGAACAAGTTACAGTTAAACGTCACCAAAGTGCTTCTCTCAGCCTGAAAAGGCTATTTTGACCAATGATTTTTTAAAAGAAAATGAGTGTCAGTTTTGTCATAAGGAAGGCATTTGGGCCCATGTATAGTGCATTGGGAATCTATTTGGGCACTTTTAGGTACAACACACAGTCACCAGCCACTCAGAATGTACTGGGAACAAGTTACAGCCAAAAGTCACCAAAGTGCTTCTCTCAGCCTGAAAAGGCTATTTAGACCCATGATATTTTTAAGAAAGTGGGTGTCAGTTTAGTCATAAGGAAGGCCTTTGGGCTCATGTATTGTGGATTGGGCTTCTATTTGGCCACTTTTAACCAAGTCACACAGTCAGCAGCCACTTAGACTTTACTGGGAACAAGTTACAGTGAAACGTTACCGGGAACAAGTTACAGTGAAACGTCACCAAAGTGCTTCTCTCAGCCTGAAAAGGCTATTTTGACCAATGATTTTTTTAAGAAAATGAGTGTCAGTTTTGTCATAAGGAAGGCATTTGGGCCCATGTATAGTGCATTGGGATTCTTGTTGGGCACTTTTAGGTACAACACACAGTCACCAGCCACTCAGAATGTACTGGGAACAAGTTACAGCCAAATGTCACCAAAGTGCTTCACTCAGCCTGGAAAGGCTATTTAGACCAATGATATTTTTAAGAAAGTGGGTGTCAGTTTAGTCATAAGGAAGGCCTTTGGGCTCATGTATTGTGGATTGGGCTTCTATTTGGCCACTTTTAGCCAAGTCACACAGTCAGCAGCCACTTAGACTGTACTGGGAACAAGTTACAGTTAAACGTCACCAAAGTGCTTCTCTCAGCCTGAAAAGGCTATTTTGACCAATGATCTTTTTAAGAAAATAAGTGTCAGTTTTGTCATAAGGAAGGCATTTGGGCCCATGTATAGTGCATTGGGATTCTATTTGGGCACTTTTAGGTACAACACACAGTCACCAGCCACTCAGAATGTACTGGGAACAAGTTACAGCCAAATGTCACCAAAGTGCTTCACTCAGCCTGAAAAGGCTATATAGACCCATGATATTTTTAAGAAAGTGGGTGTCAGTTTAGTCATAAGGAAGGCCTTTGGGATCATGTATTGTGGATTGGGCTTCTATTTGGCCACTTTTAGCCAAGTCACACAGTCAGCAGCCACTTAGACTGTACTTGGAACAAGTTACAGTTAAACGTCACCAAAGTGCTTCTCTCAGCCTGAAAAGGCTATTTTGACCAATGATTTTTTTAAAGAAAATGAGTGTCAGTTTTGTCATAAGGAAGGCATTTGGGCCCATGTATAGTGCATTGGGAATCTATTTGGGCACTTTTAGGTACAACACACAGTCACCAGCCACTCAGAATGTACTGGGAACAAGTTACAGCCAAAAGTCACCAAAGTGCTTCTCTCAGCCTGAAAAGGCTATTTAGACCCATGATATTTTTAAGAAAGTGGGTGTCAGTTTAATCATAAGGAAGGCCTTTGGGCTCATGTATTGTGGATTGGGCTTCTATTTGGCCACTTTTAACCAAGTCACACAGTCAGCAGCCACTTAGACTGTACTGGGAACAAGTTACAGTGAAACGTCACCAAAGTGCTTCTCTCAGCCTGAAAAGGCTATTTTGACCAATGATTTTTTTAAGAAAATGAGTGTCAGTTTTGTCATAAGGAAGGCATTTGGGCCCATGTAGAGTGCATTGGGATTCTATTTCGGCAATTTTAGGTACAACACACAGTCACCAGCCACTCAGAATGTACTGGGAACAAGTTACAGCCAAATGTCACCAAAGTGCTTTTCTCAGCCTGAAAAGGCTATTTAGACCCATGATATTTTTAAGAAAGTGGGTGTCAGTTTAGTCATAAGGAAGGCCTTTGGGCTCATGTATTGTGGATTGGGCTTCTATTTGGCCACTTTTAACCAAGTCACACAGTCAGCAGCCACTTAGACTGTACTGGGAACAAGTTACAGTGAAACGTTACCGGGAGCAAGTTACAGTGAAACGTCACCAAAGTGCTTCTCTCAGCCTGAAAAGGCTATTTTGACCAATGATTTTCTTAAGAAAATGAGTGTCAGTTTTGTCATAAGGAAGGCATTTGGGCCCATGTATAGTGCATTGGGATTCTATTTGGGCACTTTTAGGTCCAACACACAGTCACCAGCCACTCAGAATGTACTGGGAACAAGTTACAGCCAAATGTCACCAAAGTGCTTCTCTCAGCCTGAAAAGGCTATTTAGACCCATGATATTTTTTAAGAAAGTGGGTGTCAGTTTACTCATAAGGAAGGCCTTTAGGCTCATGTATTGTGGATTGGGCTTCTATTTGGCCACTTTTAATCAAGTCACACAGTCAGCAGCCACTTAGACTGTACTGGGAACAAGTTACAGTTAAACGTCACCAAAGTGCTTCTCTCAGCCTGAAAAGGCTATTTTGACCAATGATTTTTTTAAAGAAAATGAGTGTCAGTTTTGTCATAAGGAAGGCATTTGGGCCCATGTATAGTGCATTGGGAATCTATTTGGGCACTTTTAGGTACAACACACAGTCACCAGCCACTCAGAATGTACTGGGAACAAGTTACAGCCAAAAGTCACCAAAGTGCTTCTCTCAGCCTGAAAAGGCTATTTAGACCCATGATATTTTTAAGAAAGTGGGTGTCAGTTTAGTCATAAGGAAGGCATTTGGGCCCATGTTTAGTGCATTGGGAATCTATTTGGCCACTTTTAACCAAGTCACACAGTCAGCAGCCACTTAGACTGTACTGGGAACAAGTTACAGTTAAACGTCACCAAAGTGCTTCTCTCAGCCTGAAAAGGCTATTTTGACCAATGATCTTTTTAAGAAAATAAGTGTCAGTTTTGTCATAAGGAAGGCATTTGGGCCCATGTATAGTGCATTGGGATTCTATTTGGGCACTTTTAGGTACAACACACAGTCACCAGCCACTCAGAATGTACTGGGAACAAGTTACAGCCAAATGTCACCAAAGTGCTTCACTCAGCCTGAAAAGGCTATATAGACCCATGATATTTTTAAGAAAGTGGGTGTCAGTTTAGTCATAAGGAAGGCCTTTGGGATCATGTATTGTGGATTGGGCTTCTATTTGGCCACTTTTAGCCAAGTCACACAGTCAGCAGCCACTTAGACTGTACTTGGAACAAGTTACAGTTAAACGTCACCAAAGTGCTTCTCTCAGCCTGAAAAGGCTATTTTGACCAATGATTTTTTTAAAGAAAATGAGTGTCAGTTTTGTCATAAGGAAGGCATTTGGGCCCATGTATAGTGCATTGGGAATCTATTTGGGCACTTTTAGGTACAACACACAGTCACCAGCCACTCAGAATGTACTGGGAACAAGTTACAGCCAAAAGTCAACAAAGTGCTTCTCTCAGCCTGAAAAGGCTATTTAGACCCATGATATTTTTAAGAAAGTGGGTGTCAGTTTAATCATAAGGAAGGCCTTTGGGCTCATGTATTGTGGATTGGGCTTCTATTTGGCCACTTTTAACCAAGTCACACAGTCAGCAGCCACTTAGACTGTACTGGGAACAAGTTACAGTGAAACGTCACCAAAGTGCTTCTCTCAGCCTGAAAAGGCTATTTTGACCAATGATTTTTTTAAGAAAATGAGTGTCAGTTTTGTCATAAGGAAGGCATTTGGGCCCATGTAGAGTGCATTGGGATTCTATTTCGGCAATTTTAGGTACAACACACAGTCACCAGCCACTCAGAATGTACTGGGAACAAGTTACAGCCAAATGTCACCAAAGTGCTTTTCTCAGCCTGAAAAGGCTATTTAGACCCATGATATTTTTAAGAAAGTGGGTGTCAGTTTAGTCATAAGGAAGGCCTTTGGGCTCATGTATTGTGGATTGGGCTTCTATTTGGCCACTTTTAACCAAGTCACACAGTCAGCGGCCACTTAGACTGTACTGGGAACAAGTTACAGTGAAACGTTACCGGGAGCAAGTTACAGTGAAACGTCACCAAAGTGCTTCTCTCAGCCTGAAAAGGCTATTTTGACCAATGATTTTCTTAAGAAAATGAGTGTCAGTTTTGTCATAAGGAAGGCATTTGGGCCCATGTATAGTGCATTGGGATTCTATTTGGGCACTTTTAGGTCCAACACACAGTCACCAGCCACTCAGAATGTACTGGGAACAAGTTACAGCCAAAAGTCACCAAAGTGCTTCTCTCAGCCTGAAAAGGCTATTTAGACCCATGATATTTTTAAGAAAGTGGGTGTCAGTTTAGTCATAAGGAAGGCATTTGGGCCCATGTTTAGTGCATTGGGAATCTATTTGGCCACTTTTAACCAAGTCACACAGTCAGCAGCCACTTAGACTGTACTGGGAACAAGTTACAGTGAAACGTCACCAAAGTGCTTCTCTCAGCCTGAAAAGGCTATTTTGACCAATGATTTTCTTAAGAAAATGAGTGTCAGTTTTGTCATAAGGAAGGCATTTGGGCCCATGTATAGTGCATTGGGATTCTATTTGGGCACTTTTAGGTCCAACACACAGTCACCAGCCACTCAGAATGTACTGGGAACAAGTTACAGCCAAATGTCACCAAAGTGCTTCTCTCAGCCTGAAAAGGCTATTTAGACCCATGATATTTTTTAAGAAAGTGGGTGTCAGTTTACTCATAAGGAAGGCCTTTAGGCTCATGTATTGTGGATTGGGCTTCTATTTGGCCACTTTTAATCAAGTCACACAGTCAGCAGCCACTTAGACTGTACTGGGAACAAGTTACAGTTAAACGTCACCAAAGTGCTTCTCTCAGCCTGAAAAGGCTATTTTGACCAATGATTTTTAAAAAAAAAATGAGTGTCAGTTTTGTCATAAGGAAGGCATTTGGGCCCATGTATAGTGCATTGGGAATCTATTTGGGCACTTTTAGGTACAACACACAGTCACCAGCCACTCAGAATGTACTGGGAACAAGTTACAGCCAAAAGTCACCAAAGTGCTTTTCTCAGCCTGAAAAGGCTATTTAGACCCATGATATTTTTAAGAAAGTGGGTGTCAGTTTAGTCATAAGGAAGGCCTTTGGGCTCATGTATTGTGGATTGGGCTTCTATTTGGCCACTTTTAACCAAGTCACACAGTCAGCAGCCACTTAGACTGTACTGGGAACAAGTTACAGTGAAACGTTACCGGGAACAAGTTACAGTGAAACGTCACCAAAGTGCTTCTCTCAGCCTGAAAAGGCTATTTTGACCAATGATTTTTTTAAGAAAATGAGTGTCAGTTTTGTCATAAGGAAGGCATTTGGGCCCATGTATAGTGCATTGGGATTCTTGTTGGGCACTTTTAGGTACAACACACAGTCACCAGCCACTCAGAATGTACTGGGAACAAGTTACAGCCAAATGTCACCAAAGTGCTTTTCTCAGCCTGAAAAGGCTATTTAGACCCATGATATTTTTAAGAAAGTGGGTGTCAGTTTAGTCATAAGGAAGGCCTTTGGGCTCATGTATTGTGGATTGGGCTTCTATTTGGCCACTTTTAACCAAGTCACACAGTCAGCAGCCACTTAGACTGTACTGGGAACAAGTTACAGTGAAACGTTACCGGGAACAAGTTACAGTGAAACGTCACCAAAGTGCTTCTCTCAGCCTGAAAAGGCTATTTTGACCAATGATTTTTTTAAGAAAATGAGTGTCAGTTTTGTCATAAGGAAGGCATTTGGGCCCATGTATAGTGCATTGGGATTCTTGTTGGGCACTTTTAGGTACAACACACAGTCACAAGCCACTCAGAATGTACTGGGAACAAGTTACAGCCAAATGTCACCAAAGTGCTTCACTCAGCCTGGAAAGGCTATTTAGACCCATGATATTTTTAAGAAAGTGGGTGTCAGTTTAGTCATAAGGAAGGCCTTTGGGCTCATGTATTGTGGATTGGGCTTCTATTTGGCCACTTTTAGCCAAGTCACACAGTCAGCAGCCACTTAGACTGTACTGGGAACAAGTTACAGTTAAACGTCACCAAAGTGCTTCTCTCAGCCTGAAAAGGCTATTTTGACCAATGATCTTTTTAAGAAAATAAGTGTCAGTTTTGTCATAAGGAAGGCATTTGGGCCCATGTATAGTGCATTGGGATTCTATTTGGGCACTTTTAGGTACAACACACAGTCACCAGCCACTCAGAATGTACTGGGAACAAGTTACAGCCAAAAGTCACCAAAGTGCTTCACTCAGCCTGAAAAGGCTATTTAGACCCATGATATTTTTAAGAAAGTGGGTGTCAGTTTAGTCATAAGGAAGGCCTTTGGGATCATGTATTGTGGATTGGGCTTCTATTTGGCCACTTTTAGCCAAGTCACACAGTCAGCAGCCACTTAGACTGTACTTGGAACAAGTTACAGTTAAACGTCACCAAAGTGCTTCTCTCAGCCTGAAAAGGCTATTTTGACCAATGATTTTTTAAAAGAAAATGAGTGTCAGTTTTGTCATAAGGAAGGCATTTGGGCCCATGTATAGTGCATTGGGAATCTATTTGGGCACTTTTAGGTACAACACACAGTCACCAGCCACTCAGAATGTACTGGGAACAAGTTACAGCCAAAAGTCACCAAAGTGCTTCTCTCAGCCTGAAAAGGCTATTTAGACCCATGATATTTTTAAGAAAGTGGGTGTCAGTTTAGTCATAAGGAAGGCCTTTGGGCTCATGTATTGTGGATTGGGCTTCTATTTGGCCACTTTTAACCAAGTCACACAGTCAGCAGCCACTTAGACTTTACTGGGAACAAGTTACAGTGAAACGTTACCGGGAACAAGTTACAGTGAAACGTCACCAAAGTGCTTCTCTCAGCCTGAAAAGGCTATTTTGACCAATGATTTTTTTAAGAAAATGAGTGTCAGTTTTGTCATAAGGAAGGCATTTGGGCCCATGTATAGTGCATTGGGATTCTTGTTGGGCACTTTTAGGTACAACACACAGTCACCAGCCACTCAGAATGTACTGGGAACAAGTTACAGCCAAATGTCACCAAAGTGCTTCACTCAGCCTGGAAAGGCTATTTAGACCAATGATATTTTTAAGAAAGTGGGTGTCAGTTTAGTCATAAGGAAGGCCTTTGGGCTCATGTATTGTGGATTGGGCTTCTATTTGGCCACTTTTAGCCAAGTCACACAGTCAGCAGCCACTTAGACTGTACTGGGAACAAGTTACAGTTAAACGTCACCAAAGTGCTTCTCTCAGCCTGAAAAGGCTATTTTGACCAATGATCTTTTTAAGAAAATAAGTGTCAGTTTTGTCATAAGGAAGGCATTTGGGCCCATGTATAGTGCATTGGGATTCTATTTGGGCACTTTTAGGTACAACACACAGTCACCAGCCACTCAGAATGTACTGGGAACAAGTTACAGCCAAATGTCACCAAAGTGCTTCACTCAGCCTGAAAAGGCTATATAGACCCATGATATTTTTAAGAAAGTGGGTGTCAGTTTAGTCATAAGGAAGGCCTTTGGGATCATGTATTGTGGATTGGGCTTCTATTTGGCCACTTTTAGCCAAGTCACACAGTCAGCAGCCACTTAGACTGTACTTGGAACAAGTTACAGTTAAACGTCACCAAAGTGCTTCTCTCAGCCTGAAAAGGCTATTTTGACCAATGATTTTTTTAAAGAAAATGAGTGTCAGTTTTGTCATAAGGAAGGCATTTGGGCCCATGTATAGTGCATTGGGAATCTATTTGGGCACTTTTAGGTACAACACACAGTCACCAGCCACTCAGAATGTACTGGGAACAAGTTACAGCCAAAAGTCACCAAAGTGCTTCTCTCAGCCTGAAAAGGCTATTTAGACCCATGATATTTTTAAGAAAGTGGGTGTCAGTTTAATCATAAGGAAGGCCTTTGGGCTCATGTATTGTGGATTGGGCTTCTATTTGGCCACTTTTAACCAAGTCACACAGTCAGCAGCCACTTAGACTGTACTGGGAACAAGTTACAGTGAAACGTCACCAAAGTGCTTCTCTCAGCCTGAAAAGGCTATTTTGACCAATGATTTTTTTAAGAAAATGAGTGTCAGTTTTGTCATAAGGAAGGCATTTGGGCCCATGTAGAGTGCATTGGGATTCTATTTCGGCAATTTTAGGTACAACACACAGTCACCAGCCACTCAGAATGTACTGGGAACAAGTTACAGCCAAATGTCACCAAAGTGCTTTTCTCAGCCTGAAAAGGCTATTTAGACCCATGATATTTTTAAGAAAGTGGGTGTCAGTTTAGTCATAAGGAAGGCCTTTGGGCTCATGTATTGTGGATTGGGCTTCTATTTGGCCACTTTTAACCAAGTCACACAGTCAGCAGCCACTTAGACTGTACTGGGAACAAGTTACAGTGAAACGTTACCGGGAGCAAGTTACAGTGAAACGTCACCAAAGTGCTTCTCTCAGCCTGAAAAGGCTATTTTGACCAATGATTTTCTTAAGAAAATGAGTGTCAGTTTTGTCATAAGGAAGGCATTTGGGCCCATGTATAGTGCATTGGGATTCTATTTGGGCACTTTTAGGTCCAACACACAGTCACCAGCCACTCAGAATGTACTGGGAACAAGTTACAGCCAAATGTCACCAAAGTGCTTCTCTCAGCCTGAAAAGGCTATTTAGACCCATGATATTTTTTAAGAAAGTGGGTGTCAGTTTACTCATAAGGAAGGCCTTTAGGCTCATGTATTGTGGATTGGGCTTCTATTTGGCCACTTTTAATCAAGTCACACAGTCAGCAGCCACTTAGACTGTACTGGGAACAAGTTACAGTTAAACGTCACCAAAGTGCTTCTCTCAGCCTGAAAAGGCTATTTTGACCAATGATTTTTTTAAAGAAAATGAGTGTCAGTTTTGTCATAAGGAAGGCATTTGGGCCCATGTATAGTGCATTGGGAATCTATTTGGGCACTTTTAGGTACAACACACAGTCACCAGCCACTCAGAATGTACTGGGAACAAGTTACAGCCAAAAGTCACCAAAGTGCTTCTCTCAGCCTGAAAAGGCTATTTAGACCCATGATATTTTTAAGAAAGTGGGTGTCAGTTTAGTCATAAGGAAGGCATTTGGGCCCATGTTTAGTGCATTGGGAATCTATTTGGCCACTTTTAACCAAGTCACACAGTCAGCAGCCACTTAGACTGTACTGGGAACAAGTTACAGTGAAACGTCACCAAAGTGCTTCTCTCAGCCTGAAAAGGCTATTTTGACCAATGATTTTCTTAAGAAAATGAGTGTCAGTTTTGTCATAAGGAAGGCATTTGGGCCCATGTATAGTGCATTGGGATTCTATTTGGGCACTTTTAGGTCCAACACACAGTCACCAGCCACTCAGAATGTACTGGGAACAAGTTACAGCCAAATGTCACCAAAGTGCTTCTCTCAGCCTGAAAAGGCTATTTAGACCCATGATATTTTTTAAGAAAGTGGGTGTCAGTTTACTCATAAGGAAGGCCTTTAGGCTCATGTATTGTGGATTGGGCTTCTATTTGGCCACTTTTAATCAAGTCACACAGTCAGCAGCCACTTAGACTGTACTGGGAACAAGTTACAGTTAAACGTCACCAAAGTGCTTCTCTCAGCCTGAAAAGGCTATTTTGACCAATGATTTTTTTTTAAAAAATGAGTGTCAGTTTTGTCATAAGGAAGGCATTTGGGCCCATGTATAGTGCATTGGGAATCTATTTGGGCACTTTTAGGTACAACACACAGTCACCAGCCACTCAGAATGTACTGGGAACAAGTTACAGACAAAAGTCACCAAAGTGCTTTTCTCAGCCTGAAAAGGCTATTTAGACCCATGATATTTTTAAGAAAGTGGGTGTCAGTTTAGTCATAAGGAAGGCCTTTGGGCTCATGTATTGTGGATTGGGCTTCTATTTGGCCACTTTTAACCAAGTCACACAGTCAGCAGCCACTTAGACTGTACTGGGAACAAGTTACAGTGAAACGTTACCGGGAACAAGTTACAGTGAAACGTCACCAAAGTGCTTCTCTCAGCCTGAAAAGGCTATTTTGACCAATGATTTTTTTAAGAAAATGAGTGTCAGTTTTGTCAAAAGGAAGGCATTTGGGCCCATGTATAGTGCATTGGGAATCTATTTGGGCACTTTTAGGTACAACACACAGTCACCAGCCACTCAGAATGTACTGGGAACAAGTTACAGCCAAATGTCACCAAAGTGCTTCACTCAGCCTGGAAAGGCTATTTAGACCCATGATATTTTTAAGAAAGTGGGTGTCAGTTTAGTCATAAGGAAGGCCTTTGGGCTCATGTATTGTGGATTGGGCTTCTATTTGGCCACTTTTAGCCAAGTCACACAGTCAGCAGCCACTTAGACTGTACTGGGAACAAGTTACAGTTAAACGTCACCAAAGTGCTTCTCTCAGCCTGAAAAGGCTATTTTGACCAATGATTTTCTTAAGAAAATGAGTGTCAGTTTTGTCATAAGGAAGGCATTTGGGCCCATGTATAGTGCATTGGGATTCTATTTGGGCACTTTTAGGTCCAACACACAGTCACCAGCCACTCAGAATGTACTGGGAACAAGTTACAGCCAAATGTCACCAAAGTGCTTCTCTCAGCCTGAAAAGGCTATTTAGACCCATGATATTTTTTAAGAAAGTGGGTGTCAGTTTACTCATAAGGAAGGCCTTTAGGCTCATGTATTGTGGATTGGGCTTCTATTTGGCCACTTTTAATCAAGTCACACAGTCAGCAGCCAGTTAGACTGTACTGGGAACAAGTTACAGTTAAACGTCACCAAAGTGCTTCTCTCAGCCTGAAAAGGCTATTTTGACCAATGATTTTTTTAAAGAAAATGAGTGTCAGTTTTGTCATAAGGAAGGCATTTGGGCCCATGTATAGTGCATTGGGAATCTATTTGGGCACTTTTAGGTACAACACACAGTCACCAGCCACTCAGAATGTACTGGGAACAAGTTACAGCCAAAAGTCACCAAAGTGCTTCTCTCAGCCTGAAAAGGCTATTTAGACCCATGATATTTTTAAGAAAGTGGGTGTCAGTTTAGTCATAAGGAAGGCATTTGGGCCCATGTTTAGTGCATTGGGAATCTATTTGGCCACTTTTAACCAAGTCACACAGTCAGCAGCCACTTAGACTGTACTGGGAACAAGTTACAGTGAAACGTCACCAAAGTGCTTCTCTCAGCCTGAAAAGGCTATTTTGACCAATGATTTTTTTAAGAAAATGAGTGTCAGTTTTGTCATAAGGAAGGCATTTGGGCCCATGTATAGTGCATTGGGATTCTTGTTGGGCACTTTTAGGTACAACACACAGTCACCAGCCACTCAGAATGTACTGGGAACAAGTTACAGCCAAAAGTCACCAAAGTGCTTCTCTCAGCCTGAAAAGGCTATTTAGACCCATGATATTTTTAAGAAAGTGGGTGTCAGTTTAGTCATAAGGAAGGCCTTTGGGCTCATGTATTGTGGATTGGGCTTCTATTTGGCCACTTTTAACCAAGTCACACAGTCAGCAGCCACTTAGACTTTACTGGGAACAAGTTACAGTGAAACGTTACCGGGAACAAGTTACAGTGAAACGTCACCAAAGTGCTTCTCTCAGCCTGAAAAGGCTATTTTGACCAATGATTTTTTTAAGAAAATGAGTGTCAGTTTTGTCATAAGGAAGGCATTTGGGCCCATGTATAGTGCATTGGGAATCTATTTGGGCACTTTTAGGTACAACACACAGTCACCAGCCACTCAGAATGTACTGGGAACAAGTTACAGCCAAAAGTCACCAAAGTGCTTCTCTCAGCCTGAAAAGGCTATTTAGACCCATGATATTTTTAAGAAAGTGGGTGTCAGTTTAGTCATAAGGAAGGCCTTTGGGCTCATGTATTGTGGATTGGGCTTCTATTTGGCCACTTTTAACCAAGTCACACAGTCAGCAGCCACTTAGACTTTACTGGGAACAAGTTACAGTGAAACGTTACCGGGAACAAGTTACAGTGAAACGTCACCAAAGTGCTTCTCTCAGCCTGAAAAGGCTATTTTGACCAATGATTTTTTTAAGAAAATGAGTGTCAGTTTTGTCATAAGGAAGGCATTTGGGCCCATGTATAGTGCATTGGGATTCTTGTTGGGCACTTTTAGGTACAACACACAGTCACCAGCCACTCAGAATGTACTGGGAACAAGTTACAGCCAAATGTCACCAAAGTGCTTCACTCAGCCTGGAAAGGCTATTTAGACCAATGATATTTTTAAGAAAGTGGGTGTCAGTTTAGTCATAAGGAAGGCCTTTGGGCTCATGTATTGTGGATTGGGCTTCTATTTGGCCACTTTTAGCCAAGTCACACAGTCAGCAGCCACTTAGACTGTACTGGGAACAAGTTACAGTTAAACGTCACCAAAGTGCTTCTCTCAGCCTGAAAAGGCTATTTTGACCAATGATCTTTTTAAGAAAATAAGTGTCAGTTTTGTCATAAGGAAGGCATTTGGGCCCATGTATAGTGCATTGGGATTCTATTTGGGCACTTTTAGGTACAACACACAGTCACCAGCCACTCAGAATGTACTGGGAACAAGTTACAGCCAAATGTCACCAAAGTGCTTCACTCAGCCTGAAAAGGCTATATAGACCCATGATATTTTTAAGAAAGTGGGTGTCAGTTTAGTCATAAGGAAGGCCTTTGGGATCATGTATTGTGGATTGGGCTTCTATTTGGCCACTTTTAGCCAAGTCACACAGTCAGCAGCCACTTAGACTGTACTTGGAACAAGTTACAGTTAAACGTCACCAAAGTGCTTCTCTCAGCCTGAAAAGGCTATTTTGACCAATGATTTTTTTAAAGAAAATGAGTGTCAGTTTTGTCATAAGGAAGGCATTTGGGCCCATGTATAGTGCATTGGGAATCTATTTGGGCACTTTTAGGTACAACACACAGTCACCAGCCACTCAGAATGTACTGGGAACAAGTTACAGCCAAAAGTCACCAAAGTGCTTCTCTCAGCCTGAAAAGGCTATTTAGACCCATGATATTTTTAAGAAAGTGGGTGTCAGTTTAATCATAAGGAAGGCCTTTGGGCTCATGTATTGTGGATTGGGCTTCTATTTGGCCACTTTTAACCAAGTCACACAGTCAGCAGCCACTTAGACTGTACTGGGAACAAGTTACAGTGAAACGTCACCAAAGTGCTTCTCTCAGCCTGAAAAGGCTATTTTGACCAATGATTTTTTTAAGAAAATGAGTGTCAGTTTTGTCATAAGGAAGGCATTTGGGCCCATGTAGAGTGCATTGGGATTCTATTTCGGCAATTTTAGGTACAACACACAGTCACCAGCCACTCAGAATGTACTGGGAACAAGTTACAGCCAAATGTCACCAAAGTGCTTTTCTCAGCCTGAAAAGGCTATTTAGACCCATGATATTTTTAAGAAAGTGGGTGTCAGTTTAGTCATAAGGAAGGCCTTTGGGCTCATGTATTGTGGATTGGGCTTCTATTTGGCCACTTTTAACCAAGTCACACAGTCAGCAGCCACTTAGACTGTACTGGGAACAAGTTACAGTGAAACGTTACCGGGAGCAAGTTACAGTGAAACGTCACCAAAGTGCTTCTCTCAGCCTGAAAAGGCTATTTTGACCAATGATTTTCTTAAGAAAATGAGTGTCAGTTTTGTCATAAGGAAGGCATTTGGGCCCATGTATAGTGCATTGGGATTCTATTTGGGCACTTTTAGGTCCAACACACAGTCACCAGCCACTCAGAATGTACTGGGAACAAGTTACAGCCAAATGTCACCAAAGTGCTTCTCTCAGCCTGAAAAGGCTATTTAGACCCATGATATTTTTTAAGAAAGTGGGTGTCAGTTTACTCATAAGGAAGGCCTTTAGGCTCATGTATTGTGGATTGGGCTTCTATTTGGCCACTTTTAATCAAGTCACACAGTCAGCAGCCACTTAGACTGTACTGGGAACAAGTTACAGTTAAACGTCACCAAAGTGCTTCTCTCAGCCTGAAAAGGCTATTTTGACCAATGATTTTTTTAAAGAAAATGAGTGTCAGTTTTGTCATAAGGAAGGCATTTGGGCCCATGTATAGTGCATTGGGAATCTATTTGGGCACTTTTAGGTACAACACACAGTCACCAGCCACTCAGAATGTACTGGGAACAAGTTACAGCCAAAAGTCACCAAAGTGCTTCTCTCAGCCTGAAAAGGCTATTTAGACCCATGATATTTTTAAGAAAGTGGGTGTCAGTTTAGTCATAAGGAAGGCATTTGGGCCCATGTTTAGTGCATTGGGAATCTATTTGGCCACTTTTAACCAAGTCACACAGTCAGCAGCCACTTAGACTGTACTGGGAACAAGTTACAGTGAAACGTCACCAAAGTGCTTCTCTCAGCCTGAAAAGGCTATTTTGACCAATGATTTTCTTAAGAAAATGAGTGTCAGTTTTGTCATAAGGAAGGCATTTGGGCCCATGTATAGTGCATTGGGATTCTATTTGGGCACTTTTAGGTCCAACACACAGTCACCAGCCACTCAGAATGTACTGGGAACAAGTTACAGCCAAATGTCACCAAAGTGCTTCTCTCAGCCTGAAAAGGCTATTTAGACCCATGATATTTTTTAAGAAAGTGGGTGTCAGTTTACTCATAAGGAAGGCCTTTAGGCTCATGTATTGTGGATTGGGCTTCTATTTGGCCACTTTTAATCAAGTCACACAGTCAGCAGCCACTTAGACTGTACTGGGAACAAGTTACAGTTAAACGTCACCAAAGTGCTTCTCTCAGCCTGAAAAGGCTATTTTGACCAATGATTTTTTTTAAAAAAATGAGTGTCAGTTTTGTCATAAGGAAGGCATTTGGGCCCATGTATAGTGCATTGGGAATCTATTTGGGCACTTTTAGGTACAACACACAGTCACCAGCCACTCAGAATGTACTGGGAACAAGTTACAGCCAAAAGTCACCAAAGTGCTTTTCTCAGCCTGAAAAGGCTATTTAGACCCATGATATTTTTAAGAAAGTGGGTGTCAGTTTAGTCATAAGGAAGGCCTTTGGGCTCATGTATTGTGGATTGGGCTTCTATTTGGCCACTTTTAACCAAGTCACACAGTCAGCAGCCACTTAGACTGTACTGGGAACAAGTTACAGTGAAACGTTACCGGGAACAAGTTACAGTGAAACGTCACCAAAGTGCTTCTCTCAGCCTGAAAAGGCTATTTTGACCAATGATTTTTTTAAGAAAATGAGTGTCAGTTTTGTCAAAAGGAAGGCATTTGGGCCCATGTATAGTGCATTGGGAATCTATTTGGGCACTTTTAGGTACAACACACAGTCACCAGCCACTCAGAATGTACTGGGAACAAGTTACAGCCAAATGTCACCAAAGTGCTTCACTCAGCCTGGAAAGGCTATTTAGACCCATGATATTTTTAAGAAAGTGGGTGTCAGTTTAGTCATAAGGAAGGCCTTTGGGCTCATGTATTGTGGATTGGGCTTCTATTTGGCCACTTTTAGCCAAGTCACACAGTCAGCAGCCACTTAGACTGTACTGGGAACAAGTTACAGTTAAACGTCACCAAAGTGCTTCTCTCAGCCTGAAAAGGCTATTTTGACCAATGATTTTCTTAAGAAAATGAGTGTCAGTTTTGTCATAAGGAAGGCATTTGGGCCCATGTATAGTGCATTGGGATTCTATTTGGGCACTTTTAGGTCCAACACACAGTCACCAGCCACTCAGAATGTACTGGGAACAAGTTACAGCCAAATGTCACCAAAGTGCTTCTCTCAGCCTGAAAAGGCTATTTAGACCCATGATATTTTTAAGAAAGTGGGTGTCAGTTTAATCATAAGGAAGGCCTTTGGGCTCATGTATTGTGGATTGGGCTTCTATTTGGCCACTTTTAACCAAGTCACACAGTCAGCAGCCACTTAGACTGTACTGGGAACAAGTTACAGTGAAACGTCACCAAAGTGCTTCTCTCAGCCTGAAAAGGCTATTTTGACCAATGATTTTTTTAAGAAAATGAGTGTCAGTTTTGTCATAAGGAAGGCATTTGGGCCCATGTAGAGTGCATTGGGATTCTATTTCGGCAATTTTAGGTACAACACACAGTCACCAGCCACTCAGAATGTACTGGGAACAAGTTACAGCCAAATGTCACCAAAGTGCTTTTCTCAGCCTGAAAAGGCTATTTAGACCCATGATATTTTTAAGAAAGTGGGTGTCAGTTTAGTCATAAGGAAGGCCTTTGGGCTCATGTATTGTGGATTGGGCTTCTATTTGGCCACTTTTAACCAAGTCACACAGTCAGCAGCCACTTAGACTGTACTGGGAACAAGTTACAGTGAAACGTTACCGGGAGCAAGTTACAGTGAAACGTCACCAAAGTGCTTCTCTCAGCCTGAAAAGGCTATTTTGACCAATGATTTTCTTAAGAAAATGAGTGTCAGTTTTGTCATAAGGAAGGCATTTGGGCCCATGTATAGTGCATTGGGATTCTATTTGGGCACTTTTAGGTCCAACACACAGTCACCAGCCACTCAGAATGTACTGGGAACAAGTTACAGCCAAATGTCACCAAAGTGCTTCTCTCAGCCTGAAAAGGCTATTTAGACCCATGATATTTTTTAAGAAAGTGGGTGTCAGTTTACTCATAAGGAAGGCCTTTAGGCTCATGTATTGTGGATTGGGCTTCTATTTGGCCACTTTTAATCAAGTCACACAGTCAGCAGCCACTTAGACTGTACTGGGAACAAGTTACAGTTAAACGTCACCAAAGTGCTTCTCTCAGCCTGAAAAGGCTATTTTGACCAATGATTTTTTTAAAGAAAATGAGTGTCAGTTTTGTCATAAGGAAGGCATTTGGGCCCATGTATAGTGCATTGGGAATCTATTTGGGCACTTTTAGGTACAACACACAGTCACCAGCCACTCAGAATGTACTGGGAACAAGTTACAGCCAAAAGTCACCAAAGTGCTTCTCTCAGCCTGAAAAGGCTATTTAGACCCATGATATTTTTAAGAAAGTGGGTGTCAGTTTAGTCATAAGGAAGGCATTTGGGCCCATGTTTAGTGCATTGGGAATCTATTTGGCCACTTTTAACCAAGTCACACAGTCAGCAGCCACTTAGACTGTACTGGGAACAAGTTACAGTGAAACGTCACCAAAGTGCTTCTCTCAGCCTGAAAAGGCTATTTTGACCAATGATTTTCTTAAGAAAATGAGTGTCAGTTTTGTCATAAGGAAGGCATTTGGGCCCATGTATAGTGCATTGGGATTCTATTTGGGCACTTTTAGGTCCAACACACAGTCACCAGCCACTCAGAATGTACTGGGAACAAGTTACAGCCAAATGTCACCAAAGTGCTTCTCTCAGCCTGAAAAGGCTATTTAGACCCATGATATTTTTTAAGAAAGTGGGTGTCAGTTTACTCATAAGGAAGGCCTTTAGGCTCATGTATTGTGGATTGGGCTTCTATTTGGCCACTTTTAATCAAGTCACACAGTCAGCAGCCACTTAGACTGTACTGGGAACAAGTTACAGTTAAACGTCACCAAAGTGCTTCTCTCAGCCTGAAAAGGCTATTTTGACCAATGATTTTTTTTTAAAAAATGAGTGTCAGTTTTGTCATAAGGAAGGCATTTGGGCCCATGTATAGTGCATTGGGAATCTATTTGGGCACTTTTAGGTACAACACACAGTCACCAGCCACTCAGAATGTACTGGGAACAAGTTACAGACAAAAGTCACCAAAGTGCTTTTCTCAGCCTGAAAAGGCTATTTAGACCCATGATATTTTTAAGAAAGTGGGTGTCAGTTTAGTCATAAGGAAGGCCTTTGGGCTCATGTATTGTGGATTGGGCTTCTATTTGGCCACTTTTAACCAAGTCACACAGTCAGCAGCCACTTAGACTGTACTGGGAACAAGTTACAGTGAAACGTTACCGGGAACAAGTTACAGTGAAACGTCACCAAAGTGCTTCTCTCAGCCTGAAAAGGCTATTTTGACCAATGATTTTTTTAAGAAAATGAGTGTCAGTTTTGTCAAAAGGAAGGCATTTGGGCCCATGTATAGTGCATTGGGAATCTATTTGGGCACTTTTAGGTACAACACACAGTCACCAGCCACTCAGAATGTACTGGGAACAAGTTACAGCCAAATGTCACCAAAGTGCTTCACTCAGCCTGGAAAGGCTATTTAGACCCATGATATTTTTAAGAAAGTGGGTGTCAGTTTAGTCATAAGGAAGGCCTTTGGGCTCATGTATTGTGGATTGGGCTTCTATTTGGCCACTTTTAGCCAAGTCACACAGTCAGCAGCCACTTAGACTGTACTGGGAACAAGTTACAGTTAAACGTCACCAAAGTGCTTCTCTCAGCCTGAAAAGGCTATTTTGACCAATGATTTTCTTAAGAAAATGAGTGTCAGTTTTGTCATAAGGAAGGCATTTGGGCCCATGTATAGTGCATTGGGATTCTATTTGGGCACTTTTAGGTCCAACACACAGTCACCAGCCACTCAGAATGTACTGGGAACAAGTTACAGCCAAATGTCACCAAAGTGCTTCTCTCAGCCTGAAAAGGCTATTTAGACCCATGATATTTTTTAAGAAAGTGGGTGTCAGTTTACTCATAAGGAAGGCCTTTAGGCTCATGTATTGTGGATTGGGCTTCTATTTGGCCACTTTTAATCAAGTCACACAGTCAGCAGCCAGTTAGACTGTACTGGGAACAAGTTACAGTTAAACGTCACCAAAGTGCTTCTCTCAGCCTGAAAAGGCTATTTTGACCAATGATTTTTTTAAAGAAAATGAGTGTCAGTTTTGTCATAAGGAAGGCATTTGGGCCCATGTATAGTGCATTGGGAATCTATTTGGGCACTTTTAGGTACAACACACAGTCACCAGCCACTCAGAATGTACTGGGAACAAGTTACAGCCAAAAGTCACCAAAGTGCTTCTCTCAGCCTGAAAAGGCTATTTAGACCCATGATATTTTTAAGAAAGTGGGTGTCAGTTTAGTCATAAGGAAGGCATTTGGGCCCATGTTTAGTGCATTGGGAATCTATTTGGCCACTTTTAACCAAGTCACACAGTCAGCAGCCACTTAGACTGTACTGGGAACAAGTTACAGTGAAACGTCACCAAAGTGCTTCTCTCAGCCTGAAAAGGCTATTTTGACCAATGATTTTTTTAAGAAAATGAGTGTCAGTTTTGTCATAAGGAAGGCATTTGGGCCCATGTATAGTGCATTGGGATTCTTGTTGGGCACTTTTAGGTACAACACACAGTCACCAGCCACTCAGAATGTACTGGGAACAAGTTACAGCCAAAAGTCACCAAAGTGCTTCTCTCAGCCTGAAAAGGCTATTTAGACCCATGATATTTTTAAGAAAGTGGGTGTCAGTTTAGTCATAAGGAAGGCCTTTGGGCTCATGTATTGTGGATTGGGCTTCTATTTGGCCACTTTTAACCAAGTCACACAGTCAGCAGCCACTTAGACTTTACTGGGAACAAGTTACAGTGAAACGTTACCGGGAACAAGTTACAGTGAAACGTCACCAAAGTGCTTCTCTCAGCCTGAAAAGGCTATTTTGACCAATGATTTTTTTAAGAAAATGAGTGTCAGTTTTGTCATAAGGAAGGCATTTGGGCCCATGTATAGTGCATTGGGAATCTATTTGGGCACTTTTAGGTACAACACACAGTCACCAGCCACTCAGAATGTACTGGGAACAAGTTACAGCCAAAAGTCACCAAAGTGCTTCTCTCAGCCTGAAAAGGCTATTTAGACCCATGATATTTTTAAGAAAGTGGGTGTCAGTTTAGTCATAAGGAAGGCCTTTGGGCTCATGTATTGTGGATTGGGCTTCTATTTGGCCACTTTTAACCAAGTCACACAGTCAGCAGCCACTTAGACTTTACTGGGAACAAGTTACAGTGAAACGTTACCGGGAACAAGTTACAGTGAAACGTCACCAAAGTGCTTCTCTCAGCCTGAAAAGGCTATTTTGACCAATGATTTTTTTAAGAAAATGAGTGTCAGTTTTGTCATAAGGAAGGCATTTGGGCCCATGTATAGTGCATTGGGATTCTTGTTGGGCACTTTTAGGTACAACACACAGTCACCAGCCACTCAGAATGTACTGGGAACAAGTTACAGCCAAATGTCACCAAAGTGCTTCACTCAGCCTGGAAAGGCTATTTAGACCAATGATATTTTTAAGAAAGTGGGTGTCAGTTTAGTCATAAGGAAGGCCTTTGGGCTCATGTATTGTGGATTGGGCTTCTATTTGGCCACTTTTAGCCAAGTCACACAGTCAGCAGCCACTTAGACTGTACTGGGAACAAGTTACAGTTAAACGTCACCAAAGTGCTTCTCTCAGCCTGAAAAGGCTATTTTGACCAATGATCTTTTTAAGAAAATAAGTGTCAGTTTTGTCATAAGGAAGGCATTTGGGCCCATGTATAGTGCATTGGGATTCTATTTGGGCACTTTTAGGTACAACACACAGTCACCAGCCACTCAGAATGTACTGGGAACAAGTTACAGCCAAATGTCACCAAAGTGCTTCACTCAGCCTGAAAAGGCTATATAGACCCATGATATTTTTAAGAAAGTGGGTGTCAGTTTAGTCATAAGGAAGGCCTTTGGGATCATGTATTGTGGATTGGGCTTCTATTTGGCCACTTTTAGCCAAGTCACACAGTCAGCAGCCACTTAGACTGTACTTGGAACAAGTTACAGTTAAACGTCACCAAAGTGCTTCTCTCAGCCTGAAAAGGCTATTTTGACCAATGATTTTTTTAAAGAAAATGAGTGTCAGTTTTGTCATAAGGAAGGCATTTGGGCCCATGTATAGTGCATTGGGAATCTATTTGGGCACTTTTAGGTACAACACACAGTCACCAGCCACTCAGAATGTACTGGGAACAAGTTACAGCCAAAAGTCACCAAAGTGCTTCTCTCAGCCTGAAAAGGCTATTTAGACCCATGATATTTTTAAGAAAGTGGGTGTCAGTTTAATCATAAGGAAGGCCTTTGGGCTCATGTATTGTGGATTGGGCTTCTATTTGGCCACTTTTAACCAAGTCACACAGTCAGCAGCCACTTAGACTGTACTGGGAACAAGTTACAGTGAAACGTCACCAAAGTGCTTCTCTCAGCCTGAAAAGGCTATTTTGACCAATGATTTTTTTAAGAAAATGAGTGTCAGTTTTGTCATAAGGAAGGCATTTGGGCCCATGTAGAGTGCATTGGGATTCTATTTCGGCAATTTTAGGTACAACACACAGTCACCAGCCACTCAGAATGTACTGGGAACAAGTTACAGCCAAATGTCACCAAAGTGCTTTTCTCAGCCTGAAAAGGCTATTTAGACCCATGATATTTTTAAGAAAGTGGGTGTCAGTTTAGTCATAAGGAAGGCCTTTGGGCTCATGTATTGTGGATTGGGCTTCTATTTGGCCACTTTTAACCAAGTCACACAGTCAGCAGCCACTTAGACTGTACTGGGAACAAGTTACAGTGAAACGTTACCGGGAGCAAGTTACAGTGAAACGTCACCAAAGTGCTTCTCTCAGCCTGAAAAGGCTATTTTGACCAATGATTTTCTTAAGAAAATGAGTGTCAGTTTTGTCATAAGGAAGGCATTTGGGCCCATGTATAGTGCATTGGGATTCTATTTGGGCACTTTTAGGTCCAACACACAGTCACCAGCCACTCAGAATGTACTGGGAACAAGTTACAGCCAAATGTCACCAAAGTGCTTCTCTCAGCCTGAAAAGGCTATTTAGACCCATGATATTTTTTAAGAAAGTGGGTGTCAGTTTACTCATAAGGAAGGCCTTTAGGCTCATGTATTGTGGATTGGGCTTCTATTTGGCCACTTTTAATCAAGTCACACAGTCAGCAGCCACTTAGACTGTACTGGGAACAAGTTACAGTTAAACGTCACCAAAGTGCTTCTCTCAGCCTGAAAAGGCTATTTTGACCAATGATTTTTTTAAAGAAAATGAGTGTCAGTTTTGTCATAAGGAAGGCATTTGGGCCCATGTATAGTGCATTGGGAATCTATTTGGGCACTTTTAGGTACAACACACAGTCACCAGCCACTCAGAATGTACTGGGAACAAGTTACAGCCAAAAGTCACCAAAGTGCTTCTCTCAGCCTGAAAAGGCTATTTAGACCCATGATATTTTTAAGAAAGTGGGTGTCAGTTTAGTCATAAGGAAGGCATTTGGGCCCATGTTTAGTGCATTGGGAATCTATTTGGCCACTTTTAACCAAGTCACACAGTCAGCAGCCACTTAGACTGTACTGGGAACAAGTTACAGTGAAACGTCACCAAAGTGCTTCTCTCAGCCTGAAAAGGCTATTTTGACCAATGATTTTCTTAAGAAAATGAGTGTCAGTTTTGTCATAAGGAAGGCATTTGGGCCCATGTATAGTGCATTGGGATTCTATTTGGGCACTTTTAGGTCCAACACACAGTCACCAGCCACTCAGAATGTACTGGGAACAAGTTACAGCCAAATGTCACCAAAGTGCTTCTCTCAGCCTGAAAAGGCTATTTAGACCCATGATATTTTTTAAGAAAGTGGGTGTCAGTTTACTCATAAGGAAGGCCTTTAGGCTCATGTATTGTGGATTGGGCTTCTATTTGGCCACTTTTAATCAAGTCACACAGTCAGCAGCCACTTAGACTGTACTGGGAACAAGTTACAGTTAAACGTCACCAAAGTGCTTCTCTCAGCCTGAAAAGGCTATTTTGACCAATGATTTTTTTTAAAAAAATGAGTGTCAGTTTTGTCATAAGGAAGGCATTTGGGCCCATGTATAGTGCATTGGGAATCTATTTGGGCACTTTTAGGTACAACACACAGTCACCAGCCACTCAGAATGTACTGGGAACAAGTTACAGCCAAAAGTCACCAAAGTGCTTTTCTCAGCCTGAAAAGGCTATTTAGACCCATGATATTTTTAAGAAAGTGGGTGTCAGTTTAGTCATAAGGAAGGCCTTTGGGCTCATGTATTGTGGATTGGGCTTCTATTTGGCCACTTTTAACCAAGTCACACAGTCAGCAGCCACTTAGACTGTACTGGGAACAAGTTACAGTGAAACGTTACCGGGAACAAGTTACAGTGAAACGTCACCAAAGTGCTTCTCTCAGCCTGAAAAGGCTATTTTGACCAATGATTTTTTTAAGAAAATGAGTGTCAGTTTTGTCAAAAGGAAGGCATTTGGGCCCATGTATAGTGCATTGGGAATCTATTTGGGCACTTTTAGGTACAACACACAGTCACCAGCCACTCAGAATGTACTGGGAACAAGTTACAGCCAAATGTCACCAAAGTGCTTCACTCAGCCTGGAAAGGCTATTTAGACCCATGATATTTTTAAGAAAGTGGGTGTCAGTTTAGTCATAAGGAAGGCCTTTGGGCTCATGTATTGTGGATTGGGCTTCTATTTGGCCACTTTTAGCCAAGTCACACAGTCAGCAGCCACTTAGACTGTACTGGGAACAAGTTACAGTTAAACGTCACCAAAGTGCTTCTCTCAGCCTGAAAAGGCTATTTTGACCAATGATTTTCTTAAGAAAATGAGTGTCAGTTTTGTCATAAGGAAGGCATTTGGGCCCATGTATAGTGCATTGGGATTCTATTTGGGCACTTTTAGGTCCAACACACAGTCACCAGCCACTCAGAATGTACTGGGAACAAGTTACAGCCAAATGTCACCAAAGTGCTTCTCTCAGCCTGAAAAGGCTATTTAGACCCATGATATTTTTTAAGAAAGTGGGTGTCAGTTTACTCATAAGGAAGGCCTTTAGGCTCATGTATTGTGGATTGGGCTTCTATTTGGCCACTTTTAATCAAGTCACACAGTCAGCAGCCAGTTAGACTGTACTGGGAACAAGTTACAGTTAAACGTCACCAAAGTGCTTCTCTCAGCCTGAAAAGGCTATTTTGACCAATGATTTTTTTAAAGAAAATGAGTGTCAGTTTTGTCATAAGGAAGGCATTTGGGCCCATGTATAGTGCATTGGGAATCTATTTGGGCACTTTTAGGTACAACACACAGTCACCAGCCACTCAGAATGTACTGGGAACAAGTTACAGCCAAAAGTCACCAAAGTGCTTCTCTCAGCCTGAAAAGGCTATTTAGACCCATGATATTTTTAAGAAAGTGGGTGTCAGTTTAGTCATAAGGAAGGCATTTGGGCCCATGTTTAGTGCATTGGGAATCTATTTGGCCACTTTTAACCAAGTCACACAGTCAGCAGCCACTTAGACTGTACTGGGAACAAGTTACAGTGAAACGTCACCAAAGTGCTTCTCTCAGCCTGAAAAGGCTATTTTGACCAATGATTTTTTTAAGAAAATGAGTGTCAGTTTTGTCATAAGGAAGGCATTTGGGCCCATGTATAGTGCATTGGGATTCTTGTTGGGCACTTTTAGGTACAACACACAGTCACCAGCCACTCAGAATGTACTGGGAACAAGTTACAGCCAAAAGTCACCAAAGTGCTTCTCTCAGCCTGAAAAGGCTATTTAGACCCATGATATTTTTAAGAAAGTGGGTGTCAGTTTAGTCATAAGGAAGGCCTTTGGGCTCATGTATTGTGGATTGGGCTTCTATTTGGCCACTTTTAACCAAGTCACACAGTCAGCAGCCACTTAGACTTTACTGGGAACAAGTTACAGTGAAACGTTACCGGGAACAAGTTACAGTGAAACGTCACCAAAGTGCTTCTCTCAGCCTGAAAAGGCTATTTTGACCAATGATTTTTTTAAGAAAATGAGTGTCAGTTTTGTCATAAGGAAGGCATTTGGGCCCATGTATAGTGCATTGGGAATCTATTTGGGCACTTTTAGGTACAACACACAGTCACCAGCCACTCAGAATGTACTGGGAACAAGTTACAGCCAAAAGTCACCAAAGTGCTTCTCTCAGCCTGAAAAGGCTATTTAGACCCATGATATTTTTAAGAAAGTGGGTGTCAGTTTAGTCATAAGGAAGGCCTTTGGGCTCATGTATTGTGGATTGGGCTTCTATTTGGCCACTTTTAACCAAGTCACACAGTCAGCAGCCACTTAGACTTTACTGGGAACAAGTTACAGTGAAACGTTACCGGGAACAAGTTACAGTGAAACGTCACCAAAGTGCTTCTCTCAGCCTGAAAAGGCTATTTTGACCAATGATTTTTTTAAGAAAATGAGTGTCAGTTTTGTCATAAGGAAGGCATTTGGGCCCATGTATAGTGCATTGGGATTCTTGTTGGGCACTTTTAGGTACAACACACAGTCACCAGCCACTCAGAATGTACTGGGAACAAGTTACAGCCAAATGTCACCAAAGTGCTTCACTCAGCCTGGAAAGGCTATTTAGACCAATGATATTTTTAAGAAAGTGGGTGTCAGTTTAGTCATAAGGAAGGCCTTTGGGCTCATGTATTGTGGATTGGGCTTCTATTTGGCCACTTTTAGCCAAGTCACACAGTCAGCAGCCACTTAGACTGTACTGGGAACAAGTTACAGTTAAACGTCACCAAAGTGCTTCTCTCAGCCTGAAAAGGCTATTTTGACCAATGATCTTTTTAAGAAAATAAGTGTCAGTTTTGTCATAAGGAAGGCATTTGGGCCCATGTATAGTGCATTGGGATTCTATTTGGGCACTTTTAGGTACAACACACAGTCACCAGCCACTCAGAATGTACTGGGAACAAGTTACAGCCAAATGTCACCAAAGTGCTTCACTCAGCCTGAAAAGGCTATATAGACCCATGATATTTTTAAGAAAGTGGGTGTCAGTTTAGTCATAAGGAAGGCCTTTGGGATCATGTATTGTGGATTGGGCTTCTATTTGGCCACTTTTAGCCAAGTCACACAGTCAGCAGCCACTTAGACTGTACTTGGAACAAGTTACAGTTAAACGTCACCAAAGTGCTTCTCTCAGCCTGAAAAGGCTATTTTGACCAATGATTTTTTTAAAGAAAATGAGTGTCAGTTTTGTCATAAGGAAGGCATTTGGGCCCATGTATAGTGCATTGGGAATCTATTTGGGCACTTTTAGGTACAACACACAGTCACCAGCCACTCAGAATGTACTGGGAACAAGTTACAGCCAAAAGTCACCAAAGTGCTTCTCTCAGCCTGAAAAGGCTATTTAGACCCATGATATTTTTAAGAAAGTGGGTGTCAGTTTAATCATAAGGAAGGCCTTTGGGCTCATGTATTGTGGATTGGGCTTCTATTTGGCCACTTTTAACCAAGTCACACAGTCAGCAGCCACTTAGACTGTACTGGGAACAAGTTACAGTGAAACGTCACCAAAGTGCTTCTCTCAGCCTGAAAAGGCTATTTTGACCAATGATTTTTTTAAGAAAATGAGTGTCAGTTTTGTCATAAGGAAGGCATTTGGGCCCATGTAGAGTGCATTGGGATTCTATTTCGGCAATTTTAGGTACAACACACAGTCACCAGCCACTCAGAATGTACTGGGAACAAGTTACAGCCAAATGTCACCAAAGTGCTTTTCTCAGCCTGAAAAGGCTATTTAGACCCATGATATTTTTAAGAAAGTGGGTGTCAGTTTAGTCATAAGGAAGGCCTTTGGGCTCATGTATTGTGGATTGGGCTTCTATTTGGCCACTTTTAACCAAGTCACACAGTCAGCAGCCACTTAGACTGTACTGGGAACAAGTTACAGTGAAACGTTACCGGGAACAAGTTACAGTGAAACGTCACCAAAGTGCTTCTCTCAGCCTGAAAAGGCTATTTTGACCAATGATTTTTTTAAGAAAATGAGTGTCAGTTTTGTCATAAGGAAGGCATTTGGGCCCATGTATAGTGCATTGGGATTCTTGTTGGGCACTTTTAGGTACAACACACAGTCACAAGCCACTCAGAATGTACTGGGAACAAGTTACAGCCAAATGTCACCAAAGTGCTTCACTCAGCCTGGAAAGGCTATTTAGACCCATGATATTTTTAAGAAAGAGGGTGTCAGTTTAGTCATAAGGAAGGCCTTTGGGCTCATGTATTGTGGATTGGGCTTCTATTTGGCCACTTTTAGCCAAGTCACACAGTCAGCAGCCACTTAGACTGTACTGGGAACAAGTTACAGTTAAACGTCACCAAAGTGCTTCTCTCAGCCTGAAAAGGCTATTTTGACCAATGATCTTTTTAAGAAAATAAGTGTCAGTTTTGTCATAAGGAAGGCATTTGGGCCCATGTATAGTGCATTGGGATTCTATTTGGGCACTTTTAGGTACAACACACAGTCACCAGCCACTCAGAATGTACTGGGAACAAGTTACAGCCAAAAGTCACCAAAGTGCTTCACTCAGCCTGAAAAGGCTATTTAGACCCATGATATTTTTAAGAAAGTGGGTGTCAGTTTAGTCATAAGGAAGGCCTTTGGGATCATGTATTGTGGATTGGGCTTCTATTTGGCCACTTTTAGCCAAGTCACACAGTCAGCAGCCACTTAGACTGTACTTGGAACAAGTTACAGTTAAACGTCACCAAAGTGCTTCTCTCAGCCTGAAAAGGCTATTTTGACCAATGATTTTTTAAAAGAAAATGAGTGTCAGTTTTGTCATAAGGAAGGCATTTGGGCCCATGTATAGTGCATTGGGAATCTATTTGGGCACTTTTAGGTACAACACACAGTCACCAGCCACTCAGAATGTACTGGGAACAAGTTACAGCCAAAAGTCACCAAAGTGCTTCTCTCAGCCTGAAAAGGCTATTTAGACCCATGATATTTTTAAGAAAGTGGGTGTCAGTTTAGTCATAAGGAAGGCCTTTGGGCTCATGTATTGTGGATTGGGCTTCTATTTGGCCACTTTTAACCAAGTCACACAGTCAGCAGCCACTTAGACTTTACTGGGAACAAGTTACAGTGAAACGTTACCGGGAACAAGTTACAGTGAAACGTCACCAAAGTGCTTCTCTCAGCCTGAAAAGGCTATTTTGACCAATGATTTTTTTAAGAAAATGAGTGTCAGTTTTGTCATAAGGAAGGCATTTGGGCCCATGTATAGTGCATTGGGATTCTTGTTGGGCACTTTTAGGTACAACACACAGTCACCAGCCACTCAGAATGTACTGGGAACAAGTTACAGCCAAATGTCACCAAAGTGCTTCACTCAGCCTGGAAAGGCTATTTAGACCAATGATATTTTTAAGAAAGTGGGTGTCAGTTTAGTCATAAGGAAGGCCTTTGGGCTCATGTATTGTGGATTGGGCTTCTATTTGGCCACTTTTAGCCAAGTCACACAGTCAGCAGCCACTTAGACTGTACTGGGAACAAGTTACAGTTAAACGTCACCAAAGTGCTTCTCTCAGCCTGAAAAGGCTATTTTGACCAATGATCTTTTTAAGAAAATAAGTGTCAGTTTTGTCATAAGGAAGGCATTTGGGCCCATGTATAGTGCATTGGGATTCTATTTGGGCACTTTTAGGTACAACACACAGTCACCAGCCACTCAGAATGTACTGGGAACAAGTTACAGCCAAATGTCACCAAAGTGCTTCACTCAGCCTGAAAAGGCTATATAGACCCATGATATTTTTAAGAAAGTGGGTGTCAGTTTAGTCATAAGGAAGGCCTTTGGGATCATGTATTGTGGATTGGGCTTCTATTTGGCCACTTTTAGCCAAGTCACACAGTCAGCAGCCACTTAGACTGTACTTGGAACAAGTTACAGTTAAACGTCACCAAAGTGCTTCTCTCAGCCTGAAAAGGCTATTTTGACCAATGATTTTTTTAAAGAAAATGAGTGTCAGTTTTGTCATAAGGAAGGCATTTGGGCCCATGTATAGTGCATTGGGAATCTATTTGGGCACTTTTAGGTACAACACACAGTCACCAGCCACTCAGAATGTACTGGGAACAAGTTACAGCCAAAAGTCACCAAAGTGCTTCTCTCAGCCTGAAAAGGCTATTTAGACCCATGATATTTTTAAGAAAGTGGGTGTCAGTTTAGTCATAAGGAAGGCCTTTGGGCTCATGTATTGTGGATTGGGCTTCTATTTGGCCACTTTTAACCAAGTCACACAGTCAGCAGCCACTTAGACTGTACTGGGAACAAGTTACAGTGAAACGTCACCAAAGTGCTTCTCTCAGCCTGAAAAGGCTATTTTGACCAATGATTTTTTTAAGAAAATGAGTGTCAGTTTTGTCATAAGGAAGGCATTTGGGCCCATGTAGAGTGCATTGGGATTCTATTTCGGCAATGTTAGGTACAACACACAGTCACCAGCCACTCAGAATGTACTGGGAACAAGTTACAGCCAAATGTCACCAAAGTGCTTTTCTCAGCCTGAAAAGGCTATTTAGACCCATGATATTTTTAAGAAAGTGGGTGTCAGTTTAGTCATAAGGAAGGCCTTTGGGCTCATGTATTGTGGATTGGGCTTCTATTTGGCCACTTTTAACCAAGTCACACAGTCAGCAGCCACTTAGACTGTACTGGGAACAAGTTACAGTGAAACGTTACCGGGAGCAAGTTACAGTGAAACGTCACCAAAGTGCTTCTCTCAGCCTGAAAAGGCTATTTTGACCAATGATTTTCTTAAGAAAATGAGTGTCAGTTTTGTCATAAGGAAGGCATTTGGGCCCATGTATAGTGCATTGGGATTCTATTTGGGCACTTTTAGGTCCAACACACAGTCACCAGCCACTCAGAATGTACTGGGAACAAGTTACAGCCAAATGTCACCAAAGTGCTTCTCTCAGCCTGAAAAGGCTATTTAGACCCATGATATTTTTTAAGAAAGTGGGTGTCAGTTTACTCATAAGGAAGGCCTTTAGGCTCATGTATTGTGGATTGGGCTTCTATTTGGCCACTTTTAATCAAGTCACACAGTCAGCAGCCACTTAGACTGTACTGGGAACAAGTTACAGTTAAACGTCACCAAAGTGCTTCTCTCAGCCTGAAAAGGCTATTTTGACCAATGATTTTTTTAAAGAAAATGAGTGTCAGTTTTGTCATAAGGAAGGCATTTGGGCCCATGTATAGTGCATTGGGAATCTATTTGGGCACTTTTAGGTACAACACACAGTCACCAGCCACTCAGAATGTACTGGGAACAAGTTACAGCCAAAAGTCACCAAAGTGCTTCTCTCAGCCTGAAAAGGCTATTTAGACCCATGATATTTTTAAGAAAGTGGGTGTCAGTTTAGTCATAAGGAAGGCCTTTGGGATCATGTATTGTGGATTGGGCTTCTATTTGGCCACTTTTAGCCAAGTCACACAGTCAGCAGCCACTTAGACTGTACTTGGAACAAGTTACAGTTAAACGTCACCAAAGTGCTTCTCTCAGCCTGAAAAGGCTATTTTGACCAATGATTTTTTAAAAGAAAATGAGTGTCAGTTTTGTCATAAGGAAGGCATTTGGGCCCATGTATAGTGCATTGGGAATCTATTTGGGCACTTTTAGGTACAACACACAGTCACCAGCCACTCAGAATGTACTGGGAACAAGTTACAGCCAAAAGTCACCAAAGTGCTTCTCTCAGCCTGAAAAGGCTATTTAGACCCATGATATTTTTAAGAAAGTGGGTGTCAGTTTAGTCATAAGGAAGGCCTTTGGGCTCATGTATTGTGGATTGGGCTTCTATTTGGCCACTTTTAACCAAGTCACACAGTCAGCAGCCACTTAGACTTTACTGGGAACAAGTTACAGTGAAACGTTACCGGGAACAAGTTACAGTGAAACGTCACCAAAGTGCTTCTCTCAGCCTGAAAAGGCTATTTTGACCAATGATTTTTTTAAGAAAATGAGTGTCAGTTTTGTCATAAGGAAGGCATTTGGGCCCATGTATAGTGCATTGGGATTCTTGTTGGGCACTTTTAGGTACAACACACAGTCACCAGCCACTCAGAATGTACTGGGAACAAGTTACAGCCAAATGTCACCAAAGTGCTTCACTCAGCCTGGAAAGGCTATTTAGACCAATGATATTTTTAAGAAAGTGGGTGTCAGTTTAGTCATAAGGAAGGCCTTTGGGCTCATGTATTGTGGATTGGGCTTCTATTTGGCCACTTTTAGCCAAGTCACACAGTCAGCAGCCACTTAGACTGTACTGGGAACAAGTTACAGTTAAACGTCACCAAAGTGCTTCTCTCAGCCTGAAAAGGCTATTTTGACCAATGATCTTTTTAAGAAAATAAGTGTCAGTTTTGTCATAAGGAAGGCATTTGGGCCCATGTATAGTGCATTGGGATTCTATTTGGGCACTTTTAGGTACAACACACAGTCACCAGCCACTCAGAATGTACTGGGAACAAGTTACAGCCAAATGTCACCAAAGTGCTTCACTCAGCCTGAAAAGGCTATATAGACCCATGATATTTTTAAGAAAGTGGGTGTCAGTTTAGTCATAAGGAAGGCCTTTGGGATCATGTATTGTGGATTGGGCTTCTATTTGGCCACTTTTAGCCAAGTCACACAGTCAGCAGCCACTTAGACTGTACTTGAAACAAGTTACAGTTAAACGTCACCAAAGTGCTTCTCTCAGCCTGAAAAGGCTATTTTGACCAATGATTTTTTTAAAGAAAATGAGTGTCAGTTTTGTCATAAGGAAGGCATTTGGGCCCATGTATAGTGCATTGGGAATCTATTTGGGCACTTTTAGGTACAACACACAGTCACCAGCCACTCAGAATGTACTGGGAACAAGTTACAGCCAAAAGTCACCAAAGTGCTTCTCTCAGCCTGAAAAGGCTATTTAGACCCATGATATTTTTAAGAAAGTGGGTGTCAGTTTAGTCATAAGGAAGGCCTTTGGGCTCATGTATTGTGGATTGGGCTTCTATTTGGCCACTTTTAACCAAGTCACACAGTCAGCAGCCACTTAGACTGTACTGGGAACAAGTTACAGTGAAACGTCACCAAAGTGCTTCTCTCAGCCTGAAAAGGCTATTTTGACCAATGATTTTTTTAAGAAAATGAGTGTCAGTTTTGTCATAAGGAAGGCATTTGGGCCCATGTAGAGTGCATTGGGATTCTATTTCGGCAATGTTAGGTACAACACACAGTCACCAGCCACTCAGAATGTACTGGGAACAAGTTACAGCCAAATGTCACCAAAGTGCTTTTCTCAGCCTGAAAAGGCTATTTAGACCCATGATATTTTTAAGAAAGTGGGTGTCAGTTTAGTCATAAGGAAGGCCTTTGGGCTCATGTATTGTGGATTGGGCTTCTATTTGGCCACTTTTAACCAAGTCACACAGTCAGCAGCCACTTAGACTGTACTGGGAACAAGTTACAGTGAAACGTTACCGGGAGCAAGTTACAGTGAAACGTCACCAAAGTGCTTCTCTCAGCCTGAAAAGGCTATTTTGACCAATGATTTTCTTAAGAAAATGAGTGTCAGTTTTGTCATAAGGAAGGCATTTGGGCCCATGTATAGTGCATTGGGATTCTATTTGGGCACTTTTAGGTCCAACACACAGTCACCAGCCACTCAGAATGTACTGGGAACAAGTTACAGCCAAATGTCACCAAAGTGCTTCTCTCAGCCTGAAAAGGCTATTTAGACCCATGATATTTTTTAAGAAAGTGGGTGTCAGTTTACTCATAAGGAAGGCCTTTAGGCTCATGTATTGTGGATTGGGCTTCTATTTGGCCACTTTTAATCAAGTCACACAGTCAGCAGCCACTTAGACTGTACTGGGAACAAGTTACAGTTAAACGTCACCAAAGTGCTTCTCTCAGCCTGAAAAGGCTATTTTGACCAATGATTTTTTTAAAGAAAATGAGTGTCAGTTTTGTCATAAGGAAGGCATTTGGGCCCATGTATAGTGCATTGGGAATCTATTTGGGCACTTTTAGGTACAACACACAGTCACCAGCCACTCAGAATGTACTGGGAACAAGTTACAGCCAAAAGTCACCAAAGTGCTTCTCTCAGCCTGAAAAGGCTATTTAGACCCATGATATTTTTAAGAAAGTGGGTGTCAGTTTAGTCATAAGGAAGGCATTTGGGCCCATGTTTAGTGCATTGGGAATCTATTTGGCCACTTTTAACCAAGTCACACAGTCAGCAGCCACTTAGACTGTACTGGGAACAAGTTACAGTGAAACGTCACCAAAGTGCTTCTCTCAGCCTGAAAAGGCTATTTTGACCAATGATTTTTTTAAGAAAATGAGTGTCAGTTTTGTCATAAGGAAGGCATTTGGGCCCATGTATAGTGCATTGGGATTCTTGTTGGGCACTTTTAGGTACAACACACAGTCACCAGCCACTCAGAATGTACTGGGAACAAGTTACAGCCAAATGTCACCAAAGTGCTTTTCTCAGCCTGAAAAGGCTATTTAGACCCATGATATTTTTAAGAAAGTGGGTGTCAGTTTAGTCATAAGGAAGGCCTTTGGGCTCATGTATTGTGGATTGGGCTTCTATTTGGCCACTTTTAACCAAGTCACACAGTCAGCAGCCACTTAGACTGTACTGGGAACAAGTTACAGTGAAACGTTACCGGGAACAAGTTACAGTGAAACGTCACCAAAGTGCTTCTCTCAGCCTGAAAAGGCTATTTTGACCAATGATTTTTTTAAAGAAAATGAGTGTCAGTTTTGTCATAAGGAAGGCATTTGGGCCCATGTATAGTGCATTGGGATTCTTGTTGGGCACTTTTAGGTACAACACACAGTCACCAGCCACTCAGAATGTACTGGGAACAAGTTACAGCCAAATGTCACCAAAGTGCTTCACTCAGCCTGGAAAGGCTATTTAGACCCATGATATTTTTAAGAAAGTGGGTGTCAGTTTAGTCATAAGGAAGGCCTTTGGGATCATGTATTGTGGATTGGGCTTCTATTTGGCCACTTTTAGCCAAGTCACACAGTCAGCAGCCACTTAGACTGTACTTGGAACAAGTTACAGTTAAACGTCACCAAAGTGCTTCTCTCAGCCTGAAAAGGCTATTTTGACCAATGATTTTTTTAAAGAAAATGAGTGTCAGTTTTGTCATAAGGAAGGCATTTGGGCCCATGTATAGTGCATTGGGAATCTATTTGGGCACTTTTAGGTACAACACACAGTCACCAGCCACTCAGAATGTACTGGGAACAAGTTACAGCCAAAAGTCACCAAAGTGCTTCTCTCAGCCTGAAAAGGCTATTTAGACCCATGATATTTTTAAGAAAGTGGGTGTCAGTTTAGTCATAAGGAAGGCATTTGGGCCCATGTTTAGTGCATTGGGAATCTATTTGGCCACTTTTAACCAAGTCACACAGTCAGCAGCCACTTAGACTGTACTGGGAACAAGTTACAGTGAAACGTCACCAAAGTGCTTCTCTCAGCCTGAAAAGGCTATTTTGACCAATGATTTTTTTAAGAAAATGAGTGTCAGTTTTGTCATAAGGAAGGCATTTGGGCCCATGTATAGTGCATTGGGATTCTTGTTGGGCACTTTTAGGTACAACACACAGTCACCAGCCACTCAGAATGTACTGGGAACAAGTTACAGCCAAATGTCACCAAAGTGCTTTTCTCAGCCTGAAAAGGCTATTTAGACCCATGATATTTTTAAGAAAGTGGGTGTCAGTTTAGTCATAAGGAAGGCCTTTGGGCTCATGTATTGTGGATTGGGCTTCTATTTGGCCACTTTTAACCAAGTCACACAGTCAGCAGCCACTTAGACTGTACTGGGAACAAGTTACAGTGAAACGTTACCGGGAACAAGTTACAGTGAAACGTCACCAAAGTGCTTCTCTCAGCCTGAAAAGGCTATTTTGACCAATGATTTTTTTAAGAAAATGAGTGTCAGTTTTGTCATAAGGAAGGCATTTGGGCCCATGTATAGTGCATTGGGATTCTTGTTGGGCACTTTTAGGTACAACACACAGTCACCAGCCACTCAGAATGTACTGGGAACAAGTTACAGCCAAATGTCACCAAAGTGCTTCACTCAGCCTGGAAAGGCTATTTAGACCCATGATATTTTTAAGAAAGTGGGTGTCAGTTTAGTCATAAGGAAGGCCTTTGGGATCATGTATTGTGGATTGGGCTTCTATTTGGCCACTTTTAGCCAAGTCACACAGTCAGCAGCCACTTAGACTGTACTTGGAACAAGTTACAGTTAAACGTCACCAAAGTGCTTCTCTCAGCCTGAAAAGGCTATTTTGACCAATGATTTTTTTAAAGAAAATGAGTGTCAGTTTTGTCATAAGGAAGGCATTTGGGCCCATGTATAGTGCATTGGGAATCTATTTGGGCACTTTTAGGTACAACACACAGTCACCAGCCACTCAGAATGTACTGGGAACAAGTTACAGCCAAAAGTCACCAAAGTGCTTCTCTCAGCCTGAAAAGGCTATTTAGACCCATGATATTTTTAAGAAAGTGGGTGTCAGTTTAGTCATAAGGAAGGCCTTTGGGATCATGTATTGTGGATTGGGCTTCTATTTGGCCACTTTTAACCAAGTCACACAGTCAGCAGCCACTTAGACTGTACTGGGAACAAGTTACAGTGAAACGTTACCGGGAACAAGTTACAGTGAAACGTCACCAAAGTGCTTCTCTCAGCCTGAAAAGGCTATTTTGACCAATGATTTTTTAAAGAAAATGAGTGTCAGTTTTGTCATAAGGAAGGCATTTGGGCCCATGTATAGTGCATTGGGATTCTTGTTGGGCACTTTTAGGTACAACACACAGTCACCAGCCACTCAGAATGTACTGGGAACAAGTTACAGCCAAATGTCACCAAAGTGCTTCACTCAGCCTGGAAAGGCTATTTAGACCCATGATATTTTTAAGAAAGTGGGTGTCAGTTTAGTCATAAGGAAGGCCTTTGGGATCATGTATTGTGGATTGGGCTTCTATTTGGCCACTTTTAGCCAAGTCACACAGTCAGCAGCCACTTAGACTGTACTTGGAACAAGTTACAGTTAAACGTCACCAAAGTGCTTCTCTCAGCCTGAAAAGGCTATTTTGACCAATGATTTTTTTAAAGAAAATGAGTGTCAGTTTTGTCATAAGGAAGGCATTTGGGCCCATGTATAGTGCATTGGGAATCTATTTGGGCACTTTTAGGTACAACACACAGTCACCAGCCACTCAGAATGTACTGGGAACAAGTTACAGCCAAAAGTCACCAAAGTGCTTCTCTCAGCCTGAAAAGGCTATTTAGACCCATGATATTTTTAAGAAAGTGGGTGTCAGTTTAGTCATAAGGAAGGCCTTTGGGATCATGTATTGTGGATTGGGCTTCTATTTGGCCACTTTTAACCAAGTCACACAGTCAGCAGCCACAGACTGTACTGGGAACAAGTTACAGTGAAACGTTACCGGGAACAAGTTACAGTGAAACGTCACCAAAGTGCTTCTCTCAGCCTGAAAAGGCTATTTTGACCAATAATTTTTTAAAGAAAATGAGTGTCAGTTTTGTCATAAGGAAGGCATTTGGGCCCATGTATAGTGCATTGGGATTCTTGTTGGGCACTTTTAGGTACAACACACAGTCACCAGCCACTCAGAATGTACTGGGAACAAGTTACAGCCAAATGTCACCAAAGTGCTTCACTAAGCCTGGAAAGGCTATTTAGACCAATGATATTTTTAAGAAAGTGGGTGTCAGTTTAGTCATAAGGAAGGCCTTTGGGCTCATGTATTGTGGATTGGGCTTCTATTTGGCCACTTTTAGCCAAGTCACACAGTCAGCAGCCACTTAGACTGTACTGGGAACAAGTTACAGTTAAACGTCACCAAAGTGCTTCTCTCAGCCTGAAAAGGCTATTTTGACCAATGATCTTTTTAAGAAAATAAGTGTCAGTTTTGTCATAAGGAAGGCATTTGGGCCCATGTATAGTGCATTGGGATTCTATTTGGGCACTTTTAGGTACAACACACAGTCACCAGACACTCAGAATGTACTGGGAACAAGTTACAGCCAAAAGCCACCAAAGTGCTTCTCTCAGCCTGAAAAGGCTATTTAGACCCATGATATTTTTAAGAAAGTGGGTGTCAGTTTAGTCATAAGGAAGGCCTTTGGGCTCATGTATTGTGGATTGGGCTTCTATTTGGCCACTTTTAACCAAGTCACACAGTCAGCAGCCACTTAGACTGTACTGGGAACAAGTTACAGTGAAACGTCACCAAAGTGCTTCTCTCAGCCTGAAAAGGCTATTTTGACCAATGATTTTTTTAAGAAAATGAGTGTCAGTTTTGTCATAAGGAAGGCATTTGGGCCCATGTAGAGTGCATTGGGATTCTATTTCGGCAATTTTAGGTACAACACACAGTCACCAGCCACTCAGAATGTACTGGGAACAAGTTACAGCCAAATGTCACCAAAGTGCTTTTCTCAGCCTGAAAAGGCTATTTAGACCCATGATATTTTTAAGAAAGTGGGTGTCAGTTTAGTCATAAGGAAGGCCTTTGGGCTCATGTATTGTGGATTGGGCTTCTATTTGGCCACTTTTAACCAAGTCACACAGTCAGCAGCCACTTAGACTGTACTGGGAACAAGTTACAGTGAAACGTTACCGGGAACAAGTTACAGTGAAACGTCACCAAAGTGCTTCTCTCAGCCTGAAAAGGCTATTTTGACCAATGATTTTCTTAAGAAAATGAGTGTCAGTTTTGTCATAAGGAAGGCATTTGGGCCCATGTATAGTGCATTGGGATTCTATTTGGGCACTTTTAGGTCCAACACACAGTCACCAGCCACTCAGAATGTACTGGGAACAAGTTACAGCCAAATGTCACCAAAGTGCTTCACTCAGCCTGAAAAGGCTATTTAGACCCATGATATTTTTAAGAAATTGGGTGCCAGTTTAGTCATAAGGAAGGCCTTTGGGCGCATGTATTGTGGATTGGGCTTCTATTTGGCCACTTTTAGCCAAGTCACACAGTCAGCTGCCACTTAGACTGTACTGGGAACAAGTTACAGTTAAACGTCACCAAAGTGCTTCTCTCAGCCTGAAAAGGCTATTTTGACCAATGATTTTTTAAAGAAATTGAGTGTCAGTTTTGTCATAAGGAAGGCATTTGGGCCCATGTAGAGTGCATTGGGATTCTATTTGGGCACTTTTAGGTACAACACACATTTGACCAATGATTTTTTAATGAAAATGAGTGTCAGTTTTGTCATAAGGAATGCATTTGGGCCCATGTAGAGTGCATTGGGATTCTATTTCGGCAATTTTAGGTACAACACACAGTCACCAGCCACTCAGAATGTACTGGGAACAAGTTACAGCCAAATGTCACCAAAGTGCTTTTCTCAGTCTGAAAAGGCTATTTAGACCCATGATATTTTTAAGAAAGTGGGTGTCAGTTTAGTCATAAGGAAGGCCTTTGGGCTCATGTATTGTGGATTGGGCTTCTATTTGGCCACTTTTAACCAAGTCACACAGTCAGCAGCCACTTAGACTGTACTGGGAACAAGTTACAGTGAAACGTTACCGGGAACAAGTTACAGTGAAACGTCACCAAAGTGCTTCTCTCAGCCTGAAAAGGCTATTTTGACCAATGATTTTCTTAAGAAAATGAGTGTCAGTTTTGTCATAAGGAAGGCATTTGGGCCCATGTATAGTGCATTGGGATTCTATTTGGGCACTTTTAGGTCCAACACACAGTCACCAGCCACTCAGAATGTACTGGGAACAAGTTACAGCCAAATGTCACCAAAGTGCTTCTCTCAGCCTGAAAAGGCTATTTAGACCCATGATATTTTTAAGAAAGTGGGTGTCAGTTTAGTCATAAGGAAGGCCTTTGGGCTCATGTATTGTGGATTGGGCTTCTATTTGGCCACTTTTAACCAAGTCACACAGTCAGCAGCCACTTAGACTGTACTGGGAACAAGTTACAGTGAAACGTTACCGGGAACAAGTTACAGTTAAACGTCACCAAAGTGCTTCTCTCAGCCTGAAAAGACTATTTTGACCAATGATTTTTTTTAAGAAAATGAGTGTCAGTTATGTCATAAGGAAGGCATTTGGGCCCATGTAGAGTGCATTGGGATTCTATTTGGGCACTTTTAGGTACAACACACAGTCACCAGCCACTCAGAATGTACTGGGAACAAGTTACAGCTAAATGTCACCAAAGTGCTTCTCTCAGCCTGAAAAGGCTATTTAGACCCATGATATTTTTAAGAAAGTGGGTGTCAGTTTAGTCATAAGGAAGGCCTTTGGCCTCATGTATTGTGGATTGGGCTTCTATTTGGCCACTTTTAGCCAAGTCACACAGTCAGCAGCCACTTAGACTGTACTGGGAACAAGTTACAGTTAAACGTCACCAAAGTGCTTCTCTCAGCCTGAAAAGGCTATTTTGACCAATGATTTTTTTAAGAAAATGAGTGTCAGTTTTGTCATAAGGAAGGCATTTGGGCCCATGTATAGTGCATTGGGATTCTATTTGGGCACTTTTAGGTACAACACACAGTCACCAGCCACTCAGAATGTACTGGGAACAAGTTACAAGCAAATGTCACCAAAGTGCTTTTCTCAGCCTGAAAAGGCTATTTAGACCCATGATATTTTTAAGAAAGTGGGTGTCAGTTTAGTCATAAGGAAGGCCTTTGGGCTCATGTATTGTGGATAGGGCTTCTATTTGGCCACTTTTAGCCAAGTCACACAGTCAGCAGCCACTTAGACTGTACTGGGAACAAGTTACAGTGAAACGTTACCGGGAACAAGTTACAGTGAAACGTCACCAAAGTGCTTCTCTCAGCCTGAAAAGGCTATTTTGACCAATGATTTTCTTAAGAAAATGAGTGTCAGTTTTGTCATAAGGAAGGCATTTGGGCCCATGTAGAGTGCATTGGGATTCTATTTGGGCACTTTTAGGTCCAACACACAGTCACCAGCCACTCAGAATGTTCTGGGAATAAGTTACAGCCAAATGTCACCAAAGTGCTTCTCTCAGCCTGAAAAGGCTATTTAGACCCATGATATTTTTTAAGAAAGTGGGTGTCAGTTTACTCATAAGGAAGGCCTTTAGGCTCATGTATTGTGGATTGGGCTTCTATTTGGCCACTTTTAATCAAGTCACACAGTCAGCAGCCACTTAGACTGTACTGGGAACAAGTTACAGTGAAACGTTACCGGGAACAAGTTACAGTGAAACGTCACCAAAGTGCTTCTCTCAGCCTGAAAAGGCTATTTTGACCAATGATTTTTTTAAGAAAATGAGTGTCAGTTTTGTCATAAGGAAGGCATTTGGGCCCATGTATAGTGCATTGGGATTCTTGTTGGGCACTTTTAGGTACAACACACAGTCACCAGCCACTCAGAATGTACTGGGAACAAGTTACAGCCAAATGTCACCAAAGTGCTTCACTCAGCCTGGAAAGGCTATTTAGACCCATGATATTTTTAAGAAAGTGGGTGTCAGTTTAGTCATAAGGAAGGCCTTTGGGATCATGTATTGTGGATTGGGCTTCTATTTGGCCACTTTTAGCCAAGTCACACAGTCAGCAGCCACTTAGACTGTACTTGGAACAAGTTACAGTTAAACGTCACCAAAGTGCTTCTCTCAGCCTGAAAAGGCTATTTTGACCAATGATTTTTTTAAAGAAAATGAGTGTCAGTTTTGTCATAAGGAAGGCATTTGGGCCCATGTATAGTGCATTGGGAATCTATTTGGGCACTTTTAGGTACAACACACAGTCACCAGCCACTCAGAATGCACTGGGAACAAGTTACAGCCAAATGTCACCAAAGTGCTTCACTCAGCCTGAAAAGGCTATATAGACCCATGATATTTTTAAGAAAGTGGGTGTCAGTTTAGTCATAAGGAAGGCCTTTGGGATCATGTATTGTGGATTGGGCTTCTATTTGGCCACTTTTAACCAAGTCACACAGTCAGCAGCCACTTAGACTGTACTGGGAACAAGTTACAGTGAAACGTTACCGGGAACAAGTTACAGTGAAACGTCACCAAAGTGCTTCTCTCAGCCTGAAAAGGCTATTTTGACCAATGATTTTTTAAAGAAAATGAGTGTCAGTTTTGTCATAAGGAAGGCATTTGGGCCCATGTATAGTGCATTGGGATTCTTGTTGGGCACTTTTAGGTACAACACACAGTCACCAGCCACTCAGAATGTACTGGGAACAAGTTACAGCCAAATGTCACCAAAGTGCTTCACTCAGCCTGGAAAGGCTATTTAGACCCATGATATTTTTAAGAAAGTGGGTGTCAGTTTAGTCATAAGGAAGGCCTTTGGGATCATGTATTGTGGATTGGGCTTCTATTTGGCCACTTTTAGCCAAGTCACACAGTCAGCAGCCACTTAGACTGTACTTGGAACAAGTTACAGTTAAACGTCACCAAAGTGCTTCTCTCAGCCTGAAAAGGCTATTTTGACCAATGATTTTTTAAAGAAAATGAGTGTCAGTTTTGTCATAAGGAAGGCATTTGGGCCCATGTATAGTGCATTGGGATTCTTGTTGGGCACTTTTAGGTACAACACACAGTCACCAGCCACTCAGAATGTACTGGGAACAAGTTACAGCCAAATGTCACCAAAGTGCTTCACTAAGCCTGGAAAGGCTATTTAGACCAATGATATTTTTAAGAAAGTGGGTGTCAGTTTAGTCATAAGGAAGGCCTTTGGGCTCATGTATTGTGGATTGGGCTTCTATTTGGCCACTTTTAGCCAAGTCACACAGTCAGCAGCCACTTAGACTGTACTGGGAACAAGTTACAGTTAAACGTCACCAAAGTGCTTCTCTCAGCCTGAAAAGGCTATTTTGACCAATGATCTTTTTAAGAAAATAAGTGTCAGTTTTGTCATAAGGAAGGCATTTGGGCCCATGTATAGTGCATTGGGATTCTATTTGGGCACTTTTAGGTACAACACACAGTCACCAGACACTCAGAATGTACTGGGAACAAGTTACAGCCAAAAGTCACCAAAGTGCTTCTCTCAGCCTGAAAAGGCTATTTAGACCCATGATATTTTTAAGAAAGTGGGTGTCAGTTTAGTCATAAGGAAGGCCTTTGGGCTCATGTATTGTGGATTGGGCTTCTATTTGGCCACTTTTAACCAAGTCACACAGTCAGCAGCCACTTAGACTGTACTGGGAACAAGTTACAGTGAAACGTCACCAAAGTGCTTCTCTCAGCCTGAAAAGGCTATTTTGACCAATGATTTTTTTAAGAAAATGAGTGTCAGTTTTGTCATAAGGAAGGCATTTGGGCCCATGTAGAGTGCATTGGGATTCTATTTCGGCAATTTTAGGTACAACACACAGTCACCAGCCACTCAGAATGTACTGGGAACAAGTTACAGCCAAATGTCACCAAAGTGCTTTTCTCAGCCTGAAAAGGCTATTTAGACCCATGATATTTTTAAGAAAGTGGGTGTCAGTTTAGTCATAAGGAAGGCCTTTGGGCTCATGTATTGTGGATTGGGCTTCTATTTGGCCACTTTTAACCAAGTCACACAGTCAGCAGCCACTTAGACTGTACTGGGAACAAGTTACAGTGAAACGTTACCGGGAACAAGTTACAGTGAAACGTCACCAAAGTGCTTCTCTCAGCCTGAAAAGGCTATTTTGACCAATGATTTTCTTAAGAAAATGAGTGTCAGTTTTGTCATAAGGAAGGCATTTGGGCCCATGTATAGTGCATTGGGATTCTATTTGGGCACTTTTAGGTCCAACACACAGTCACCAGCCACTCAGAATGTACTGGGAACAAGTTACAGCCAAATGTCACCAAAGTGCTTCTCTCAGCCTGAAAAGGCTATTTAGACCCATGATATTTTTTAAGAAAGTGGGTGTCAGTTTACTCATAAGGAAGGCCTTTAGGCTCATGTATTGTGGATTGGGCTTCTATTTGGCCACTTTTAACCAAGTCACACAGTCAGCAGCCACTTAGACTGTACTGGGAACAAGTTACAGTTAAACGTCACCAAAGTGCTTCTCTCAGCCTGAAAAGGCTATTTTGACCAATGATTTTTTTTAAGAAAATGAGTGTCAGTTATGTCATAAGGAAGGCATTTGGGCCCATGTAGAGTGCATTGGGATTCTATTTGGGCACTTTTAGGTACAACACACAGTCACCAGCCACTCAGAATGTACTGGGAACAAGTTACAGCTAAATGTCACCAAAGTGCTTCTCTCAGCCTGAAAAGGCTATTTAGACCCATGATATTTTTAAGAAAGTGGGTGTCAGTTTAGTCATAAGGAAGGCCTTTGGCCTCATGTATTGTGGATTGGGCTTCTATTTGGCCACTTTTAGCCAAGTCACACAGTCAGCAGCCACTTAGACTGTACTGGGAACAAGTTACAGTTAAACGTCACCAAAGTGCTTCTCTCAGCCTGAAAAGGCTATTTTGACCAATGATTTTTTTAAGAAAATGAGTGTCAGTTTTGTCATAAGGAAGGCATTTGGGCCCATGTATAGTGCATTGGGATTCTATTTGGGCACTTTTAGGTACAACACACAGTCACCAGCCACTCAGAATGTACTGGGAACAAGTTACAAGCAAATGTCACCAAAGTGCTTTTCTCAGCCTGAAAAGGCTATTTAGACCCATGATATTTTTAAGAAAGTGGGTGTCAGTTTAGTCATAAGGAAGGCCTTTGGGCTCATGTATTGTGGATTGGGCTTCTATTTGGCCACTTTTAACCAAGTCACACAGTCAGCAGCCACTTAGACTGTACTGGGAACAAGTTACAGTGAAACGTTACCGGGAACAAGTTACAGTGAAACGTCACCAAAGTGCTTCTCTCAGCCTGAAAAGGCTATTTTGACCAATGATTTTTTTAAGAAAATGAGTGTCAGTTTTGTCATAAGGAAGGCATTTGGGCCCATGTATAGTGCATTGGGATTCTTGTTGGGCACTTTTAGGTACAACCCACAGTCACCAGCCACTCAGAATGTACTGGGAACATGTTACAGCCAAATGTCACCAAAGTGCTTCACTCAGCCTGGAAAGGCTATTTAGACCAATGATATTTTTAAGAAAGTGGGTGTCAGTTTAGTCATAAGGAAGGCCTTTGGGCTCATGTATTGTGGATTGGGCTTCTATTTGGCCACTTTTAGCCAAGTCACACAGTCAGCAGCCACTTAGACTGTACTGGGAACAAGTTACAGTGAAACGTTACCGGGAACAAGTTACAGTGAAACGTCACCAAAGTGCTTCTCTCAGCCTGAAAAGGCTATTTTGACCAATGATTTTCTTAAGAAAATGAGTGTCAGTTTTGTCATAAGGAAGGCATTTGGGCCCATGTAGAGTGCATTGGGATTCTATTTGGGCACTTTTAGGTCCAACACACAGTCACCAGCCACTCAGAATGTACTGGGAATAAGTTACAGCCAAATGTCACCAAAGTGCTTCTCTCAGCCTGAAAAGGCTATTTAGACCCATGATATTTTTTAAGAAAGTGGGTGTCAGTTTACTCATAAGGAAGGCCTTTAGGCTCATGTATTGTGGATTGGGCTTCTATTTGGCCACTTTTAATCAAGTCACACAGTCAGCAGCCACTTAGACTGTACTGGGAACAAGTTACAGTGAAACGTTACCGGGAACAAGTTACAGTGAAACGTCACCAAAGTGCTTCTCTCAGCCTGAAAAGGCTATTTTGACCAATGATTTTTTTAAGAAAATGAGTGTCAGTTTTGTCATAAGGAAGGCATTTGGGCCCATGTATAGTGCATTGGGATTCTTGTTGGGCACTTTTAGGTACAACACACAGTCAACAGCCACTCAGAATGTACTGGGAACAAGTTACAGCCAAATGTCACCAAAGTGCTTCACTCAGCCTGGAAAGGCTATTTAGACCCATGATATTTTTAAGAAAGTGGGTGTCAGTTTAGTCATAAGGAAGGCCTTTGGGATCATGTATTGTGGATTGGGCTTCTATTTGGCCACTTTTAGCCAAGTCACACAGTCAGCAGCCACTTAGACTGTACTTGGAACAAGTTACAGCCAAATGTCACCAAAGTGCTTCTCTCAGCCTGAAAAGGCTATTTAGACCCATGATATTTTTTAAGAAAGTGGGTGTCAGTTTACTCATAAGGAAGGCCTTTAGGCTCATGTATTGTGGATTGGGCTTCTATTTGGCCACTTTTAACCAAGTCACACAGTCAGCAGCCACTTAGACTGTACTGGGAACAAGTTACAGTTAAACGTCACCAAAGTGCTTCTCTCAGCCTGAAAAGGCTATTTTGACCAATGATCTTTTTTAAGAAAATGAGTGTCAGTTATGTCATAAGGAAGGCATTTGGGCCCATGTAGAGTGCATTGGGATTCTATTTGGGCACTTTTAGGTACAACACACAGTCACCAGCCACTCAGAATGTACTGGGAACAAGTTACAGCTAAATGTCACCAAAGTGCTTCTCTCAGCCTGAAAAGGCTATTTAGACCCATGATATTTTTAAGAAAGTGGGTGTCAGTTTAGTCATAAGGAAGGCCTTTGGCCTCATGTATTGTGGATTGGGCTTCTATTTGGCCACTTTTAGCCAAGTCACACAGTCAGCAGCCACTTAGACTGTACTGGGAACAAGTTACAGTTAAACGTCACCAAAGTGCTTCTCTCAGCCTGAAAAGGCTATTTTGACCAATGATTTTTTTAAGAAAATGAGTGTCAGTTTTGTCATAAGGAAGGCATTTGGGCCCATGTATAGTGCATTGGGATTCTATTTGGGCACTTTTAGGTACAACACACAGTCACCAGCCACTCAGAATGTACTGGGAACAAGTTACAAGCAAATGTCACCAAAGTGCTTTTCTCAGCCTGAAAAGGCTATTTAGACCCATGATATTTTTAAGAAAGTGGGTGTCAGTTTAGTCATAAGGAAGGCCTTTGGGCTCATGTATTGTGGATTGGGCTTCTATTTGGCCACTTTTAACCAAGTCACACAGTCAGCAGCCACTTAGACTGTACTGGGAACAAGTTACAGTGAAACGTTACCGGGAACAAGTTACAGTGAAACGTCACCAAAGTGCTTCTCTCAGCCTGAAAAGGCTATTTTGACCAATGATTTTTTTAAGAAAATGAGTGTCAGTTTTGTCATAAGGAAGGCATTTGGGCCCATGTATAGTGCATTGGGATTCTTGTTGGGCACTTTTAGGTACAACACACAGTCACCAGCCACTCAGAATGTACTGGGAACATGTTACAGCCAAATGTCACCAAAGTGCTTCACTCAGCCTGGAAAGGCTATTTAGACCAATGATATTTTTAAGAAAGTGGGTGTCAGTTTAGTCATAAGGAAGGCCTTTGGGCTCATGTATTGTGGATTGGGCTTCTATTTGGCCACTTTTAGCCAAGTCACACAGTCAACAGCCACTTAGACTGTACTGGGAACAAGTTACAGTGAAACGTTACCGGGAACAAGTTACAGTGAAACGTCACCAAAGTGCTTCTCTCAGCCTGAAAAGGCTATTTTGACCAATGATTTTCTTAAGAAAATGAGTGTCAGTTTTGTCATAAGGAAGGCATTTGGGCCCATGTAGAGTGCATTGGGATTCTATTTGGGCACTTTTAGGTCCAACACACAGTCACCAGCCACTCAGAATGTACTGGGAATAAGTTACAGCCAAATGTCACCAAAGTGCTTCTCTCAGCCTGAAAAGGCTATTTAGACCCATGATATTTTTTAAGAAAGTGGGTGTCAGTTTACTCATAAGGAAGGCCTTTAGGCTCATGTATTGTGGATTGGGCTTCTATTTGGCCACTTTTAATCAAGTCACACAGTCAGCAGCCACTTAGACTGTACTGGGAACAAGTTACAGTGAAACGTTACCGGGAACAAGTTACAGTGAAACGTCACCAAAGTGCTTCTCTCAGCCTGAAAAGGCTATTTTGACCAATGATTTTTTTAAGAAAATGAGTGTCAGTTTTGTCATAAGGAAGGCATTTGGGCCCATGTAGAGTGCATTGGGATTCTATTTCGGCAATTTTAGGTACAACACACAGTCACCAGCCACTCAGAATGTACTGGGAACAAGTTACAGCCAAATGTCACCAAAGTGCTTTTCTCAGCCTGAAAAGGCTATTTAGACCCATGATATTTTTAAGAAAGTGGGTGTCAGTTTAGTCATAAGGAAGGCCTTTGGGCTCATGTATTGTGGATTGGGCTTCTATTTGGCCACTTTTAACCAAGTCACACAGTCAGCAGCCACTTAGACTGTACTGGGAACAAGTTACAGTGAAACGTTACCGGGAACAAGTTACAGTGAAACGTCACCAAAGTGCTTCTCTCAGCCTGAAAAGGCTATTTTGACCAATGATTTTCTTAAGAAAATGAGTGTCAGTTTTGTCATAAGGAAGGCATTTGGGCCCATGTATAGTGCATTGGGATTCTATTTGGGCACTTTTAGGTCCAACACACAGTCACCAGCCACTCAGAATGTACTGGGAACAAGTTACAGCCAAATGTCACCAAAGTGCTTCACTCAGCCTGAAAAGGCTATTTAGACCCATGATATTTTTAAGAAATTGGGTGCCAGTTTAGTCATAAGGAAGGCCTTTGGGCGCATGTATTGTGGATTGGGCTTCTATTTGGCCACTTTTAGCCAAGTCACACAGTCAGCTGCCACTTAGACTGTACTGGGAACAAGTTACAGTTAAACGTCACCAAAGTGCTTCTCTCAGCCTGAAAAGGCTATTTTGACCAATGATTTTTTAAAGAAATTGAGTGTCAGTTTTGTCATAAGGAAGGCATTTGGGCCCATGTAGAGTGCATTGGGATTCTATTTGGGCACTTTTAGGTACAACACACATTTGACCAATGATTTTTTAATGAAAATGAGTGTCAGTTTTGTCATAAGGAATGCATTTGGGCCCATGTAGAGTGCATTGGGATTCTATTTCGGCAATTTTAGGTACAACACACAGTCACCAGCCACTCAGAATGTACTGGGAACAAGTTACAGCCAAATGTCACCAAAGTGCTTTTCTCAGTCTGAAAAGGCTATTTAGACCCATGATATTTTTAAGAAAGTGGGTGTCAGTTTAGTCATAAGGAAGGCCTTTGGGCTCATGTATTGTGGATTGGGCTTCTATTTGGCCACTTTTAACCAAGTCACACAGTCAGCAGCCACTTAGACTGTACTGGGAACAAGTTACAGTGAAACGTTACCGGGAACAAGTTACAGTGAAACGTCACCAAAGTGCTTCTCTCAGCCTGAAAAGGCTATTTTGACCAATGATTTTCTTAAGAAAATGAGTGTCAGTTTTGTCATAAGGAAGGCATTTGGGCCCATGTATAGTGCATTGGGATTCTATTTGGGCACTTTTAGGTCCAACACACAGTCACCAGCCACTCAGAATGTACTGGGAACAAGTTACAGCCAAATGTCACCAAAGTGCTTCTCTCAGCCTGAAAAGGCTATTTAGACCCATGATATTTTTAAGAAAGTGGGTGTCAGTTTAGTCATAAGGAAGGCCTTTGGGCTCATGTATTGTGGATTGGGCTTCTATTTGGCCACTTTTAACCAAGTCACACAGTCAGCAGCCACTTAGACTGTACTGGGAACAAGTTACAGTGAAACGTTACCGGGAACAAGTTACAGTGAAACGTCACCAAAGTGCTTCTCTCAGCCTGAAAAGGCTATTTTGACCAATGATTTTCTTAAGAAAATGAGTGTCAGTTTTGTCATAAGGAAGGCATTTGGGCCCATGTATAGTGCATTGGGATTCTATTTGGGCACTTTTAGGTCCAACACACAGTCACCAGCCACTCAGAATGTACTGGGAACAAGTTACAGCCAAATGTCACCAAAGTGCTTCTCTCAGCCTGAAAAGGCTATTTAGACCCATGATATTTTTTAAGAAAGTGGGTGTCAGTTTACTCATAAGGAAGGCCTTTAGGCTCATGTATTGTGGATTGGGCTTCTATTTGGCCACTTTTAACCAAGTCACACAGTCAGCAGCCACTTAGACTGTACTGGGAACAAGTTACAGTTAAACGTCACCAAAGTGCTTCTCTCAGCCTGAAAAGGCTATTTTGACCAATGATTTTTTTTAAGAAAATGAGTGTCAGTTATGTCATAAGGAAGGCATTTGGGCCCATGTAGAGTGCATTGGGATTCTATTTGGGCACTTTTAGGTACAACACACAGTCACCAGCCACTCAGAATGTACTGGGAACAAGTTACAGCTAAATGTCACCAAAGTGCTTCTCTCAGCCTGAAAAGGCTATTTAGACCCATGATATTTTTAAGAAAGTGGGTGTCAGTTTAGTCATAAGGAAGGCCTTTGGCCTCATGTATTGTGGATTGGGCTTCTATTTGGCCACTTTTAGCCAAGTCACACAGTCAGCAGCCACTTAGACTGTACTGGGAACAAGTTACAGTTAAACGTCACCAAAGTGCTTCTCTCAGCCTGAAAAGGCTATTTTGACCAATGATTTTTTTAAGAAAATGAGTGTCAGTTTTGTCATAAGGAAGGCATTTGGGCCCATGTATAGTGCATTGGGATTCTATTTGGGCACTTTTAGGTACAACACACAGTCACCAGCCACTCAGAATGTACTGGGAACAAGTTACAAGCAAATGTCACCAAAGTGCTTTTCTCAGCCTGAAAAGGCTATTTAGACCCATGATATTTTTAAGAAAGTGGGTGTCAGTTTAGTCATAAGGAAGGCCTTTGGGCTCATGTATTGTGGATTGGGCTTCTATTTGGCCACTTTTAACCAAGTCACACAGTCAGCAGCCACTTAGACTGTACTGGGAACAAGTTACAGTGAAACGTTACCGGGAACAAGTTACAGTGAAACGTCACCAAAGTGCTTCTCTCAGCCTGAAAAGGCTATTTTGACCAATGATTTTTTTAAGAAAATGAGTGTCAGTTTTGTCATAAGGAAGGCATTTGGGCCCATGTATAGTGCATTGGGATTCTTGTTGGGCACTTTTAGGTACAACACACAGTCACCAGCCACTCAGAATGTACTGGGAACATGTTACAGCCAAATGTCACCAAAGTGCTTCACTCAGCCTGGAAAGGCTATTTAGACCAATGATATTTTTAAGAAAGTGGGTGTCAGTTTAGTCATAAGGAAGGCCTTTGGGCTCATGTATTGTGGATTGGGCTTCTATTTGGCCACTTTTAGCCAAGTCACACAGTCAGCAGCCACTTAGACTGTACTGGGAACAAGTTACAGTGAAACGTTACCGGGAACAAGTTACAGTGAAACGTCACCAAAGTGCTTCTCTCAGCCTGAAAAGGCTATTTTGACCAATGATTTTCTTAAGAAAATGAGTGTCAGTTTTGTCATAAGGAAGGCATTTGGGCCCATGTAGAGTGCATTGGGATTCTATTTGGGCACTTTTAGGTCCAACACACAGTCACCAGCCACTCAGAATGTTCTGGGAATAAGTTACAGCCAAATGTCACCAAAGTGCTTCTCTCAGCCTGAAAAGGCTATTTAGACCCATGATATTTTTAAGAAAGTGGGTGTCAGTTTAGTCATAAGGAAGGCCTTTGGGATCATGTATTGTGGATTGGGCTTCTATTTGGCCACTTTTAACCAAGTCACACAGTCAGCAGCCACTTAGACTGTACTGGGAACAAGTTACAGTGAAACGTTACCGGGAACAAGTTACAGTGAAACGTCACCAAAGTGCTTCTCTCAGCCTGAAAAGGCTATTTTGACCAATGATTTTTTAAAGAAAATGAGTGTCAGTTTTGTCATAAGGAAGGCATTTGGGCCCATGTATAGTGCATTGGGATTCTTGTTGGGCACTTTTAGGTACAACACACAGTCACCAGCCACTCAGAATGTACTGGGAACAAGTTACAGCCAAATGTCACCAAAGTGCTTCACTCAGCCTGGAAAGGCTATTTAGACCCATGATATTTTTAAGAAAGTGGGTGTCAGTTTAGTCATAAGGAAGGCCTTTGGGATCATGTATTGTGGATTGGGCTTCTATTTGGCCACTTTTAGCCAAGTCACACAGTCAGCAGCCACTTAGACTGTACTTGGAACAAGTTACAGTTAAACGTCACCAAAGTGCTTCTCTCAGCCTGAAAAGGCTATTTTGACCAATGATTTTTTAAAGAAAATGAGTGTCAGTTTTGTCATAAGGAAGGCATTTGGGCCCATGTATAGTGCATTGGGATTCTTGTTGGGCACTTTTAGGTACAACACACAGTCACCAGCCACTCAGAATGTACTGGGAACAAGTTACAGCCAAATGTCACCAAAGTGCTTCACTAAGCCTGGAAAGGCTATTTAGACCAATGATATTTTTAAGAAAGTGGGTGTCAGTTTAGTCATAAGGAAGGCCTTTGGGCTCATGTATTGTGGATTGGGCTTCTATTTGGCCACTTTTAGCCAAGTCACACAGTCAGCAGCCACTTAGACTGTACTGGGAACAAGTTACAGTTAAACGTCACCAAAGTGCTTCTCTCAGCCTGAAAAGGCTATTTTGACCAATGATCTTTTTAAGAAAATAAGTGTCAGTTTTGTCATAAGGAAGGCATTTGGGCCCATGTATAGTGCATTGGGATTCTATTTGGGCACTTTTAGGTACAACACACAGTCACCAGACACTCAGAATGTACTGGGAACAAGTTACAGCCAAAAGTCACCAAAGTGCTTCTCTCAGCCTGAAAAGGCTATTTAGACCCATGATATTTTTAAGAAAGTGGGTGTCAGTTTAGTCATAAGGAAGGCCTTTGCGCTCATGTATTGTGGATTGGGCTTCTATTTGGCCACTTTTAACCAAGTCACACAGTCAGCAGCCACTTAGACTGTACTGGGAACAAGTTACAGTGAAACGTTACCGGGAACAAGTTACAGTGAAACGTCACCAAAGTGCTTCTCTCAGCCTGAAAAGGCTATTTTGACCAATGATTTTCTTAAGAAAATGAGTGTCAGTTTTGTCATAAGGAAGGCATTTGGGCCCATGTATAGTGCATTGGGATTCTATTTGGGCACTTTTAGGTCCAACACACAGTCACCAGCCACTCAGAATGTACTGGGAACAAGTTACAGCCAAATGTCACCAAAGTGCTTCTCTCAGCCTGAAAAGGCTATTTAGACCCATGATATTTTTTAAGAAAGTGGGTGTCAGTTTACTCATAAGGAAGGCCTTTAGGCTCATGTATTGTGGATTGGGCTTCTATTTGGCCACTTTTAACCAAGTCACACAGTCAGCAGCCACTTAGACTGTACTGGGAACAAGTTACAGTTAAACGTCACCAAAGTGCTTCTCTCAGCCTGAAAAGGCTATTTTGACCAATGATTTTTTTTAAGAAAATGAGTGTCAGTTATGTCATAAGGAAGGCATTTGGGCCCATGTAGAGTGCATTGGGATTCTATTTGGGCACTTTTAGGTACAACACACAGTCACCAGCCACTCAGAATGTACTGGGAACAAGTTACAGCTAAATGTCACCAAAGTGCTTCTCTCAGCCTGAAAAGGCTATTTAGACCCATGATATTTTTAAGAAAGTGGGTGTCAGTTTAGTCATAAGGAAGGCCTTTGGCCTCATGTATTGTGGATTGGGCTTCTATTTGGCCACTTTTAGCCAAGTCACACAGTCAGCAGCCACTTAGACTGTACTGGGAACAAGTTACAGTTAAACGTCACCAAAGTGCTTCTCTCAGCCTGAAAAGGCTATTTTGACCAATGATTTTTTTAAGAAAATGAGTGTCAGTTTTGTCATAAGGAAGGCATTTGGGCCCATGTATAGTGCATTGGGATTCTATTTGGGCACTTTTAGGTACAACACACGGTCACCAGCCACTCAGAATGTACTGGGAACAAGTTACAAGCAAATGTCACCAAAGTGCTTTTCTCAGCCTGAAAAGGCTATTTAGACCCATGATATTTTTAAGAAAGTGGGTGTCAGTTTAGTCATAAGGAAGGCCTTTGGGCTCATGTATTGTGGATTGGGCTTCTATTTGGCCACTTTTAACCAAGTCACACAGTCAGCAGCCACTTAGACTGTACTGGGAACAAGTTACAGTGAAACGTTACCGGGAACAAGTTACAGTGAAACGTCACCAAAGTGCTTCTCTCAGCCTGAAAAGGCTATTTTGACCAATGATTTTTTTAAGAAAATGAGTGTCAGTTTTGTCATAAGGAAGGCATTTGGGCCCATGTATAGTGCATTGGGATTCTTGTTGGGCACTTTTAGGTACAACACACAGTCACCAGCCACTCAGAATGTACTGGGAACATGTTACAGCCAAATGTCACCAAAGTGCTTCACTCAGCCTGGAAAGGCTATTTAGACCAATGATATTTTTAAGAAAGTGGGTGTCAGTTTAGTCATAAGGAAGGCCTTTGGGCTCAGGTATTGTGGATTGGGCTTCTATTTGGCCACTTTTAGCCAAGTCACACAGTCAGCAGCCACTTAGACTGTACTGGGAACAAGTTACAGTGAAACGTTACCGGGAACAAGTTACAGTGAAACGTCACCAAAGTGCTTCTCTCAGCCTGAAAAGGCTATTTTGACCAATGATTTTCTTAAGAAAATGAGTGTCAGTTTTGTCATAAGGAAGGCATTTGGGCCCATGTAAAGTGCATTGGGATTCTATTTGGGCACTTTTAGGTCCAACACACAGTCACCAGCCACTCAGAATGTACTGGGAATAAGTTACAGCCAAATGTCACCAAAGTGCTTCTCTCAGCCTGAAAAGGCTATTTAGACCCATGATATTTTTTAAGAAAGTGGGTGTCAGTTTACTCATAAGGAAGGCCTTTAGGCTCATGTATTGTGGATTGGGCTTCTATTTGGCCACTTTTAATCAAGTCACACAGTCAGCAGCCACTTAGACTGTACTGGGAACAAGTTACAGTGAAACGTTACCGGGAACAAGTTACAGTGAAACGTCACCAAAGTGCTTCTCTCAGCCTGAAAAGGCTATTTTGACCAATGATTTTTTTAAGAAAATGAGTGTCAGTTTTGTCATAAGGAAGGCATTTGGGCCCATGTATAGTGCATTGGGATTCTTGTTGGGCACTTTTAGGTACAACACACAGTCACCAGCCACTCAGAATGTACTGGGAACAAGTTACAGCCAAATGTCACCAAAGTGCTTCACTCAGCCTGGAAAGGCTATTTAGACCCATGATATTTTTAAGAAAGTGGGTGTCAGTTTAGTCATAAGGAAGGCCTTTGGGATCATGTATTGTGGATTGGGCTTCTATTTGGCCACTTTTAGCCAAGTCACACAGTCAGCAGCCACTTAGACTGTACTTGGAACAAGTTACAGTTAAACGTCACCAAAGTGCTTCTCTCAGCCTGAAAAGGCTATTTTGACCAATGATTTTTTTAAAGAAAATGAGTGTCAGTTTTGTCATAAGGAAGGCATTTGGGCCCATGTATAGTGCATTGGGAATCTATTTGGGCACTTTTAGGTACAACACACAGTCACCAGCCACTCAGAATGTACTGGGAACAAGTTACAGCCAAAAGTCACCAAAGTGCTTCTCTCAGCCTGAAAAGGCTATTTAGACCCATGATATTTTTAAGAAAGTGAGTGTCAGTTTAGTCATAAGGAAGGCCTTTGGGATCATGTATTGTGGATTGGGCTTCTATTTGGCCACTTTTAACCAAGTCACACAGTCAGCAGCCACTTAGACTGTACTGGGAACAAGTTACAGTGAAACGTTACCGGGAACAAGTTACAGTGAAACGTCACCAAAGTGCTTCTCTCAGCCTGAAAAGGCTATTTTGACCAATGATTTTTTAAAGAAAATGAGTGTCAGTTTTGTCATAAGGAAGGCATTTGGGCCCATGTATAGTGCATTGGGATTCTTGTTGGGCACTTTTAGGTACAACACACAGTCACCAGCCACTCAGAATGTACTGGGAACAAGTTACAGCCAAATGTCACCAAAGTGCTTCACTCAGCCTGGAAAGGCTATTTAGACCCATGATATTTTTAAGAAAGTGGGTGTCAGTTTAGTCATAAGGAAGGCCTTTGGGATCATGTATTGTGGATTGGGCTTCTATTTGGCCACTTTTAGCCAAGTCACACAGTCAGCAGCCACTTAGACTGTACTTGGAACAAGTTACAGTTAAACGTCACCAAAGTGCTTCTCTCAGCCTGAAAAGGCTATTTTGACCAATGATTTTTTAAAGAAAATGAGTGTCAGTTTTGTCATAAGGAAGGCATTTGGGCCCATGTATAGTGCATTGGGATTCTTGTTGGGCACTTTTAGGTACAACACACAGTCACCAGCCACTCAGAATGTACTGGGAACAAGTTACAGCCAAATGTCACCAAAGTGCTTCACTAAGCCTGGAAAGGCTATTTAGACCAATGATATTTTTAAGAAAGTGGGTGTCAGTTTAGTCATAAGGAAGGCCTTTGGGCTCATGTATTGTGGATTGGGCTTCTATTTGGCCACTTTTAGCCAAGTCACACAGTCAGCAGCCACTTAGACTGTACTGGGAACAAGTTACAGTTAAACGTCACCAAAGTGCTTCTCTCAGCCTGAAAAGGCTATTTTGACCAATGATCTTTTTAAGAAAATAAGTGTCAGTTTTGTCATAAGGAAGGCATTTGGGCCCATGTATAGTGCATTGGGATTCTATTTGGGCACTTTTAGGTACAACACACAGTCACCAGACACTCAGAATGTACTGGGAACAAGTTACAGCCAAAAGTCACCAAAGTGCTTCTCTCAGCCTGAAAAGGCTATTTAGACCCATGATATTTTTAAGAAAGTGGGTGTCAGTTTAGTCATAAGGAAGGCCTTTGGGCTCATGTATTGTGGATTGGGCTTCTATTTGGCCACTTTTAACCAAGTCACACAGTCAGCAGCCACTTAGACTGTACTGGGAACAAGTTACAGTGAAACGTCACCAAAGTGCTTCTCTCAGCCTGAAAAGGCTATTTTGACCAATGATTTTTTTAAGAAAATGAGTGTCAGTTTTGTCATAAGGAAGGCATTTGGGCCCATGTAGAGTGCATTGGGATTCTATTTGGGCACTTTTAGGTACAACACACAGTCACCAGCCACTCAGAATGTACTGGGAACAAGTTACAGCCAAATGTCACCAAAGTGCTTTTCTCAGCCTGAAAAGGCTATTTAGACCCATGATATTTTTAAGAAAGTGGGTGTCAGTTTAGTCATAAGGAAGGCCTTTGGGCTCATGTATTGTGGATTGGGCTTCTATTTGGCCACTTTTAACCAAGTCACACAGTCAGCAGCCACTTAGACTGTACTGGGAACAAGTTACAGTGAAACGTTACCGGGAACAAGTTACAGTGAAACGTCACCAAAGTGCTTCTCTCAGCCTGAAAAGGCTATTTTGACCGATGATTTTCTTAAGAAAATGAGTGTCAGTTTTGTCATAAGGAAGGCATTTGGGCCCATGTATAGTGCATTGGGATTCTATTTGGGCACTTTTAGGTCCAACACACAGTCACCAGCCACTCAGAATGTACTGGGAACAAGTTACAGCCAAATGTCACCAAAGTGCTTCACTCAGCCTGAAAAGGCTATTTAGACCCATGATATTTTTAAGAAATTGGGTGCCAGTTTAGTCATAAGGAAGGCCTTTGGGCGCATGTATTGTGGATTGGGCTTCTATTTGGCCACTTTTAGCCAAGTCACACAGTCAGCTGCCACTTAGACTGTACTGGGAACAAGTTACAGTTAAACGTCACCAAAGTGCTTCTCTCAGCCTGAAAAGGCTATTTTGACCAATGATTTTTTAAAGAAATTGAGTGTCAGTTTTGTCATAAGGAAGGCATTTGGGCCCATGTAGAGTGCATTGGGATTCTATTTGGGCACTTTTAGGTACAACACACATTTGACCAATGATTTTTTAATGAAAATGAGTGTCAGTTTTGTCATAAGGAATGCATTTGGGCCCATGTAGAGTGCATTGGGATTCTATTTCGGCAATTTTAGGTACAACACACAGTCACCAGCCACTCAGAATGTACTGGGAACAAGTTACAGCCAAATGTCACCAAAGTGCTTTTCTCAGTCTGAAAAGGCTATTTAGACCCATGATATTTTTAAGAAAGTGGGTGTCAGTTTAGTCATAAGGAAGGCCTTTGGGCTCATGTATTGTGGATTGGGCTTCTATTTGGCCACTTTTAACCAAGTCACACAGTCAGCAGCCACTTAGACTGTACTGGGAACAAGTTACAGTGAAACGTTACCGGGAACAAGTTACAGTGAAACGTCACCAAAGTGCTTCTCTCAGCCTGAAAAGGCTATTTTGACCAATGATTTTCTTAAGAAAATGAGTGTCAGTTTTGTCATAAGGAAGGCATTTGGGCCCATGTATAGTGCATTGGGATTCTATTTGGGCACTTTTAGGTCCAACACACAGTCACCAGCCACTCAGAATGTACTGGGAACAAGTTACAGCCAAATGTCACCAAAGTGCTTCTCTCAGCCTGAAAAGGCTATTTAGACCCATGATATTTTTTAAGAAAGTGGGTGTCAGTTTACTCATAAGGAAGGCCTTTAGGCTCATGTATTGTGGATTGGGCTTCTATTTGGCCACTTTTAACCAAGTCACACAGTCAGCAGCCACTTAGACTGTACTGGGAACAAGTTACAGTTAAACGTCACCAAAGTGCTTCTCTCAGCCTGAAAAGGCTATTTTGACCAATGATTTTTTTTAAGAAAATGAGTGTCAGTTATGTCATAAGGAAGGCATTTGGGCCCATGTAGAGTGCATTGGGATTCTATTTGGGCACTTTTAGGTACAACACACAGTCACCAGCCACTCAGAATGTACTGGGAACAAGTTACAGCTAAATGTCACCAAAGTGCTTCTCTCAGCCTGAAAAGGCTATTTAGACCCATGATATTTTTAAGAAAGTGGGTGTCAGTTTAGTCATAAGGAAGGCCTTTGGCCTCATGTATTGTGGATTGGGCTTCTATTTGGCCACTTTTAGCCAAGTCACACAGTCAGCAGCCACTTAGACTGTACTGGGAACAAGTTACAGTTAAACGTCACCAAAGTGCTTCTCTCAGCCTGAAAAGGCTATTTTGACCAATGATTTTTTTAAGAAAATGAGTGTCAGTTTTGTCATAAGGAAGGCATTTGGGCCCATGTATAGTGCATTGGGATTCTATTTGGGCACTTTTAGGTACAACACACAGTCACCAGCCACTCAGAATGTACTGGGAACAAGTTACAAGCAAATGTCACCAAAGTGCTTTTCTCAGCCTGAAAAGGCTATTTAGACCCATGATATTTTTAAGAAAGTGGGTGTCAGTTTAGTCATAAGGAAGGCCTTTGGGCTCATGTATTGTGGATTGGGCTTCTATTTGGCCACTTTTAACCAAGTCACACAGTCAGCAGCCACTTAGACTGTACTGGGAACAAGTTACAGTGAAACGTTACCGGGAACAAGTTACAGTGAAACGTCACCAAAGTGCTTCTCTCAGCCTGAAAAGGCTATTTTGACCAATGATTTTTTTAAGAAAATGAGTGTCAGTTTTGTCATAAGGAAGGCATTTGGGCCCATGTATAGTGCATTGGGATTCTTGTTGGGCACTTTTAGGTACAACACACAGTCACCAGCCACTCAGAATGTACTGGGAACATGTTACAGCCAAATGTCACCAAAGTGCTTCACTCAGCCTGGAAAGGCTATTTAGACCAATGATATTTTTAAGAAAGTGGGTGTCAGTTTAGTCATAAGGAAGGCCTTTGGGCTCATGTATTGTGGATTGGGCTTCTATTTGGCCACTTTTAGCCAAGTCACACAGTCAGCAGCCACTTAGACTGTACTGGGAACAAGTTACAGTGAAACGTTACCGGGAACAAGTTGCAGTGAAACGTCACCAAAGTGCTTCTCTCAGCCTGAAAAGGCTATTTTGACCAATGATTTTCTTAAGAAAATGAGTGTCAGTTTTGTCATAAGGAAGGCATTTGGGCCCATGTAGAGTGCATTGGGATTCTATTTGGGCACTTTTAGGTCCAACACACAGTCACCAGCCACTCAGAATGTACTGGGAATAAGTTACAGCCAAATGTCACCAAAGTGCTTCTCTCAGCCTGAAAAGGCTATTTAGACCCATGATATTTTTTAAGAAAGTGGGTGTCAGTTTACTCATAAGGAAGGCCTTTAGGCTCATGTATTGTGGATTGGGCTTCTATTTGGCCACTTTTAATCAAGTCACACAGTCAGCAGCCACTTAGACTGTACTGGGAACAAGTTACAGTTAAACGTCACCAAAGTGCTTCTCTCAGCCTGAAAAGGCTATTTTGACCAATGATTTTTTTAAAGAAAATGAGTGTCAGTTTTGTCATAAGGAAGGCATTTGGGCCCATGTATAGTGCATTGGGAATCTATTTGGGCACTTTTAGGTACAACACACAGTCACCAGCCACTCAGAATGTACTGGGAACAAGTTACAGCCAAAAGTCACCAAAGTGCTTCTCTCAGCCTGAAAAGGCTATTTAGACCCATGATATTTTTAAGAAAGTGGGTGTCAGTTTAGTCATAAGGAAGGCATTTGGGCCCATGTTTAGTGCATTGGGAATCTATTTGGCCACTTTTAACCAAGTCATACAGTCAGCAGCCACTTAGACTGTACTGGGAACAAGTTACAGTGAAACGTCACCAAAGTGCTTCTCTCAGCCTGAAAAGGCTATTTTGACCAATGATTTTTTTAAGAAAATGAGTGTCAGTTTTGTCATAAGGAAGGCATTTGGGCCCATGTATAGTGCATTGGGATTCTTGTTGGGCACTTTTAGGTACAACACACAGTCACCAGCCACTCAGAATGTACTGGGAACAAGTTACAGCCAAATGTCACCAAAGTGCTTTTCTCAGCCTGAAAAGGCTATTTAGACCCATGATATTTTTAAGAAAGTGGGTGTCAGTTTAGTCATAAGGAAGGCCTTTGGGCTCATGTATTGTGGATTGGGCTTCTATTTGGCCACTTTTAACCAAGTCACACAGTCAGCAGCCACTTAGACTGTACTGGGAACAAGTTACAGTGAAACGTTACCGGGAACAAGTTACAGTGAAACATCACCAAAGTGCTTCTCTCAGCCTGAAAAGGCTATTTTGACCAATGATTTTTTTAAGAAAATGAGTGTCAGTTTTGTCATAAGGAAGGCATTTGGGCCCATGTATAGTGCATTGGGATTCTTGTTGGGCACTTTTAGGTACAACACACAGTCACCAGCCACTCAGAATGTACTGGGAACAAGTTACAGCCAAATGTCACCAAAGTGCTTCACTCAGCCTGGAAAGGCTATTTAGACCCATGATATTTTTAAGAAAGTGGGTGTCAGTTTAGTCATAAGGAAGGCCTTTGGGCTCATGTATTGTGGATTGGGCTTCTATTTGGCCACTTTTAGCCAAGTCACACAGTCAGCAGCCACTTAGACTGTACTGGGAACAAGTTACAGTTAAACGTCACCAAAGTGCTTCTCTCAGCCTGAAAAGGCTATTTTGACCAATGATCTTTTTAAGAAAATAAGTGTCAGTTTTGTCATAAGGAAGGCATTTGGGCCCATGTATAGTGCATTGGGATTCTTGTTGGGCACTTTTAGGTACAACACACAGTCACCAGCCACTCAGAATGTACTGGGAACAAGTTACAGCCAAATGTCACCAAAGTGCTTCACTCAGCCTGAAAAGGCTATTTAGACCCATGATATTTTTAAGAAAGTGGGTGTCAGTTTAGTCATAAGGAAGGCCTTTGGGCGCATGTATTGTGGATTGGGCTTTTATTTGGCCACTTTTAGCCAAGTCACACAGTCAGCTGCCACTTAGACTGTACTGGGAACAAGTTACAGTTAAACGTCACCAAAGTGCTTCTCTCAGCCTGAAAAGGCTATTTTGACCAATGATTTTTTAAAGAAAATGAGTGTCAGTTTTGTCATAAGGAAGGCATTTGGGCCCATGTAGAGTGCATTGGGATTCTATTTGGGCACTTTTAGGTACAACACACATTTGACCAATGATTTTTTAATGAAAATGAGTGTCAGTTTTGTCATAAGGAAGGCATTTGGGCCCATGTAGAGTGCATTGGGATTCTATTTCGGCAATTTTAGGTACAACACACAGTCACCAGCCACTCAGAATGTACTGGGAACAAGTTACAGCCAAATGTCACCAAAGTGCTTTTCTCAGCCTGAAAAGGCTATTTAGACCCATGATATTTTTAAGAAAGTGGGTGTCAGTTTAGTCATAAGGAAGGCCTTTGGGCTCATGTATTGTGGATTGGGCTTCTATTTGGCCACTTTTAACCAAGTCACACAGTCAGCAGCCACTTAGACTGTACTGGGAACAAGTTACAGTGAAACGTTACCGGGAACAAGTTACAGTGAAACGTCACCAAAGTGCTTCTCTCAGCCTGAAAAGGCTATTTTGACCAATGATTTTCTTAAGAAAATGAGTGTCAGTTTTGTCATAAGGAAGGCATTTGGGCCCATGTATAGTGCATTGGGATTCTATTTGGGCACTTTTAGGTCCAACACACAGTCACCAGCCACTCAGAATGTACTGGGAACAAGTTACAGCCAAATGTCACCAAAGTGCTTCTCTCAGCCTGAAAAAGCTATTTAGACCCATGATATTTTTTAAGAAAGTGGGTGTCAGTTTACTCATAAGGAAGGCCTTTGGCCTCATGTATTGTGGATTGGGCTTCTATTTGGCCACTTTTAGCCAAGTCACACAGTCAGCAGCCACTTAGACTGTACTGGGAACAAGTTACAGTTAAACGTCACCAAAGTGCTTCTCTCAGCCTGAAAAGGCTATTTTGACCAATGATTTTTTTAAGAAAATGAGTGTCAGTTTTGTCATAAGGAAGGCATTTGGGCCCATGTATAGTGCATTGGGAATCTATTTGGGCACTTTTAGGTACAACACACAGTCACCAGCCACTCAGAATGTACTGGGAACAAGTTACAGCCAAAAGTCACCAAAGTGCTTCTCTCAGCCTGAAAAGGCTATTTAGACCCATGATATTTTTAAGAAAGTGGGTGTCAGTTTAGTCATAAGGAAGGCATTTGGGCCCATGTTTAGTGCATTGGGAATCTATTTGGCCACTTTTAACCAAGTCACACAGTCAGCAGCCACTTAGACTGTACTGGGAACAAGTTACAGTGAAACGTCACCCAAAGTGCTTCTCTCAGCCTGAAAAGGCTATTTTGACCAATGATTTTTTTAAGAAAATGAGTGTCAGTTTTGTCATAAGGAAGGCATTTGGGCCCATGTATAGTGCATTGGGATTCTTGTTGGGCACTTTTAGGTACAACACACAGTCACCAGCCACTCAGAATGTACTGGGAACAAGTTACAGCCAAATGTCACCAAAGTGCTTTTCTCAGCCTGAAAAGGCTATTTAGACCCATGATATTTTTAAGAAAGTGGGTGTCAGTTTAGTCATAAGGAAGGCCTTTGGGCTCATGTATTGTGGATTGGGCTTCTATTTGGCCACTTTTAACCAAGTCACACAGTCAGCAGCCACTTAGACTGTACTGGGAACAAGTTACAGTGAAACGTTACCGGGAACAAGTTACAGTGAAACGTCACCAAAGTGCTTCTCTCAGCCTGAAAAGGCTATTTTGACCAATGATTTTTTTAAGAAAATGAGTGTCAGTTTTGTCATAAGGAAGGCATTTGGGCCCATGTATAGTGCATTGGGATTCTTGTTGGGCACTTTTAGGTACAACACACAGTCACCAGCCACTCAGAATGTACTGGGAACAAGTTACAGCCAAATGTCACCAAAGTGCTTCACTCAGCCTGGAAAGGCTATTTAGACCCATGATATTTTTAAGAAAGTGGGTGTCAGTTTAGTCATAAGGAAGGCCTTTGGGCTCATGTATTGTGGATTGGGCTTCTATTTGGCCACTTTTAGCCAAGTCACACAGTCAGCAGCCACTTAGACTGTACTGGGAACAAGTTACAGTTAAACGTCACCAAAGTGCTTCTCTCAGCCTGAAAAGGCTATTTTGACCAATGATCTTTTTAAGAAAATAAGTGTCAGTTTTGTCATAAGGAAGGCATTTGGGCCCATGTATAGTGCATTGGGATTCTATTTGGGCACTTTTAGGTACAACACACAGTCACCAGCCACTCAGAATGTACTGGGAACAAGTTACAGCCAAAAGTCACCAAAGTGCTTCACTCAGCCTGAAAAGGCTATTTAGACCCATGATATTTTTAAGAAAGTGGGTGTCAGTTTAGTCATAAGGAAGGCCTTTGGGATCATGTATTGTGGATTGGGCTTCTATTTGGCCACTTTTAGCCAAGTCACACAGTCAGCAGCCACTTAGACTGTACTTGGAACAAGTTACAGTTAAACGTCACCAAAGTGCTTCTCTCAGCCTGAAAAGGCTATTTTGACCAATGATTTTTTTAAAGAAAATGAGTGTCAGTTTTGTCAAAAGGAAGGCATTTGGGCCCATGTATAGTGCATTGGGAATCTATTTGGGCACTTTTAGGTACAACACACAGTCACCAGCCACTCAGAATGTACTGGGAACAAGTTACAGCCAAAAGTCACCAAAGTGCTTCTCTCAGCCTGAAAAGGCTATTTAGACCCATGATATTTTTAAGAAAGTGGGTGTCAGTTTAGTCATAAGGAAGGCCTTTGGGCTCATGTATTGTGGATTGGGCTTCTATTTGGCCACTTTTAACCAAGTCACACAGTCAGCAGCCACTTAGACTTTACTGGGAACAAGTTACAGTGAAACGTTACCGGGAACAAGTTACAGTGAAACGTCACCAAAGTGCTTCTCTCAGCCTGAAAAGGCTATTTTGACCAATGATTTTTTTAAGAAAATGAGTGTCAGTTTTGTCATAAGGAAGGCATTTGGGCCCATGTATAGTGCATTGGGATTCTTGTTGGGCACTTTTAGGTACAACACACAGTCACCAGCCACTCAGAATGTACTGGGAACAAGTTACAGCCAAATGTCACCAAAGTGCTTCACTCAGCCTGGAAAGGCTATTTAGACCAATGATATTTTTAAGAAAGTGGGTGTCAGTTTAGTCATAAGGAAGGCCTTTGGGCTCATGTATTGTGGATTGGGCTTCTATTTGGCCACTTTTAGCCAAGTCACACAGTCAGCAGCCACTTAGACTGTACTGGGAACAAGTTACAGTTAAACGTCACCAAAGTGCTTCTCTCAGCCTGAAAAGGCTATTTTGACCAATGATCTTTTTAAGAAAATAAGTGTCAGTTTTGTCATAAGGAAGGCATTTGGGCCCATGTATAGTGCATTGGGATTCTATTTGGGCACTTTTAGGTACAACACACAGTCACCAGCCACTCAGAATGTACTGGGAACAAGTTACAGCCAAATGTCACCAAAGTGCTTCACTCAGCCTGAAAAGGCTATATAGACCCATGATATTTTTAAGAAAGTGGGTGTCAGTTTAGTCATAAGGAAGGCCTTTGGGATCATGTATTGTGGATTGGGCTTCTATTTGGCCACTTTTAGCCAAGTCACACAGTCAGCAGCCACTTAGACTGTACTTGGAACAAGTTACAGTTAAACGTCACCAAAGTGCTTCTCTCAGCCTGAAAAGGCTATTTTGACCAATGATTTTTTTAAAGAAAATGAGTGTCAGTTTAGTCATAAGGAAGGCCTTTGGGCTCATGTATTGTGGATTGGGCTTCTATTTGGCCACTTTTAACCAAGTCACACAGTCAGCAGCCACTTAGACTGTACTGGGAACAAGTTACAGTGAAACGTTACCGGGAACAAGTTACAGTGAAACGTCACCAAAGTGCTTCTCTCAGCCTGAAAAGGCTATTTTGACCAATGATTTTTTTAAGAAAATGAGTGTCAGTTTTGTCATAAGGAAGGCATTTGGGCCCATGTATAGTGCATTGGGAATCTATTTGGGCACTTTTAGGTACAACACACAGTCACCAGCCACTCAGAATGTACTGGGAACAAGTTACAGCCAAAAGTCACCAAAGTGCTTCTCTCAGCCTGAAAAGGCTATTTAGACCCATGATATTTTTAAGAAAGTGGGTGTCAGTTTAGTCATAAGGAAGGCATTTGGGCCCATGTTTAGTGCATTGGGAATCTATTTGGCCACTTTTAACCAAGTCACACAGTCAGCAGCCACTTAGACTGTACTGGGAACAAGTTACAGTGAAACGTCACCAAAGTGCTTCTCTCAGCCTGAAAAGGCTATTTTGACCAATGATTTTTTAAAGAAAATGAGTGTCAGTTTTGTCATAAGGAAGGCATTTGGGCCCATGTATAGTGCATTGGGATTCTTGTTGGGCACTTTTAGGTACAACACACAGTCACCAGCCACTCAGAATGTACTGGGAACAAGTTACAGCCAAATGTCACCAAAGTGCTTTTCTCAGCCTGAAAAGGCTATTTAGACCCATGATATTTTTAAGAAAGTGGGTGTCAGTTTAGTCATAAGGAAGGCCTTTGGGCTCATGTATTGTGGATTGGGCTTCTATTTGGCCACTTTTAACCAAGTCACACAGTCAGCAGCCACTTAGACTGTACTGGGAACAAGTTACAGTGAAACGTTACCGGGAACAAGTTACAGTGAAACGTCACCAAAGTGCTTCTCTCAGCCTGAAAAGGCTATTTTGACCAATGATTTTTTTAAGAAAATGAGTGTCAGTTTTGTCATAAGGAAGGCATTTGGGCCCATGTATAGTGCATTGGGATTCTTGTTGGGCACTTTTAGGTACAACACACAGTCACCAGCCACTCAGAATGTACTGGGAACAAGTTACAGCCAAATGTCACCAAAGTGCTTCACTCAGCCTGGAAAGGCTATTTAGACCCATGATATTTTTAAGAAAGTGGGTGTCAGTTTAGTCATAAGGAAGGCCTTTGGGCTCATGTATTGTGGATTGGGCTTCTATTTGGCCACTTTTAGCCAAGTCACACAGTCAGCAGCCACTTAGACTGTACTGGGAACAAGTTACAGTTAAACGTCACCAAAGTGCTTCTCTCAGCCTGAAAAGGCTATTTTGACCAATGATCTTTTTAAGAAAATAAGTGTTAGTTTTGTCATAAGGAAGGCATTTGGGCCCATGTATAGTGCATTGGGATTCTATTTGGGCACTTTTAGGTACAACACACAGTCACCAGCCACTCAGAATGTACTGGGAACAAGTTACAGCCAAAAGTCACCAAAGTGCTTCACTCAGCCTGAAAAGGCTATTTAGACCCATGATATTTTTAAGAAAGTGGGTGTCAGTTTAGTCATAAGGAAGGCCTTTGGGATCATGTATTGTGGATTGGGCTTCTATTTGGCCACTTTTAGCCAAGTCACACAGTCAGCAGCCACTTAGACTGTACTTGGAACAAGTTACAGTTAAACGTCACCAAAGTGCTTCTCTCAGCCTGAAAAGGCTATTTTGACCAATGATTTTTTTTAAAGAAAATGAGTGTCAGTTTTGTCAAAAGGAAGGCATTTGGGCCCATGTATAGTGCATTGGGAATCTATTTGGGCACTTTTAGGTACAACACACAGTCACCAGCCACTCAGAATGTACTGGGAACAAGTTACAGCCAAAAGTCACCAAAGTGCTTCTCTCAGCCTGAAAAGGCTATTTAGACCCATGATATTTTTAAGAAAGTGGGTGTCAGTTTAGTCATAAGGAAGGCCTTTGGGCTCATGTATTGTGGATTGGGCTTCTATTTGGCCACTTTTAACCAAGTCACACAGTCAGCAGCCACTTAGACTTTACTGGGAACAAGTTACAGTGAAACGTTACCGGGAACAAGTTACAGTGAAACGTCACCAAAGTGCTTCTCTCAGCCTGAAAAGGCTATTTTGACCAATGATTTTTTTAAGAAAATGAGTGTCAGTTTTGTCATAAGGAAGGCATTTGGGCCCATGTATAGTGCATTGGGATTCTTGTTGGGCACTTTTAGGTACAACACACAGTCACCAGCCACTCAGAATGTACTGGGAACAAGTTACAGCCAAATGTCACCAATGTGCTTCACTCAGCCTGGAAAGGCTATTTAGACCAATGATATTTTTAAGAAAGTGGGTGTCAGTTTAGTCATAAGGAAGGCCTTTGGGCTCATGTATTGTGGATTGGGCTTCTATTTGGCCACTTTTAGCCAAGTCACACAGTCAGCAGCCACTTAGACTGTACTGGGAACAAGTTACAGTTAAACGTCACCAAAGTGCTTCTCTCAGCCTGAAAAGGCTATTTTGACCAATGATCTTTTTAAGAAAATAAGTGTCAGTTTTGTCATAAGGAAGGCATTTGGGCCCATGTATAGTGCATTGGGATTCTATTTGGGCACTTTTAGGTACAACACACAGTCACCAGCCACTCAGAATGTACTGGGAACAAGTTACAGCCAAAAGTCACCAAAGTGCTTCACTCAGCCTGAAAAGGCTATTTAGACCCATGATATTTTTAAGAAAGTGGGTGTCAGTTTAGTCATAAGGAAGGCCTTTGGGATCATGTATTGTGGATTGGGCTTCTATTTGGCCACTTTTAGCCAAGTCACACAGTCAGCAGCCACTTAGACTGTACTTGGAACAAGTTACAGTTAAACGTCACCAAAGTGCTTCTCTCAGCCTGAAAAGGCTATTTTGACCAATGATTTTTTTTAAAGAAAATGAGTGTCAGTTTTGTCAAAAGGAAGGCATTTGGGCCCATGTATAGTGCATTGGGAATCTATTTGGGCACTTTTAGGTACAACACACAGTCACCAGCCACTCAGAATGTACTGGGAACAAGTTACAGCCAAAAGTCACCAAAGTGCTTCTCTCAGCCTGAAAAGGCTATTTAGACCCATGATATTTTTAAGAAAGTGGGTGTCAGTTTAGTCATAAGGAAGGCCTTTGGGCTCATGTATTGTGGATTGGGCTTCTATTTGGCCACTTTTAACCAAGTCACACAGTCAGCAGCCACTTAGACTTTACTGGGAACAAGTTACAGTGAAACGTTACCGGGAACAAGTTACAGTGAAACGTCACCAAAGTGCTTCTCTCAGCCTGAAAAGGCTATTTTGACCAATGATTTTTTTAAGAAAATGAGTGTCAGTTTTGTCATAAGGAAGGCATTTGGGCCCATGTATAGTGCATTGGGATTCTTGTTGGGCACTTTTAGGTACAACACACAGTCACCAGCCACTCAGAATGTACTGGGAACAAGTTACAGCCAAATGTCACCAATGTGCTTCACTCAGCCTGGAAAGGCTATTTAGACCAATGATATTTTTAAGAAAGTGGGTGTCAGTTTAGTCATAAGGAAGGCCTTTGGGCTCATGTATTGTGGATTGGGCTTCTATTTGGCCACTTTTAGCCAAGTCACACAGTCAGCAGCCACTTAGACTGTACTGGGAACAAGTTACAGTTAAACGTCACCAAAGTGCTTCTCTCAGCCTGAAAAGGCTATTTTGACCAATGATCTTTTTAAGAAAATAAGTGTCAGTTTTGTCATAAGGAAGGCATTTGGGCCCATGTATAGTGCATTGGGATTCTATTTGGGCACTTTTAGGTTATACACACAGTCACCAGCCACTCAGAATGTACTGGGAACAAGTTACAGCCAAATGTCACCAAAGTGCTTCACTCAGCCTGAAAAGGCTATATAGACCCATGATATTTTTAAGAAAGTGGGTGTCAGTTTAGTCATAAGGAAGGCCTTTGGGATCATGTATTGTGGATTGGGCTTCTATTTGGCCACTTTTAGCCAAGTCACACAGTCAGCAGCCACTTAGACTGTACTTGGAACAAGTTACAGTTAAACGTCACCAAAGTGCTTCTCTCAGCCTGAAAAGGCTATTTTGACCAATGATTTTTTTTAAAGAAAATGAGTGTCAGTTTTGTCATAAGGAAGGCATTTGGGCCCATGTATAGTGCATTGGGAATCTATTTGGGCACTTTTAGGTACAACACACAGTCACCAGCCACTCAGAATGTACTGGGAACAAGTTACAGCCAAAAGTCACCAAAGTGCTTCTCTCAGCCTGAAAAGGCTATTTAGACCCATGATATTTTTAAGAAAGTGGGTGTCAGTTTAGTCATAAGGAAGGCCTTTGGGCTCATGTATTGTGGATTGGGCTTCTATTTGGCCACTTTTAACCAAGTCACACAGTCAGCAGCCACTTAGACTGTACTGGGAACAAGTTACAGTGAAACGTCACCAAAGTGCTTCTCTCAGCCTGAAAAGGCTATTTTGACCAATGATTTTTTTAAGAAAATGAGTGTCAGTTTTGTCATAAGGAAGGCATTTGGGCCCATGTATAGTGCATTGGGATTCTATTTGGGCACTTTTAGGTACAACACACAGTCACCAGCCACTCAGAATGTACTGGGAACAAGTTACAGCCAAATGTCACCAAAGTGCTTTTCTCAGCCTGAAAAGGCTATTTAGACCCATGATATTTTTAAGAAAGTGGGTGTCAGTTTAGTCATAAGGAAGGCCTTTGGGCTCATGTATTGTGGATTGGGCTTCTATTTGGCCACTTTTAACCAAGTCACACAGTCAGCAGCCACTTAGACTGTACTGGGAACAAGTTACAGTGAAACGTTACCGGGAACAAGTTACAGTGAAACGTCACCAAAGTGCTTCTCTCAGCCTGAAAAGGCTATTTTAACCAATGATTTTCTTAAGAAAATGAGTGTCAGTTTTGTCATAAGGAAGGCATTTGGGCCCATGTATAGTGCATTGGGATTCTATTTGGGCACTTTTAGGTCCAACACACAGTCACCAGCCACTCAGAATGTACTGGGAACAAGTTACAGCCAAATGTCACCAAAGTGCTTCTCTCAGCCTGAAAAGGCTATTTAGACCCATGATATTTTTTAAGAAAGTGGGTGTCAGTTTACTCATAAGGAAGGCCTTTAGGCTCATGTATTGTGGATTGGGCTTCTATTTGGCCACTTTTAATCAAGTCACACAGTTAGCAGCCACTTAGACTGTACTGGGAACAAGTTACAGTTAAACGTCACCAAAGTGCTTCTCTCAGCCTGAAAAGGCTATTTTGACCAATGATTTTTTTAAACAAAATGAGTGTCAGTTTTGTCATAAGGAAGGCATTTGGGCCCATGTATAGTGCATTGGGAATCTATTTGGGCACTTTTAGGTACAACACACAGTCACCAGCCACTCAGAATGTACTGGGAACAAGTTACAGCCAAATGTCACCAAAGTGCTTCTCTCAGCCTGAAAAGGCTATTTAGACCCATGATATTTTTAAGAAAGTGGGTGTCAGTTTAGTCATAAGGAAGGCCTTTGGGCTCATGTATTGTGGATTGGGCTTCTATTTGGCCACTTTTAGCCAAGTCACACAGTCAGCAGCCACTTAGACTGTACTGGGAACAAGTTACAGTTAAACGTCACCAAAGTGCTTCTCTCAGCCTGAAAAGGCTATTTTGACCAATGATCTTTTTAAGAAAATAAGTGTCAGTTTTGTCATAAGGAAGGCATTTGGGCCCATGTATAGTGCATTGGGATTCTATTTGGGCACTTTTAGGTACAACACACAGTCACCAGCCACTCAGAATGTACTGGGAACAAGTTACAGCCAAATGTCACCAAAGTGCTTTTCTCAGCCTGAAAAGGCTATTTAGACCCATGATATTTTTAAGAAAGTGGGTGTCAGTTTAGTCATAAGGAAGGCCTTTGGGCTCATGTATTGTGGATTGGGCTTCTATTTGGCCACTTTTAACCAAGTCACACAGTCAGCAGCCACTTAGACTGTACTGGGAACAAGTTACAGTGAAACGTTACCGGGAACAAGTTACAGTGAAACGTCACCAAAGTGCTTCTCTCAGCCTGAAAAGGCTATTTTGACCAATGATTTTTTTAAGAAAATGAGTGTCAGTTTTGTCATAAGGAAGGCATTTGGGCCCATGTATAGTGCATTGGGATTCTTGTTGGGCACTTTTAGGTACAACACACAGTCACCAGCCACTCAGAATGTACTGGGAACAAGTTACAGCCAAATGTCAACAAAGTGCTTCACTCAGCCTGGAAAGGCTATTTAGACCCATGATATTTTTAAGAAAGTGGGTGTCAGTTTAGTCATAAGGAAGGCCTTTGGGCTCATGTATTGTGGATTGGGCTTCTATTTGGCCACTTTTAGCCAAGTCACACAGTCAGCAGCCACTTAGACTGTACTGGGAACAAGTTACAGTTAAACGTCACCAAAGTGCTTCTCTCAGCCTGAAAAGGCTATTTTGTCCAATGATCTTTTTAAGAAAATAAGTGTCAGTTTTGTCATAAGGAAGGCATTTGGGCCCATGTATAGTGCATTGGGATTCTATTTGGGCACTTTTAGGTACAACACACAGTCACCAGCCACTCAGAATGTACTGGGAACAAGTTACAGCCAAAAGTCACCAAAGTGCTTCACTCAGCCTGAAAAGGCTATTTAGACCCATGATATTTTTAAGAAAGTGGGTGTCAGTTTAGTCATAAGGAAGGCCTTTGGGATCATGTATTGTGGATTGGGCTTCTATTTGGCCACTTTTAGCCAAGTCACACAGTCAGCAGCCACTTAGACTGTACTTGGAACAAGTTACAGTGAAACGTTACCGGGAACAAGTTACAGTGAAACGTCACCAAAGTGCTTCTCTCAGCCTGAAAAGGCTATTTTGACCAATGATTTTTTTAAGAAAATGAGTGTCAGTTTTGTCATAAGGAAGGCATTTGGGCCCATGTATAGTGCATTGGGATTCTTGTTGGGCACTTTTAGGTACAACACACAGTCACCAGCCACTCAGAATGTACTGGGAACAAGTTACAGCCAAATGTCAACAAAGTGCTTCACTCAGCCTGGAAAGGCTATTTAGACCCATGATATTTTTAAGAAAGTGGGTGTCAGTTTAGTCATAAGGAAGGCCTTTGGGCTCATGTATTGTGGATTGGGCTTCTATTTGGCCACTTTTAGCCAAGTCACACAGTCAGCAGCCACTTAGACTGTACTGGGAACAAGTTACAGTTAAACGTCACCAAAGTGCTTCTCTCAGCCTGAAAAGGCTATTTTGTCCAATGATCTTTTTAAGAAAATAAGTGTCAGTTTTGTCATAAGGAAGGCATTTGGGCCCATGTATAGTGCATTGGGATTCTATTTGGGCACTTTTAGGTACAACACACAGTCACCAGCCACTCAGAATGTACTGGGAACAAGTTACAGCCAAAAGTCACCAAAGTGCTTCACTCAGCCTGAAAAGGCTATTTAGACCCATGATATTTTTAAGAAAGTGGGTGTCAGTTTAGTCATAAGGAAGGCCTTTGGGATCATGTATTGTGGATTGGGCTTCTATTTGGCCACTTTTAGCCAAGTCACACAGTCAGCAGCCACTTAGACTGTACTTGGAACAAGTTACAGTTAAACGTCACCAAAGTGCTTCTCTCAGCCTGAAAAGGCTATTTTGACCAATGATTTTTTTAAAGAAAATGAGTGTCAGTTTTGTCATAAGGAAGGCATTTGGGCCCATGTATAGTGCATTGGGAATCTATTTGGGCACTTTTAGGTACAACACACAGTCACCAGCCACTCAGAATGTACTGGGAACAAGTTACAGCCAAAAGTCACCAAAGTGCTTCTCTCAGCCTGAAAAGGCTATTTAGACCCATGATATTTTTAAGAAAGTGGGTGTCAGTTTAGTCATAAGGAAGGCCTTTGGGCTCATGTATTGTGGATTGGGCTTCTATTTGGCCACTTTTAACCAAGTCACACAGTCAGCAGCCACTTAGACTTTACTGGGAACAAGTTACAGTGAAACGTTACCGGGAACAAGTTACAGTGAAACGTCACCAAAGTGCTTCTCTCAGCCTGAAAAGGCTATTTTGACCAATGATTTTTTTAAGAAAATGAGTGTCAGTTTTGTCATAAGGAAGGCATTTGGGCCCATGTATAGTGCATTGGGATTCTTGTTGGGCACTTTTAGGTACAACACACAGTCACCAGCCACTCAGAATGTACTGGGAACAAGTTACAGCCAAATGTCACCAAAGTGCTTCACTCAGCCTGGAAAGGCTATTTAGACCAATGATATTTTTAAGAAAGTGGGTGTCAGTTTAGTCATAAGGAAGGCCTTTGGGCTCATGTATTGTGGATTGGGCTTCTATTTGGCCACTTTTAGCCAAGTCACACAGTCAGCAGCCACTTAGACTGTACTGGGAACAAGTTACAGTTAAACGTCACCAAAGTGCTTCTCTCAGCCTGAAAAGGCTATTTTGACCAATGATCTTTTTAAGAAAATAAGTGTCAGTTTTGTCATAAGGAAGGCATTTGGGCCCATGTATAGTGCATTGGGATTCTATTTGGGCACTTTTAGGTACAACACACAGTCACCAGCCACTCAGAATGTACTGGGAACAAGTTACAGCCAAATGTCACCAAAGTGCTTCACTCAGCCTGAAAAGGCTATATAGACCCATGATATTTTTAAGAAAGTGGGTGTCAGTTTAGTCATAAGGAAGGCCTTTGGGATCATATATTGTGGATTGGGCTTCTATTTGGCCACTTTTAGCCAAGTCACACAGTCAGCAGCCACTTAGACTGTACTTGGAACAAGTTACAGTTAAACGTCACCAAAGTGCTTCTCTCAGCCTGAAAAGGCTATTTTGACCAATGATTTTTTTAAAGAAAATGAGTGTCAGTTTTGTCATAAGGAAGGCATTTGGGCCCATGTAGAGTGCATTGGGATTCTATTTCGGCAATTTTAGGTACAACACACAGTCACCAGCCACTCAGAATGTACTGGGAACAAGTTACAGCCAAATGTCACCAAAGTGCTTTTCTCAGCCTGAAAAGGCTATTTAGACCCATGATATTTTTAAGAAAGTGGGTGTCAGTTTAGTCATAAGGAAGGCCTTTGGGCTCATGTATTGTGGATTGGGCTTCTATTTGGCCACTTTTAACCAAGTCACACAGTCAGCAGCCACTTAGACTGTACTGGGAACAAGTTACAGTGAAACGTTACCGGGAACAAGTTACAGTGAAACGTCACCAAAGTGCTTCTCTCAGCCTGAAAAGGCTATTTTGACCAATGATTTTCTTAAGAAAATGAGTGTCAGTTTTGTCATAAGGAAGGCATTTGGGCCCATGTATAGTGCATTGGGATTCTATTTGGGCACTTTTAGGTCCAACACACAGTCACCAGCCACTCAGAATGTACTGGGAACAAGTTACAGCCAAATGTCACCAAAGTGCTTCTCTCAGCCTGAAAAGGCTATTTAGACCCATGATATTTTTTAAGAAAGTGGGTGTCAGTTTACTCATAAGGAAGGCCTTTAGGCTCATGTATTGTGGATTGGGCTTCTATTTGGCCACTTTTAATCAAGTCACACAGTCAGCAGCCACTTAGACTGTACTGGGAACAAGTTACAGTTAAACGTCACCAAAGTGCTTCTCTCAGCCTGAAAAGGCTATTTTGACCAATGATTTTTAAAAAAAAAATGAGTGTCAGTTTTGTCATAAGGAAGGCCTTTGGGCTCATGTATTGTGGATTGGGCTTCTATTTGGCCACTTTTAACCAAGTCACACAGTCAGCAGCCACTTAGACTTTACTGGGAACAAGTTACAGTGAAACGTTACCGGGAACAAGTTACAGTGAAACGTCACCAAAGTGCTTCTCTCAGCCTGAAAAGGCTATTTTGACCAATGATTTTTTTAAGAAAATGAGTGTCAGTTTTGTCATAAGGAAGGCATTTGGGCCCATGTATAGTGCATTGGGATTCTTGTTGGGCACTTTTAGGTACAACACACAGTCACCAGCCACTCAGAATGTACTGGGAACAAGTTACAGCCAAATGTCACCAAAGTGCTTCACTCAGCCTGGAAAGGCTATTTAGACCAATGATATTTTTAAGAAAGTGGGTGTCAGTTTAGTCATAAGGAAGGCCTTTGGGCTCATGTATTGTGGATTGGGCTTCTATTTGGCCACTTTTAGCCAAGTCACACAGTCAGCAGCCACTTAGACTGTACTGGGAACAAGTTACAGTTAAACGTCACCAAAGTGCTTCTCTCAGCCTGAAAAGGCTATTTTGACCAATGATCTTTTTAAGAAAATAAGTGTCAGTTTTGTCATAAGGAAGGCATTTGGGCCCATGTATAGTGCATTGGGATTCTATTTGGGCACTTTTAGGTACAACACACAGTCACCAGCCACTCAGAATGTACTGGGAACAAGTTACAGCCAAATGTCACCAAAGTGCTTCACTCAGCCTGAAAAGGCTATATAGACCCATGATATTTTTAAGAAAGTGGGTGTCAGTTTAGTCATAAGGAAGGCCTTTGGGATCATATATTGTGGATTGGGCTTCTATTTGGCCACTTTTAGCCAAGTCACACAGTCAGCAGCCACTTAGACTGTACTTGGAACAAGTTACAGTTAAACGTCACCAAAGTGCTTCTCTCAGCCTGAAAAGGCTATTTTGACCAATGATTTTTTTAAAGAAAATGAGTGTCAGTTTTGTCATAAGGAAGGCATTTGGGCCCATGTAGAGTGCATTGGGATTCTATTTCGGCAATTTTAGGTACAACACACAGTCACCAGCCACTCAGAATGTACTGGGAACAAGTTACAGCCAAATGTCACCAAAGTGCTTTTCTCAGCCTGAAAAGGCTATTTAGACCCATGATATTTTTAAGAAAGTGGGTGTCAGTTTAGTCATAAGGAAGGCCTTTGGGCTCATGTATTGTGGATTGGGCTTCTATTTGGCCACTTTTAACCAAGTCACACAGTCAGCAGCCACTTAGACTGTACTGGGAACAAGTTACAGTGAAACGTTACCGGGAACAAGTTACAGTGAAACGTCACCAAAGTGCTTCTCTCAGCCTGAAAAGGCTATTTTGACCAATGATTTTCTTAAGAAAATGAGTGTCAGTTTTGTCATAAGGAAGGCATTTGGGCCCATGTATAGTGCATTGGGATTCTATTTGGGCACTTTTAGGTCCAACACACAGTCACCAGCCACTCAGAATGTACTGGGAACAAGTTACAGCCAAATGTCACCAAAGTGCTTCTCTCAGCCTGAAAAGGCTATTTAGACCCATGATATTTTTTAAGAAAGTGGGTGTCAGTTTACTCATAAGGAAGGCCTTTAGGCTCATGTATTGTGGATTGGGCTTCTATTTGGCCACTTTTAATCAAGTCACACAGTCAGCAGCCACTTAGACTGTACTGGGAACAAGTTACAGTTAAACGTCACCAAAGTGCTTCTCTCAGCCTGAAAAGGCTATTTTGACCAATGATTTTTTTAAAAAAAATGAGTGTCAGTTTTGTCATAAGGAAGGCATTTGGGCCCATGTATAGTGCATTGGGAATCTATTTGGGCACTTTTAGGTACAACACACAGTCACCAGCCACTCAGAATGTACTGGGAACAAGTTACAGCCAAAAGTCACCAAAGTGCTTCTCTCAGCCTGAAAAGGCTATTTAGACCCATGATATTTTTAAGAAAGTGGGTGTCAGTTTAGTCATAAGGAAGGCATTTGGGCCCATGTTTAGTGCATTGGGAATCTATTTGGCCACTTTTAACCAAGTCACACAGTCAGCAGCCACTTAGACTGTACTGGGAACAAGTTACAGTGAAACGTCACCAAAGTGCTTCTCTCAGCCTGAAAAGGCTATTTTGACCAATGATTTTTTTAAGAAAATGAGTGTCAGTTTTGTCATAAGGAAGGCATTTGGGCTCATGTATTGTGGATTGGGCTTCTATTTGGCCACTTTTAACCAAGTCACACAGTCAGCAGCCACTTAGACTGTACTGGGAACAAGTTACAGTGAAACGTTACCGGGAACAAGTTACAGTGAAACGTCACCAAAGTGCTTCTCTCAGCCTGAAAAGGCTATTTTGACCAATGATTTTTTTAAGAAAATGAGTGTCAGTTTTGTCATAAGGAAGGCATTTGGGCCCATGTATAGTGCATTGGGATTCTTGTTGGGCACTTTTAGGTACAACACACAGTCACCAGCCACTCAGAATGTACTGGAAACAAGTTACAGCCAAATGTCACCAAAGTGCTTCACTCAGCCTGGAAAGGCTATTTAGACCCATGATATTTTTAAGAAAGTGGGTGTCAGTTTAGTCATAAGGAAGGCCTTTGGGCTCATGTATTGTGGATTGGGCTTCTATTTGGCCACTTTTAACCAAGTCACACAGTCAGCAGCCACTTAGACTTTACTGGGAACAAGTTACAGTGAAACGTTACCGGGAACAAGTTACAGTGAAACGTCACCAAAGTGCTTCTCTCAGCCTGAAAAGGCTATTTTGACCAATGATTTTTTTAAGAAAATGAGTGTCAGTTTTGTCATAAGGAAGGCATTTGGGCCCATGTATAGTGCATTGGGATTCTTGTTGGGCACTTTTAGGTACAACACACAGTCACCAGCCACTCAGAATGTACTGGGAACAAGTTACAGCCAAATGTCACCAAAGTGCTTCACTCAGCCTGGAAAGGCTATTTAGACCAATGATATTTTTAAGAAAGTGGGTGTCAGTTTAGTCATAAGGAAGGCCTTTGGGCTCATGTATTGTGGATTGGGCTTCTATTTGGCCACTTTTAGCCAAGTCACACAGTCAGCAGCCACTTAGACTGTACTGGGAACAAGTTACAGTGAAACGTTACCGGGAACAAGTTACAGTGAAACGTCACCAAAGTGCTTCTCTCAGCCTGAAAAGGCTATTTTGACCAATGATTTTTTTAAGAAAATGAGTGTCAGTTTTGTCATAAGGAAGGCATTTGGGCTCATGTATTGTGGATTGGGCTTCTATTTGGCCACTTTTAACCAAGTCACACAGTCAGCAGCCACTTAGACTGTACTGGGAACAAGTTACAGTGAAACGTTACCGGGAACAAGTTACAGTGAAACGTCACCAAAGTGCTTCTCTCAGCCTGAAAAGGCTATTTTGACCAATGATTTTTTTAAGAAAATGAGTGTCAGTTTTGTCATAAGGAAGGCATTTGGGCCCATGTATAGTGCATTGGGATTCTTGTTGGGCACTTTTAGGTACAACACACAGTCACCAGCCACTCAGAATGTACTGGAAACAAGTTACAGCCAAATGTCACCAAAGTGCTTCACTCAGCCTGGAAAGGCTATTTAGACCCATGATATTTATAAGAAAGTGGGTGTCAGTTTAGTCATAAGGAAGGCCTTTGGGCTCATGTATTGTGGATTGGGCTTCTATTTGGCCACTTTTAACCAAGTCACACAGTCAGCAGCCACTTAGACTTTACTGGGAACAAGTTACAGTGAAACGTTACCGGGAACAAGTTACAGTGAAACGTCACCAAAGTGCTTCTCTCAGCCTGAAAAGGCTATTTTGACCAATGATTTTTTAAAGAAAATGAGTGTCAGTTTTGTCATAAGGAAGGCATTTGGGCCCATGTATAGTGCATTGGGATTCTTGTTGGGCACTTTTAGGTACAACACACAGTCACCAGCCACTCAGAATGTACTGGGAACAAGTTACAGCCAAATGTCACCAAAGTGCTTCACTCAGCCTGGAAAGGCTATTTAGACCAATGATATTTTTAAGAAAGTGGGTGTCAGTTTAGTCATAAGGAAGGCCTTTGGGCTCATGTATTGTGGATTGGGCTTCTATTTGGCCACTTTTAGCCAAGTCACACAGTCAGCAGCCACTTAGACTGTACTGGGAACAAGTTACAGTGAAACGTTACCGGGAACAAGTTACAGTGAAACGTCACCAAAGTGCTTCTCTCAGCCTGAAAAGGCTATTTTGACCAATGATCTTTTTAAGAAAATAAGTGTCAGTTTTGTCATAAGGAAGGCATTTGGGCCCATGTATAGTGCATTGGGATTCTATTTGGGCACTTTTAGGTACAACACACAGTCACCAGCCACTCAGAATGTACTGGGAACAAGTTACAGCCAAATGTCACCAAAGTGCTTCACTCAGCCTGAAAAGGCTATATAGACCCATGATATTTTTAAGAAAGTGGGTGTCAGTTTAGTCATAAGGAAGGCCTTTGGGATCATATATTGTGGATTGGGCTTCTATTTGGCCACTTTTAGCCAAGTCACACAGTCAGCAGCCACTTAGACTGTACTTGGAACAAGTTACAGTTAAACGTCACCAAAGTGCTTCTCTCAGCCTGAAAAGGCTATTTTGACCAATGATTTTTTTAAAGAAAATGAGTGTCAGTTTTGTCATAAGGAAGGCATTTGGGCCCATGTAGAGTGCATTGGGATTCTATTTCGGCAATTTTAGGTACAACACACAGTCACCAGCCACTCAGAATGTACTGGGAACAAGTTACAGCCAAATGTCACCAAAGTGCTTTTCTCAGCCTGAAAAGGCTATTTAGACCCATGATATTTTTAAGAAAGTGGGTGTCAGTTTAGTCATAAGGAAGGCCTTTGGGCTCATGTATTGTGGATTGGGCTTCTATTTGGCCACTTTTAACCAAGTCACACAGTCAGCAGCCACTTAGACTGTACTGGGAACAAGTTACAGTGAAACGTTACCGGGAACAAGTTACAGTGAAACGTCACCAAAGTGCTTCTCTCAGCCTGAAAAGGCTATTTTGACCAATGATTTTCTTAAGAAAATGAGTGTCAGTTTTGTCATAAGGAAGGCATTTGGGCCCATGTATAGTGCATTGGGATTCTATTTGGGCACTTTTAGGTCCAACACACAGTCACCAGCCACTCAGAATGTACTGGGAACAAGTTACAGCCAAATGTCACCAAAGTGCTTCTCTCAGCCTGAAAAGGCTATTTAGACCCATGATATTTTTTAAGAAAGTGGGTGTCAGTTTACTCATAAGGAAGGCCTTTAGGCTCATGTATTGTGGATTGGGCTTCTATTTGGCCACTTTTAATCAAGTCACACAGTCAGCAGCCACTTAGACTGTACTGGGAACAAGTTACAGTTAAACGTCACCAAAGTGCTTCTCTCAGCCTGAAAAGGCTATTTTGACCAATGATTTTTAAAAAAAAAATGAGTGTCAGTTTTGTCATAAGGAAGGCATTTGGGCCCATGTATAGTGCATTGGGAATCTATTTGGGCACTTTTAGGTACAACACACAGTCACCAGCCACTCAGAATGTACTGGGAACAAGTTACAGCCAAAAGTCACCAAAGTGCTTCTCTCAGCCTGAAAAGGCTATTTAGACCCATGATATTTTTAAGAAAGTGGGTGTCAGTTTAGTCATAAGGAAGGCATTTGGGCCCATGTTTAGTGCATTGGGAATCTATTTGGCCACTTTTAACCAAGTCACACAGTCAGCAGCCACTTAGACTGTACTGGGAACAAGTTACAGTGAAACGTCACCAAAGTGCTTCTCTCAGCCTGAAAAGGCTATTTTGACCAATGATTTTTTTAAGAAAATGAGTGTCAGTTTTGTCATAAGGAAGGCATTTGGGCTCATGTATTGTGGATTGGGCTTCTATTTGGCCACTTTTAACCAAGTCACACAGTCAGCAGCCACTTAGACTGTACTGGGAACAAGTTACAGTGAAACGTTACCGGGAACAAGTTACAGTGAAACGTCACCAAAGTGCTTCTCTCAGCCTGAAAAGGCTATTTTGACCAATGATTTTTTTAAGAAAATGAGTGTCAGTTTTGTCATAAGGAAGGCATTTGGGCCCATGTATAGTGCATTGGGATTCTTGTTGGGCACTTTTAGGTACAACACACAGTCACCAGCCACTCAGAATGTACTGGAAACAAGTTACAGCCAAATGTCACCAAAGTGCTTCACTCAGCCTGGAAAGGCTATTTAGACCCATGATATTTTTAAGAAAGTGGGTGTCAGTTTAGTCATAAGGAAGGCCTTTGGGCTCATGTATTGTGGATTGGGCTTCTATTTGGCCACTTTTAACCAAGTCACACAGTCAGCAGCCACTTAGACTTTACTGGGAACAAGTTACAGTGAAACGTTACCGGGAACAAGTTACAGTGAAACGTCACCAAAGTGCTTCTCTCAGCCTGAAAAGGCTATTTTGACCAATGATTTTTTTAAGAAAATGAGTGTCAGTTTTGTCATAAGGAAGGCATTTGGGCCCATGTATAGTGCATTGGGATTCTTGTTGGGCACTTTTAGGTACAACACACAGTCACCAGCCACTCAGAATGTACTGGGAACAAGTTACAGCCAAATGTCACCAAAGTGCTTCACTCAGCCTGGAAAGGCTATTTAGACCAATGATATTTTTAAGAAAGTGGGTGTCAGTTTAGTCATAAGGAAGGCCTTTGGGCTCATGTATTGTGGATTGGGCTTCTATTTGGCCACTTTTAGCCAAGTCACACAGTCAGCAGCCACTTAGACTGTACTGGGAACAAGTTACAGTGAAACGTTACCGGGAACAAGTTACAGTGAAACGTCACCAAAGTGCTTCTCTCAGCCTGAAAAGGCTATTTTGACCAATGATTTTTTTAAGAAAATGAGTGTCAGTTTTGTCATAAGGAAGGCATTTGGGCCCATGTATAGTGCATTGGGATTCTTGTTGGGCACTTTTAGGTACAACACACAGTCACCAGCCACTCAGAATGTACTGGAAACAAGTTACAGCCAAATGTCACCAAAGTGCTTCACTCAGGCTGGAAAGGCTATTTAGACCCATGATATTTTTAAGAAAGTGGGTGTCAGTTTAGTCATAAGGAAGGCCTTTGGGCTCATGTATTGTGGATTGGGCTTCTATTTGGCCACTTTTAACCAAGTCACACAGTCAGCAGCCACTTAGACTTTACTGGGAACAAGTTACAGTGAAACGTTACCGGGAACAAGTTACAGTGAAACGTCACCAAAGTGCTTCTCTCAGCCTGAAAAGGCTATTTTGACCAATGATTTTTTTAAGAAAATGAGTGTCAGTTTTGTCATAAGGAAGGCATTTGGGCCCATGTATAGTGCATTGGGATTCTTGTTGGGCACTTTTAGGTACAACACACAGTCACCAGCCACTCAGAATGTACTGGGAACAAGTTACAGCCAAATGTCACCAAAGTGCTTCACTCAGCCTGGAAAGGCTATTTAGACCAATGATATTTTTAAGAAAGTGGGTGTCAGTTTAGTCATAAGGAAGGCCTTTGGGCTCATGTATTGTGGATTGGGCTTCTATTTGGCCACTTTTAGCCAAGTCACACAGTCAGCAGCCACTTAGACTGTACTGGGAACAAGTTACAGTTAAACGTCACCAAAGTGCTTCTCTCAGCCTGAAAAGGCTATTTTGACCAATGATCTTTTTAAGAAAATAAGTGTCAGTTTTGTCATAAGGAAGGCATTTGGGCCCATGTATAGTGCATTGGGATTCTATTTGGGCACTTTTAGGTACAACACACAGTCACCAGCCACTCAGAATGTACTGGGAACAAGTTACAGCCAAATGTCACCAAAGTGCTTCACTCAGCCTGAAAAGGCTATATAGACCCATGATATTTTTAAGAAAGTGGGTGTCAGTTTAGTCATAAGGAAGGCCTTTGGGATCATGTATTGTGGATTGGGCTTCTATTTGGCCACTTTTAGCCAAGTCACACAGTCAGCAGCCACTTAGACTGTACTTGGAACAAGTTACAGTTAAACGTCACCAAAGTGCTTCTCTCAGCCTGAAAAGGCTATTTTGACCAATGATTTTTTTAAAGAAAATGAGTGTCAGTTTTGTCATAAGGAAGGCATTTGGGCCCATGTATAGTGCATTGGGAATCTATTTGGGCACTTTTAGGTACAACACACAGTCACCAGCCACTCAGAATGTACTGGGAACAAGTTACAGCCAAATGTCACCAAAGTGCTTTTCTCAGCCTGAAAAGGCTATTTAGACCCATGATATTTTTAAGAAAGTGGGTGTCAGTTTAGTCATAAGGAAGGCCTTTGGGCTCATGTATTGTGGATTGGGCTTCTATTTGGCCACTTTTAACCAAGTCACACAGTCAGCAGCCACTTAGACTGTACTGGGAACAAGTTACAGTGAAACGTTACCGGGAACAAGTTACAGTGAAACGTCACCAAAGTGCTTCTCTCAGCCTGAAAAGGCTATTTTGACCAATGATTTTCTTAAGAAAATGAGTGTCAGTTTTGTCATAAGGAAGGCATTTGGGCCCATGTATAGTGCATTGGGATTCTATTTGGGCACTTTTAGGTCCAACACACAGTCACCAGCCACTCAGAATGTACTGGGAACAAGTTACAGCCAAATGTCACCAAAGTGCTTCTCTCAGCCTGAAAAGGCTATTTAGACCCATGATATTTTTTAAGAAAGTGGGTGTCAGTTTACTCATAAGGAAGGCCTTTAGGCTCATGTATTGTGGATTGGGCTTCTATTTGGCCACTTTTAATCAAGTCACACAGTCAGCAGCCACTTAGACTGTACTGGGAACAAGTTACAGTTAAACGTCACCAAAGTGCTTCTCTCAGCCTGAAAAGGCTATTTTGACCAATGATTTTTTAAAAAAAAATGAGTGTCAGTTTTGTCATAAGGAAGGCATTTGGGCCCATGTATAGTGCATTGGGAATCTATTTGGGCACTTTTAGGTACAACACACAGTCACCAGCCACTCAGAATGTACTGGGAACAAGTTACAGCCAAAAGTCACCAAAGTGCTTCTCTCAGCCTGAAAAGGCTATTTAGACCCATGATATTTTTAAGAAAGTGGGTGTCAGTTTAGTCATAAGGAAGGCATTTGGGCCCATGTTTAGTGCATTGGGAATCTATTTGGCCACTTTTAACCAAGTCACACAGTCAGCAGCCACTTAGACTGTACTGGGAACAAGTTACAGTGAAACGTCACCAAAGTGCTTCTCTCAGCCTGAAAAGGCTATTTTGACCAATGATTTTTTTAAGAAAATGAGTGTCAGTTTTGTCATAAGGAAGGCATTTGGGCTCATGTATTGTGGATTGGGCTTCTATTTGGCCACTTTTAACCAAGTCACACAGTCAGCAGCCACTTAGACTGTACTGGGAACAAGTTACAGTGAAACGTTACCGGGAACAAGTTACAGTGAAACGTCACCAAAGTGCTTCTCTCAGCCTGAAAAGGCTATTTTGACCAATGATTTTTTTAAGAAAATGAGTGTCAGTTTTGTCATAAGGAAGGCATTTGGGCCCATGTATAGTGCATTGGGATTCTTGTTGGGCACTTTTAGGTACAACACACAGTCACCAGCCACTCAGAATGTACTGGAAACAAGTTACAGCCAAATGTCACCAAAGTGCTTCACTCAGCCTGGAAAGGCTATTTAGACCCATGATATTTTTAAGAAAGTGGGTGTCAGTTTAGTCATAAGGAAGGCCTTTGGGCTCATGTATTGTGGATTGGGCTTCTATTTGGCCACTTTTAACCAAGTCACACAGTCAGCAGCCACTTAGACTGTACTGGGAACAAGTTACAGTGAAACGTTACCGGGAACAAGTTACAGTGAAACGTCACCAAAGTGCTTCTCTCAGCCTGAAAAGGCTATTTTGACCAATGATTTTCTTAAGAAAATGAGTGTCAGTTTTGTCATAAGGAAGGCATTTGGGCCCATGTATAGTGCATTGGGATTCTATTTGGGCACTTTTAGGTCCAACACACAGTCACCAGCCACTCAGAATGTACTGGGAACAAGTTACAGCCAAATGTCACCAAAGTGCTTCTCTCAGCCTGAAAAGGCTATTTAGACCCATGATATTTTTTAAGAAAGTGGGTGTCAGTTTACTCATAAGGAAGGCCTTTAGGCTCATGTATTGTGGATTGGGCTTCTATTTGGCCACTTTTAATCAAGTCACACAGTCAGCAGCCACTTAGACTGTACTGGGAACAAGTTACAGTTAAACGTCACCAAAGTGCTTCTCTCAGCCTGAAAAGGCTATTTTGACCAATGATTTTTTTAAAGAAAATGAGTGTCAGTTTTGTCATAAGGAAGGCATTTGGGCCCATTTATAGTGCATTGGGAATCTATTTGGGCACTTTTAGGTACAACACACAGTCACCAGCCACTCAGAATGTACTGGGAACAAGTTACAGCCAAATGTCACCAAAGTGCTTCACTCAGCCTGAAAAGGCTATATAGACCCATGATATTTTTAAGAAAGTGGGTGTCAGTTTAGTCATAAGGAAGGCCTTTGGGATCATGTATTGTGGATTGGGCTTCTATTTGGCCACTTTTAGCCAAGTCACACAGTCAGCAGCCACTTAGACTGTACTTGGAAGAAGTTACAGTGAAACGTCACCAAAGTGCTTCTCTCAGCCTGAAAAGGCTATTTTGACCAATGATTTTTTTAAAGAAAATGAGTGTCAGTTTTGTCATAAGGAAGGCATTTGGGCCCATGTATAGTGCATTGGGAATCTATTTGGGCACTTTTAGGTACAACACACAGTCACCAGCCACTCAGAATGTACTGGGAACAAGTTACAGCCAAATGTCACCAAAGTGCTTTTCTCAGCCTGAAAAGGCTATTTAGACCCATGATATTTTTAAGAAAGTGGGTGTCAGTTTAGTCATAAGGAAGGCCTTTGGGCTCATGTATTGTGGATTGGGCTTCTATTTGGCCACTTTTAACCAAGTCACACAGTCAGCAGCCACTTAGACTGTACTGGGAACAAGTTACAGTGAAACGTTACCGGGAACAAGTTACAGTGAAACGTCACCAAAGTGCTTCTCTCAGCCTGAAAAGGCTATTTTGACCAATGATTTTCTTAAGAAAATGAGTGTCAGTTTTGTCATAAGGAAGGCATTTGGGCCCATGTATAGTGCATTGGGATTCTATTTGGGCACTTTTAGGTCCAACACACAGTCACCAGCCACTCAGAATGTACTGGGAACAAGTTACAGCCAAATGTCACCAAAGTGCTTCTCTCAGCCTGAAAAGGCTATTTAGACCCATGATATTTTTTAAGAAAGTGGGTGTCAGTTTACTCATAAGGAAGGCCTTTAGGCTCATGTATTGTGGATTGGGCTTCTATTTGGCCACTTTTAATCAAGTCACACAGTCAGCAGCCACTTAGACTGTACTGGGAACAAGTTACAGTTAAACGTCACCAAAGTGCTTCTCTCAGCCTGAAAAGGCTATTTTGACCAATGATTTTTTTAAAGAAAATGAGTGTCAGTTTTGTCATAAGGAAGGCATTTGGGCCCATGTATAGTGCATTGGGAATCTATTTGGGCACTTTTAGGTACAACACACAGTCACCAGCCACTCAGAATGTACTGGGAACAAGTTACAGCCAAAAGTCACCAAAGTGCTTCTCTCAGCCTGAAAAGGCTATTTAGACCCATGATATTTTTAAGAAAGTGGGTGTCAGTTTAGTCATAAGGAAGGCATTTGGGCCCATGTTTAGTGCATTGGGAATCTATTTGGCCACTTTTAACCAAGTCACACAGTCAGCAGCCACTTAGACTGTACTGGGAACAAGTTACAGTGAAACGTCACCAAAGTGCTTCTCTCAGCCTGAAAAGGCTATTTTGACCAATGATTTTTTTAAGAAAATGAGTGTCAGTTTTGTCATAAGGAAGGCATTTGGGCCCATGTATAGTGCATTGGGATTCTTGTTGGGCACTTTTAGGTACAACACACAGTCACCAGCCACTCAGAATGTACTGGGAACAAGTTACAGCCAAATGTCACCAAAGTGCTTTTCTCAGCCTTAAAAGGCTATTTAGACCCATGATATTTTTAAGAAAGTGGGTGTCAGTTTAGTCATAAGGAAGGCCTTTGGGCTCATGTATTGTGGATTGGGCTTCTATTTGGCCACTTTTAACCAAGTCACACAGTCAGCAGCCACTTAGACTGTACTGGGAACAAGTTACAGTGAAACGTTACCGGGAACAAGTTACAGTGAAACGTCACCAAAGTGCTTCTCTCAGCCTGAAAAGGCTATTTTGACCAATGATTTTTTTAAGAAAATGAGTGTCAGTTTTGTCATAAGGAAGGCATTTGGGCCCATGTATAGTGCATTGGGATTCTTGTTGGGCACTTTTAGGTACAACACACAGTCACCATTCACTCAGAATGTACTGGAAACAAGTTACAGCCAAATGTCACCAAAGTGCTTCACTCAGCCTGGAAAGGCTATTTAGACCCATGATATTTTTAAGAAAGTGGGTGTCAGTTTAGTCATAAGGAAGGCCTTTGGGCTCATGTATTGTGGATTGGGCTTCTATTTGGCCACTTTTAACCAAGTCACACAGTCAGCAGCCACTTAGACTTTACTGGGAACAAGTTACAGTGAAACGTTACCGGGAACAAGTTACAGTGAAACGTCACCAAAGTGCTTCTCTCAGCCTGAAAAGGCTATTTTGACCAATGATTTTTTTAAGAAAATGAGTGTCAGTTTTGTCATAAGGAAGGCATTTGGGCCCATGTATAGTGCATTGGGATTCTTGTTGGGCACTTTTAGGTACAACACACAGTCACCAGCCACTCAGAATGTACTGGGAACAAGTTACAGCCAAATGTCACCAAAGTGCTTCACTCAGCCTGGAAAGGCTATTTAGACCAATGATATTTTTAAGAAAGTGGGTGTCAGTTTAGTCATAAGGAAGGCCTTTGGGCTCATGTATTGTGGATTGGGCTTCTATTTGGCCACTTTTAACCAAGTCACACAGTCAGCAGCCACTTAGACTGTACTGGGAACAAGTTACAGTGAAACGTTACCGGGAACAAGTTACAGTGAAACGTCACCAAAGTGCTTCTCTCAGCCTGAAAAGGCTATTTTAACCAATGATTTTCTTAAGAAAATGAGTGTCAGTTTTGTCATAAGGAAGGCATTTGGGCCCATGTATAGTGCATTGGGATTCTATTTGGGCACTTTTAGGTACAACACACAGTCACCAGCCACTCAGAATGTACTGGGAACAAGTTACAGCCAAATGTCACCAAAGTGCTTCTCTCAGCCTGAAAAGGCTATTTAGATCCATGATATTTTTTAAGAAAGTGGGTGTCAGTTTACTCATAAGGAAGGCCTTTAGGCTCATGTATTGTGGATTGGGCTTCTATTTGGCCACTTTTAATCAAGTCACACAGTCAGCAGCCACTTAGACTGTACTGGGAACAAGTTACAGTTAAACGTCACCAAAGTGCTTCTCTCAGCCTGAAAAGGCTATTTTGACCAATGATTTTTTTAAACAAAATGAGTGTCAGTTTTGTCATAAGGAAGGCATTTGGGCCCATGTATAGTGCATTGGGAATCTATTTGGGCACTTTTAGGTACAACACACAGTCACCAGCCACTCAGAATGTACTGGGAACAAGTTACAGCCAAAAGTCACCAAAGTGCTTCTCTCAGCCTGAAAAGGCTATTTAGACCCATGATATTTTTAAGAAAGTGGGTGTCAGTTTAGTCATAAGGAAGGCCTTTGGGCTCATGTATTGTGGATTGGGCTTCTATTTGGCCACTTTTAGCCAAGTCACACAGTCAGCAGCCACTTAGACTGTACTGGGAACAAGTTACAGTTAAACGTCACCAAAGTGCTTCTCTCAGCCTGAAAAGGCTATTTTGACCAATGATCTTTTTAAGAAAATAAGTGTCAGTTTTGTCATAAGGAAGGCATTTGGGCCCATGTATAGTGCATTGGGATTCTATTTGGGCACTTTTAGGTACAACACACAGTCACCAGCCACTCAGAATGTACTGGGAACAAGTTACAGCCAAATGTCACCAAAGTGCTTTTCTCAGCCTGAAAAGGCTATTTAGACCCATGATATTTTTAAGAAAGTGGGTGTCAGTTTAGTCATAAGGAAGGCCTTTGGGCTCATGTATTGTGGATTGGGCTTCTATTTGGCCACTTTTAACCAAGTCACACAGTCAGCAGCCACTTAGACTGTACTGGGAACAAGTTACAGTGAAACGTTACCGGGAACAAGTTACAGTGAAACGTCACCAAAGTGCTTCTCTCAGCCTGAAAAGGCTATTTTGACCAATGATTTTTTAAAGAAAATGAGTGTCAGTTTTGTCATAAGGAAGGCATTTGGGCCCATGTATAGTGCATTGGGATTCTTGTTGGGCACTTTTAGGTACAACACACAGTCACCAGCCACTCAGAATGTACTGGGAACAAGTTACAGCCAAATGTCAACAAAGTGCTTCACTCAGCCTGGAAAGGCTATTTAGACCCATGATATTTTTAAGAAAGTGGGTGTCAGTTTAGTCATAAGGAAGGCCTTTGGGCTCATGTATTGTGGATTGGGCTTCTATTTGGCCACTTTTAGCCAAGTCACACAGTCAGCAGCCACTTAGACTGTACTGGGAACAAGTTACAGTTAAACGTCACCAAAGTGCTTCTCTCAGCCTGAAAAGGCTATTTTGTCCAATGATCTTTTTAAGAAAATAAGTGTCAGTTTTGTCATAAGGAAGGCATTTGGGCCCATGTATAGTGCATTGGGATTCTATTTGGGCACTTTTAGGTACAACACACAGTCACCAGCCACTCAGAATGTACTGGGAACAAGTTACAGCCAAAAGTCACCAAAGTGCTTCACTCAGCCTGAAAAGGCTATTTAGACCCATGATATTTTTAAGAAAGTGGGTGTCAGTTTAGTCATAAGGAAGGCCTTTGGGATCATGTATTGTGGATTGGGCTTCTATTTGGCCACTTTTAGCCAAGTCACACAGTCAGCAGCCACTTAGACTGTACTTGGAACAAGTTACAGTTAAACGTCACCAAAGTGCTTCTCTCAGCCTGAAAAGGCTATTTTGACCAATGATTTTTTTAAAGAAAATGAGTGTCAGTTTTGTCATAAGGAAGGCATTTGGGCCCATGTATAGTGCATTGGGAATCTATTTGGGCACTTTTAGGTACAACACACAGTCACCAGCCACTCAGAATGTACTGGGAACAAGTTACAGCCAAAAGTCACCAAAGTGCTTCACTCAGCCTGAAAAGGCTATTTAGACCCATGATATTTTTAAGAAAGTGGGTGTCAGTTTAGTCATAAGGAAGGCCTTTGGGCTCATGTATTGTGGATTGGGCTTCTATTTGGCCACTTTTAACCAAGTCACACAGTCAGCAGCCACTTAGACTTTACTGGGAACAAGTTACAGTGAAACGTTACCGGGAACAAGTTACAGTGAAACGTCACCAAAGTGCTTCTCTCAGCCTGAAAAGGCTATTTTGACCAATGATTTTTTTAAGAAAATGAGTGTCAGTTTTGTCATAAGGAAGGCATTTGGGCCCATGTATAGTGCATTGGGATTCTTGTTGGGCACTTTTAGGTACAACACACAGTCACCAGCCACTCAGAATGTACTGGGAACAAGTTACAGCCAAATGTCACCAAAGTGCTTCACTCAGCCTGGAAAGGCTATTTAGACCTATGATATTTTTAAGAAAGTGGGTGTCAGTTTAGTCATAAGGAAGGCCTTTGGGCTCATGTATTGTGGATTGGGCTTCTATTTGGCCACTTTTAGCCAAGTCACACAGTCAGCAGCCACTTAGACTGTACTGGGAACAAGTTACAGTTAAACGTCACCAAAGTGCTTCTCTCAGCCTGAAAAGGCTATTTTGACCAATGATCTTTTTAAGAAAATAAGTGTCAGTTTTGTCATAAGGAAGGCATTTGGGCCCATGTATAGTGCATTGGGATTCTATTTGGGCACTTTTAGGTACAACACACAGTCACCAGCCACTCAGAATGTACTGGGAACAAGTTACAGCCAAATGTCACCAAAGTGCTTCACTCAGCCTGAAAAGGCTATATAGACCCATGATATTTTTAAGAAAGTGGGTGTCAGTTTAGTCATAAGGAAGGCCTTTGGGATCATGTATTGTGGATTGGGCTTCTATTTGGCCACTTTTAGCCAAGTCACACAGTCAGCAGCCACTTAGACTGTACTTGGAACAAGTTACAGTTAAACGTCACCAAAGTGCTTCTCTCAGCCTGAAAAGGCTATTTTGACCAATGATTTTTTTAAAGAAAATGAGTGTCAGTTTTGTCATAAGGAAGGCATTTGGGCCCATGTATAGTGCATTGGGAATCTATTTGGGCACTTTTAGGTACATTACACAGTCACCAGCCACTCAGAATGTACTGGGAACAAGTTACAGCCAAAAGTCACCAAAGTGCTTCTCTCAGCCTGAAAAGGCTATTTAGACCCATGATATTTTTAAGAAAGTGGGTGTCAGTTTGGGCTCATGTATTGTGGATTGGGCTTCTATTTGGCCACTTTTAACCAAGTCACACAGTCAGCAGCCACTTAGACTGTACTGGGAACAAGTTACAGTGAAACGTCACCAAAGTGCTTCTCTCAGCCTGAAAAGGCTATTTTGACCAATGATTTTTTTAAGAAAATGAGTGTCAGTTTTGTCATAAGGAAGGCATTTGGGCCCATGTAGAGTGCATTGGGATTCTATTTCGGCAATTTTAGGTACAACACACAGTCACCAGCCACTCAGAATGTACTGGGAACAAGTTACAGCCAAATGTCACCAAAGTGCTTTTCTCAGCCTGAAAAGGCTATTTAGACCCATGATATTTTTAAGAAAGTGGGTGTCAGTTTAGTCATAAGGAAGGCCTTTGGGCTCATGTATTGTGGATTGGGCTTCTATTTGGCCACTTTTAACCAAGTCACACAGTCAGCAGCCACTTAGACTGTACTGGGAACAAGTTACAGTGAAACGTTACCGGGAACAAGTTACAGTGAAACGTCACCAAAGTGCTTCTCTCAGCCTGAAAAGGCTATTTTGACCAATGATTTTCTTAAGAAAATGAGTGTCAGTTTTGTCATAAGGAAGGCATTTGGGCCCATGTATAGTGCATTGGGATTCTATTTGGGCACTTTTAGGTCCAACACACAGTCACCAGCCACTCAGAATGTACTGGGAACAAGTTACAGCCAAATGTCACCAAAGTGCTTCTCTCAGCCTGAAAAGGCTATTTAGACCCATGATATTTTTTAAGAAAGTGGGTGTCAGTTTACTCATAAGGAAGGCCTTTAGGCTCATGTATTGTGGATTGGGCTTCTATTTGGCCACTTTTAATCAAGTCACACAGTCAGCAGCCACTTAGACTGTACTGGGAACAAGTTACAGTTAAACGTCACCAAAGTGCTTCTCTCAGCCTGAAAAGGCTATTTTGACCAATGATTTTTTTAAAAAAAATGAGTGTCAGTTTTGTCATAAGGAAGGCATTTGGGCCCATGTATAGTGCATTGGGAATCTATTTGGGCACTTTTAGGTACAACACACAGTCACCAGCCACTCAGAATGTACTGGGAACAAGTTACAGCCAAAAGTCACCAAAGTGCTTCTCTCAGCCTGAAAAGGCTATTTAGACCCATGATATTTTTAAGAAAGTGGGTGTCAGTTTAGTCATAAGGAAGGCATTTGGGCCCATGTTTAGTGCATTGGGAATCTATTTGGCCACTTTTAACCAAGTCACACAGTCAGCAGCCACTTAGACTGTACTGGGAACAAGTTACAGTGAAACGTCACCAAAGTGCTTCTCTCAGCCTGAAAAGGCTATTTTGACCAATGATTTTTTTAAGAAAATGAGTGTCAGTTTTGTCATAAGGAAGGCATTTGGGCTCATGTATTGTGGATTGGGCTTCTATTTGGCCACTTTTAACCAAGTCACACAGTCAGCAGCCACTTAGACTGTACTGGGAACAAGTTACAGTGAAACGTTACCGGGAACAAGTTACAGTGAAACGTCACCAAAGTGCTTCTCTCAGCCTGAAAAGGCTATTTTGACCAATGATTTTTTTTAAGAAAATGAGTGTCAGTTTTGTCATAAGGAAGGCATTTGGGCCCATGTATAGTGCATTGGGATTCTTGTTGGGCACTTTTAGGTACAACACACAGTCACCAGCCACTCAGAATGTACTGGAAACAAGTTACAGCCAAATGTCACCAAAGTGCTTCACTCAGCCTGGAAAGGCTATTTAGACCCATGATATTTTTAAGAAAGTGGGTGTCAGTTTAGTCATAAGGAAGGCCTTTGGGCTCATGTATTGTGGATTGGGCTTCTATTTGGCCACTTTTAACCAAGTCACACAGTCAGCAGCCACTTAGACTTTACTGGGAACAAGTTACAGTGAAACGTTACCGGGAACAAGTTACAGTGAAACGTCACCAAAGTGCTTCTCTCAGCCTGAAAAGGCTATTTTGACCAATGATTTTTTTAAGAAAATGAGTGTCAGTTTTGTCATAAGGAAGGCATTTGGGCCCATGTATAGTGCATTGGGATTCTTGTTGGGCACTTTTAGGTACAACACACAGTCACCAGCCACTCAGAATGTACTGGGAACAAGTTACAGCCAAATGTCACCAAAGTGCTTCACTCAGCCTGGAAAGGCTATTTAGACCAATGATATTTTTAAGAAAGTGGGTGTCAGTTTAGTCATAAGGAAGGCCTTTGGGCTCATGTATTGTGGATTGGGCTTCTATTTGGCCACTTTTAGCCAAGTCACACAGTCAGCAGCCACTTAGACTGTACTGGGAACAAGTTACAGTGAAACGTTACCGGGAACAAGTTACAGTGAAACGTCACCAAAGTGCTTCTCTCAGCCTGAAAAGGCTATTTTGACCAATGATGTTTTTAAGAAAATGAGTGTCAGTTTTGTCATAAGGAAGGCATTTGGGCCCATGTATAGTGCATTGGGATTCTTGTTGGGCACTTTTAGGTACAACACACAGTCACCAGCCACTCAGAATGTACTGGAAACAAGTTACAGCCAAATGTCACCAAAGTGCTTCACTCAGGCTGGAAAGGCTATTTAGACCCATGATATTTTTAAGAAAGTGGGTGTCAGTTTAGTCATAAGGAAGGCCTTTGGGCTCATGTATTGTGGATTGGGCTTCTATTTGGCCACTTTTAACCAAGTCACACAGTCAGCAGCCACTTAGACTTTACTGGGAACAAGTTACAGTGAAACGTTACCGGGAACAAGTTACAGTGAAACGTCACCAAAGTGCTTCTCTCAGCCTGAAAAGGCTATTTTGACCAATGATTTTTTTAAGAAAATGAGTGTCAGTTTTGTCATAAGGAAGGCATTTGGGCCCATGTATAGTGCATTGGGATTCTTGTTGGGCACTTTTAGGTACAACACACAGTCACCAGCCACTCAGAATGTACTGGGAACAAGTTACAGCCAAATGTCACCAAAGTGCTTCACTCAGCCTGGAAAGGCTATTTAGACCAATGATATTTTTAAGAAAGTGGGTGTCAGTTTAGTCATAAGGAAGGCCTTTGGGCTCATGTATTGTGGATTGGGCTTCTATTTGGCCACTTTTAGCCAAGTCACACAGTCAGCAGCCACTTAGACTGTACTGGGAACAAGTTACAGTTAAACATCACCAAAGTGCTTCTCTCAGCCTGAAAAGGCTATTTTGACCAATGATCTTTTTAAGAAAATAAGTGTCAGTTTTGTCATAAGGAAGGCATTTGGGCCCATGTATAGTGCATTGGGATTCTATTTGGGCACTTTTAGGTACAACACACAGTCACCAGCCACTCAGAATGTACTGGGAACAAGTTACAGCCAAATGTCACCAAAGTGCTTCACTCAGCCTGAAAAGGCTATATAGACCCATGATATTTTTAAGAAAGTGGGTGTCAGTTTAGTCATAAGGAAGGCCTTTGGGATCATGTATTGTGGATTGGGCTTCTATTTGGCCACTTTTAGCCAAGTCACACAGTCAGCAGCCACTTAGACTGTACTTGGAACAAGTTACAGTTAAACGTCACCAAAGTGCTTCTCTCAGCCTGAAAAGGCTATTTTGACCAATGATTTTTTTAAAGAAAATGAGTGTCAGTTTTGTCATAAGGAAGGCATTTGGGCCCATGTATAGTGCATTGGGAATCTATTTGGGCACTTTTAGGTACAACACACAGTCACCAGCCACTCAGAATGTACTGGGAACAAGTTACAGCCAAATGTCACCAAAGTGCTTTTCTCAGCCTGAAAAGGCTATTTAGACCCATGATATTTTTAAGAAAGTGGGTGTCAGTTTAGTCATAAGGAAGGCCTTTGGGCTCATGTATTGTGGATTGGGCTTCTATTTGGCCACTTTTAACCAAGTCACACAGTCAGCAGCCACTTAGACTGTACTGGGAACAAGTTACAGTGAAACGTTACCGGGAACAAGTTACAGTGAAACGTCACCAAAGTGCTTCTCTCAGCCTGAAAAGGCTATTTTGACCAATGATTTTCTTAAGAAAATGAGTGTCAGTTTTGTCATAAGGAAGGCATTTGGGCCCATGTATAGTGCATTGGGATTCTATTTGGGCACTTTTAGGTCCAACACACAGTCACCAGCCACTCAGAATGTACTGGGAACAAGTTACAGCCAAATGTCACCAAAGTGCTTCACTCAGCCTGAAAAGGCTATATAGACCCATGATATTTTTAAGAAAGTGGGTGTCAGTTTAGTCATAAGGAAGGCCTTTGGGATCATGTATTGTGGATTGGGCTTCTATTTGGCCACTTTTAGCCAAGTCACACAGTCAGCAGCCACTTAGACTGTACTTGGAACAAGTTACAGTTAAACGTCACCAAAGTGCTTCTCTCAGCCTGAAAAGGCTATTTTGACCAATGATTTTTTTAAAGAAAATGAGTGTCAGTTTTGTCATAAGGAAGGCATTTGGGCCCATGTATAGTGCATTGGGAATCTATTTGGGCACTTTTAGGTACAACACACAGTCACCAGCCACTCAGAATGTACTGGGAACAAGTTACAGCCAAATGTCACCAAAGTGCTTTTCTCAGCCTGAAAAGGCTATTTAGACCCATGATATTTTTAAGAAAGTGGGTGTCAGTTTAGTCATAAGGAAGGCCTTTGGGCTCATGTATTGTGGATTGGGCTTCTATTTGGCCACTTTTAACCAAGTCACACAGTCAGCAGCCACTTAGACTGTACTGGGAACAAGTTACAGTGAAACGTTACCGGGAACAAGTTACAGTGAAACGTCACCAAAGTGCTTCTCTCAGCCTGAAAAGGCTATTTTGACCAATGATTTTCTTAAGAAAATGAGTGTCAGTTTTGTCATAAGGAAGGCATTTGGGCCCATGTATAGTGCATTGGGATTCTATTTGGGCACTTTTAGGTCCAACACACAGTCACCAGCCACTCAGAATGTACTGGGAACAAGTTACAGCCAAATGTCACCAAAGTGCTTCTCTCAGCCTGAAAAGGCTATTTAGACCCATGATATTTTTTAAGAAAGTGGGTGTCAGTTTACTCATAAGGAAGGCCTTTAGGCTCATGTATTGTGGATTGGGCTTCTATTTGGCCACTTTTAATCAAGTCACACAGTCAGCAGCCACTTAGACTGTACTGGGAACAAGTTACAGTTAAACGTCACCAAAGTGCTTCTCTCAGCCTGAAAAGGCTATTTTGACCAATGATTTTTTAAAAAAAAATGAGTGTCAGTTTTGTCATAAGGAAGGCATTTGGGCCCATGTATAGTGCATTGGGAATCTATTTGGGCACTTTTAGGTACAACACACAGTCACCAGCCACTCAGAATGTACTGGGAACAAGTTACAGCCAAAAGTCACCAAAGTGCTTCTCTCAGCCTGAAAAGGCTATTTAGACCCATGATATTTTTAAGAAAGTGGGTGTCAGTTTAGTCATAAGGAAGGCATTTGGGCCCATGTTTAGTGCATTGGGAATCTATTTGGCCACTTTTAACCAAGTCACACAGTCAGCAGCCACTTAGACTGTACTGGGAACAAGTTACAGTGAAACGTCACCAAAGTGCTTCTCTCAGCCTGAAAAGGCTATTTTGACCAATGATTTTTTTAAGAAAATGAGTGTCAGTTTTGTCATAAGGAAGGCATTTGGGCTCATGTATTGTGGATTGGGCTTCTATTTGGCCACTTTTAACCAAGTCACACAGTCAGCAGCCACTTAGACTGTACTGGGAACAAGTTACAGTGAAACGTTACCGGGAACAAGTTACAGTGAAACGTCACCAAAGTGCTTCTCTCAGCCTGAAAAGGCTATTTTGACCAATGATTTTTTTAAGAAAATGAGTGTCAGTTTTGTCATAAGGAAGGCATTTGGGCCCATGTATAGTGCATTGGGATTCTTGTTGGGCACTTTTAGGTACAACACACAGTCACCAGCCACTCAGAATGTACTGGAAACAAGTTACAGCCAAATGTCACCAAAGTGCTTCACTCAGCCTGGAAAGGCTATTTAGACCCATGATATTTTTAAGAAAGTGGGTGTCAGTTTAGTCATAAGGAAGGCCTTTGGGCTCATGTATTGTGGATTGGGCTTCTATTTGGCCACTTTTAACCAAGTCACACAGTCAGCAGCCACTTAGACTGTACTGGGAACAAGTTACAGTGAAACGTTACCGGGAACAAGTTACAGTGAAACGTCACCAAAGTGCTTCTCTCAGCCTGAAAAGGCTATTTTGACCAATGATTTTCTTAAGAAAATGAGTGTCAGTTTTGTCATAAGGAAGGCATTTGGGCCCATGTATAGTGCATTGGGATTCTATTTGGGCACTTTTAGGTCCAACACACAGTCACCAGCCACTCAGAATGTACTGGGAACAAGTTACAGCCAAATGTCACCAAAGTGCTTCTCTCAGCCTGAAAAGGCTATTTAGACCCATGATATTTTTTAAGAAAGTGGGTGTCAGTTTACTCATAAGGAAGGCCTTTAGGCTCATGTATTGTGGATTGGGCTTCTATTTGGCCACTTTTAATCAAGTCACACAGTCAGCAGCCACTTAGACTGTACTGGGAACAAGTTACAGTTAAACGTCACCAAAGTGCTTCTCTCAGCCTGAAAAGGCTATTTTGACCAATGATTTTTTTAAAGAAAATGAGTGTCAGTTTTGTCATAAGGAAGGCATTTGGGCCCATTTATAGTGCATTGGGAATCTATTTGGGCACTTTTAGGTACAACACACAGTCACCAGCCACTCAGAATGTACTGGGAACAAGTTACAGCCAAATGTCACCAAAGTGCTTCACTCAGCCTGAAAAGGCTATATAGACCCATGATATTTTTAAGAAAGTGGGTGTCAGTTTAGTCATAAGGAAGGCCTTTGGGATCATGTATTGTGGATTGGGCTTCTATTTGGCCACTTTTAGCCAAGTCACACAGTCAGCAGCCACTTAGACTGTACTTGGAAGAAGTTACAGTGAAACGTCACCAAAGTGCTTCTCTCAGCCTGAAAAGGCTATTTTGACCAATGATTTTTTTAAAGAAAATGAGTGTCAGTTTTGTCATAAGGAAGGCATTTGGGCCCATGTATAGTGCATTGGGAATCTATTTGGGCACTTTTAGGTACAACACACAGTCACCAGCCACTCAGAATGTACTGGGAACAAGTTACAGCCAAATGTCACCAAAGTGCTTTTCTCAGCCTGAAAAGGCTATTTAGACCCATGATATTTTTAAGAAAGTGGGTGTCAGTTTAGTCATAAGGAAGGCCTTTGGGCTCATGTATTGTGGATTGGGCTTCTATTTGGCCACTTTTAACCAAGTCACACAGTCAGCAGCCACTTAGACTGTACTGGGAACAAGTTACAGTGAAACGTTACCGGGAACAAGTTACAGTGAAACGTCACCAAAGTGCTTCTCTCAGCCTGAAAAGGCTATTTTGACCAATGATTTTCTTAAGAAAATGAGTGTCAGTTTTGTCATAAGGAAGGCATTTGGGCCCATGTATAGTGCATTGGGATTCTATTTGGGCACTTTTAGGTCCAACACACAGTCACCAGCCACTCAGAATGTACTGGGAACAAGTTACAGCCAAATGTCACCAAAGTGCTTCTCTCAGCCTGAAAAGGCTATTTAGACCCATGATATTTTTTAAGAAAGTGGGTGTCAGTTTACTCATAAGGAAGGCCTTTAGGCTCATGTATTGTGGATTGGGCTTCTATTTGGCCACTTTTAATCAAGTCACACAGTCAGCAGCCACTTAGACTGTACTGGGAACAAGTTACAGTTAAACGTCACCAAAGTGCTTCTCTCAGCCTGAAAAGGCTATTTTGACCAATGATTTTTTTAAAGAAAATGAGTGTCAGTTTTGTCATAAGGAAGGCATTTGGGCCCATGTATAGTGCATTGGGAATCTATTTGGGCACTTTTAGGTACAACACACAGTCACCAGCCACTCAGAATGTACTGGGAACAAGTTACAGCCAAAAGTCACCAAAGTGCTTCTCTCAGCCTGAAAAGGCTATTTAGACCCATGATATTTTTAAGAAAGTGGGTGTCAGTTTAGTCATAAGGAAGGCATTTGGGCCCATGTTTAGTGCATTGGGAATCTATTTGGCCACTTTTAACCAAGTCACACAGTCAGCAGCCACTTAGACTGTACTGGGAACAAGTTACAGTGAAACGTCACCAAAGTGCTTCTCTCAGCCTGAAAAGGCTATTTTGACCAATGATTTTTTTAAGAAAATGAGTGTCAGTTTTGTCATAAGGAAGGCATTTGGGCCCATGTATAGTGCATTGGGATTCTTGTTGGGCACTTTTAGGTACAACACACAGTCACCAGCCACTCAGAATGTACTGGGAACAAGTTACAGCCAAATGTCACCAAAGTGCTTTTCTCAGCCTTAAAAGGCTATTTAGACCCATGATATTTTTAAGAAAGTGGGTGTCAGTTTAGTCATAAGGAAGGCCTTTGGGCTCATGTATTGTGGATTGGGCTTCTATTTGGCCACTTTTAACCAAGTCACACAGTCAGCAGCCACTTAGACTGTACTGGGAACAAGTTACAGTGAAACGTTACCGGGAACAAGTTACAGTGAAACGTCACCAAAGTGCTTCTCTCAGCCTGAAAAGGCTATTTTGACCAATGATTTTTTTAAGAAAATGAGTGTCAGTTTTGTCATAAGGAAGGCATTTGGGCCCATGTATAGTGCATTGGGATTCTTGTTGGGCACTTTTAGGTACAACACACAGTCACCATTCACTCAGAATGTACTGGAAACAAGTTACAGCCAAATGTCACCAAAGTGCTTCACTCAGCCTGGAAAGGCTATTTAGACCCATGATATTTTTAAGAAAGTGGGTGTCAGTTTAGTCATAAGGAAGGCCTTTGGGCTCATGTATTGTGGATTGGGCTTCTATTTGGCCACTTTTAACCAAGTCACACAGTCAGCAGCCACTTAGACTTTACTGGGAACAAGTTACAGTGAAACGTTACCGGGAACAAGTTACAGTGAAACGTCACCAAAGTGCTTCTCTCAGCCTGAAAAGGCTATTTTGACCAATGATTTTTTTAAGAAAATGAGTGTCAGTTTTGTCATAAGGAAGGCATTTGGGCCCATGTATAGTGCATTGGGATTCTTGTTGGGCACTTTTAGGTACAACACACAGTCACCAGCCACTCAGAATGTACTGGGAACAAGTTACAGCCAAATGTCACCAAAGTGCTTCACTCAGCCTGGAAAGGCTATTTAGACCAATGATATTTTTAAGAAAGTGGGTGTCAGTTTAGTCATAAGGAAGGCCTTTGGGCTCATGTATTGTGGATTGGGCTTCTATTTGGCCACTTTTAACCAAGTCACACAGTCAGCAGCCACTTAGACTGTACTGGGAACAAGTTACAGTGAAACGTTACCGGGAACAAGTTACAGTGAAACGTCACCAAAGTGCTTCTCTCAGCCTGAAAAGGCTATTTTAACCAATGATTTTCTTAAGAAAATGAGTGTCAGTTTTGTCATAAGGAAGGCATTTGGGCCCATGTATAGTGCATTGGGATTCTATTTGGGCACTTTTAGGTACAACACACAGTCACCAGCCACTCAGAATGTACTGGGAACAAGTTACAGCCAAATGTCACCAAAGTGCTTCTCTCAGCCTGAAAAGGCTATTTAGATCCATGATATTTTTTAAGAAAGTGGGTGTCAGTTTACTCATAAGGAAGGCCTTTAGGCTCATGTATTGTGGATTGGGCTTCTATTTGGCCACTTTTAATCAAGTCACACAGTCAGCAGCCACTTAGACTGTACTGGGAACAAGTTACAGTTAAACGTCACCAAAGTGCTTCTCTCAGCCTGAAAAGGCTATTTTGACCAATGATTTTTTTAAACAAAATGAGTGTCAGTTTTGTCATAAGGAAGGCATTTGGGCCCATGTATAGTGCATTGGGAATCTATTTGGGCACTTTTAGGTACAACACACAGTCACCAGCCACTCAGAATGTACTGGGAACAAGTTACAGCCAAAAGTCACCAAAGTGCTTCTCTCAGCCTGAAAAGGCTATTTAGACCCATGATATTTTTAAGAAAGTGGGTGTCAGTTTAGTCATAAGGAAGGCCTTTGGGCTCATGTATTGTGGATTGGGCTTCTATTTGGCCACTTTTAGCCAAGTCACACAGTCAGCAGCCACTTAGACTGTACTGGGAACAAGTTACAGTTAAACGTCACCAAAGTGCTTCTCTCAGCCTGAAAAGGCTATTTTGACCAATGATCTTTTTAAGAAAATAAGTGTCAGTTTTGTCATAAGGAAGGCATTTGGGCCCATGTATAGTGCATTGGGATTCTATTTGGGCACTTTTAGGTACAACACACAGTCACCAGCCACTCAGAATGTACTGGGAACAAGTTACAGCCAAATGTCACCAAAGTGCTTTTCTCAGCCTGAAAAGGCTATTTAGACCCATGATATTTTTAAGAAAGTGGGTGTCAGTTTAGTCATAAGGAAGGCCTTTGGGCTCATGTATTGTGGATTGGGCTTCTATTTGGCCACTTTTAACCAAGTCACACAGTCAGCAGCCACTTAGACTGTACTGGGAACAAGTTACAGTGAAACGTTACCGGGAACAAGTTACAGTGAAACGTCACCAAAGTGCTTCTCTCAGCCTGAAAAGGCTATTTTGACCAATGATTTTTTAAAGAAAATGAGTGTCAGTTTTGTCATAAGGAAGGCATTTGGGCCCATGTATAGTGCATTGGGATTCTTGTTGGGCACTTTTAGGTACAACACACAGTCACCAGCCACTCAGAATGTACTGGGAACAAGTTACAGCCAAATGTCAACAAAGTGCTTCACTCAGCCTGGAAAGGCTATTTAGACCCATGATATTTTTAAGAAAGTGGGTGTCAGTTTAGTCATAAGGAAGGCCTTTGGGCTCATGTATTGTGGATTGGGCTTCTATTTGGCCACTTTTAGCCAAGTCACACAGTCAGCAGCCACTTAGACTGTACTGGGAACAAGTTACAGTTAAACGTCACCAAAGTGCTTCTCTCAGCCTGAAAAGGCTATTTTGTCCAATGATCTTTTTAAGAAAATAAGTGTCAGTTTTGTCATAAGGAAGGCATTTGGGCCCATGTATAGTGCATTGGGATTCTATTTGGGCACTTTTAGGTACAACACACAGTCACCAGCCACTCAGAATGTACTGGGAACAAGTTACAGCCAAAAGTCACCAAAGTGCTTCACTCAGCCTGAAAAGGCTATTTAGACCCATGATATTTTTAAGAAAGTGGGTGTCAGTTTAGTCATAAGGAAGGCCTTTGGGATCATGTATTGTGGATTGGGCTTCTATTTGGCCACTTTTAGCCAAGTCACACAGTCAGCAGCCACTTAGACTGTACTTGGAACAAGTTACAGTTAAACGTCACCAAAGTGCTTCTCTCAGCCTGAAAAGGCTATTTTGACCAATGATTTTTTTAAAGAAAATGAGTGTCAGTTTTGTCATAAGGAAGGCATTTGGGCCCATGTATAGTGCATTGGGAATCTATTTGGGCACTTTTAGGTACAACACACAGTCACCAGCCACTCAGAATGTACTGGGAACAAGTTACAGCCAAAAGTCACCAAAGTGCTTCACTCAGCCTGAAAAGGCTATTTAGACCCATGATATTTTTAAGAAAGTGGGTGTCAGTTTAGTCATAAGGAAGGCCTTTGGGCTCATGTATTGTGGATTGGGCTTCTATTTGGCCACTTTTAACCAAGTCACACAGTCAGCAGCCACTTAGACTTTACTGGGAACAAGTTACAGTGAAACGTTACCGGGAACAAGTTACAGTGAAACGTCACCAAAGTGCTTCTCTCAGCCTGAAAAGGCTATTTTGACCAATGATTTTTTTAAGAAAATGAGTGTCAGTTTTGTCATAAGGAAGGCATTTGGGCCCATGTATAGTGCATTGGGATTCTTGTTGGGCACTTTTAGGTACAACACACAGTCACCAGCCACTCAGAATGTACTGGGAACAAGTTACAGCCAAATGTCACCAAAGTGCTTCACTCAGCCTGGAAAGGCTATTTAGACCTATGATATTTTTAAGAAAGTGGGTGTCAGTTTAGTCATAAGGAAGGCCTTTGGGCTCATGTATTGTGGATTGGGCTTCTATTTGGCCACTTTTAGCCAAGTCACACAGTCAGCAGCCACTTAGACTGTACTGGGAACAAGTTACAGTTAAACGTCACCAAAGTGCTTCTCTCAGCCTGAAAAGGCTATTTTGACCAATGATCTTTTTAAGAAAATAAGTGTCAGTTTTGTCATAAGGAAGGCATTTGGGCCCATGTATAGTGCATTGGGATTCTATTTGGGCACTTTTAGGTACAACACACAGTCACCAGCCACTCAGAATGTACTGGGAACAAGTTACAGCCAAATGTCACCAAAGTGCTTCACTCAGCCTGAAAAGGCTATATAGACCCATGATATTTTTAAGAAAGTGGGTGTCAGTTTAGTCATAAGGAAGGCCTTTGGGATCATGTATTGTGGATTGGGCTTCTATTTGGCCACTTTTAGCCAAGTCACACAGTCAGCAGCCACTTAGACTGTACTTGGAACAAGTTACAGTTAAACGTCACCAAAGTGCTTCTCTCAGCCTGAAAAGGCTATTTTGACCAATGATTTTTTTAAAGAAAATGAGTGTCAGTTTTGTCATAAGGAAGGCATTTGGGCCCATGTATAGTGCATTGGGAATCTATTTGGGCACTTTTAGGTACATTACACAGTCACCAGCCACTCAGAATGTACTGGGAACAAGTTACAGCCAAAAGTCACCAAAGTGCTTCTCTCAGCCTGAAAAGGCTATTTAGACCCATGATATTTTTAAGAAAGTGGGTGTCAGTTTGGGCTCATGTATTGTGGATTGGGCTTCTATTTGGCCACTTTTAACCAAGTCACACAGTCAGCAGCCACTTAGACTGTACTGGGAACAAGTTACAGTGAAACGTCACCAAAGTGCTTCTCTCAGCCTGAAAAGGCTATTTTGACCAATGATTTTTTTAAGAAAATGAGTGTCAGTTTTGTCATAAGGAAGGCATTTGGGCCCATGTAGAGTGCATTGGGATTCTATTTCGGCAATTTTAGGTACAACACACAGTCACCAGCCACTCAGAATGTACTGGGAACAAGTTACAGCCAAATGTCACCAAAGTGCTTTTCTCAGCCTGAAAAGGCTATTTAGACCCATGATATTTTTAAGAAAGTGGGTGTCAGTTTAGTCATAAGGAAGGCCTTTGGGCTCATGTATTGTGGATTGGGCTTCTATTTGGCCACTTTTAACCAAGTCACACAGTCAGCAGCCACTTAGACTGTACTGGGAACAAGTTACAGTGAAACGTTACCGGGAACAAGTTACAGTGAAACGTCACCAAAGTGCTTCTCTCAGCCTGAAAAGGCTATTTTGACCAATGATTTTCTTAAGAAAATGAGTGTCAGTTTTGTCATAAGGAAGGCATTTGGGCCCATGTATAGTGCATTGGGATTCTATTTGGGCACTTTTAGGTCCAACACACAGTCACCAGCCACTCAGAATGTACTGGGAACAAGTTACAGCCAAATGTCACCAAAGTGCTTCTCTCAGCCTGAAAAGGCTATTTAGACCCATGATATTTTTTAAGAAAGTGGGTGTCAGTTTACTCATAAGGAAGGCCTTTAGGCTCATGTATTGTGGATTGGGCTTCTATTTGGCCACTTTTAATCAAGTCACACAGTCAGCAGCCACTTAGACTGTACTGGGAACAAGTTACAGTTAAACGTCACCAAAGTGCTTCTCTCAGCCTGAAAAGGCTATTTTGACCAATGATTTTTTTTAAAAAAATGAGTGTCAGTTTTGTCATAAGGAAGGCATTTGGGCCCATGTATAGTGCATTGGGAATCTATTTGGGCACTTTTAGGTACAACACACAGTCACCAGCCACTCAGAATGTACTGGGAACAAGTTACAGCCAAAAGTCACCAAAGTGCTTCTCTCAGCCTGAAAAGGCTATTTAGACCCATGATATTTTTAAGAAAGTGGGTGTCAGTTTAGTCATAAGGAAGGCATTTGGGCCCATGTTTAGTGCATTGGGAATCTATTTGGCCACTTTTAACCAAGTCACACAGTCAGCAGCCACTTAGACTGTACTGGGAACAAGTTACAGTGAAACGTCACCAAAGTGCTTCTCTCAGCCTGAAAAGGCTATTTTGACCAATGATTTTTTTAAGAAAATGAGTGTCAGTTTTGTCATAAGGAAGGCATTTGGGCTCATGTATTGTGGATTGGGCTTCTATTTGGCCACTTTTAACCAAGTCACACAGTCAGCAGCCACTTAGACTGTACTGGGAACAAGTTACAGTGAAACGTTACCGGGAACAAGTTACAGTGAAACGTCACCAAAGTGCTTCTCTCAGCCTGAAAAGGCTATTTTGACCAATGATTTTTTTAAGAAAATGAGTGTCAGTTTTGTCATAAGGAAGGCATTTGGGCCCATGTATAGTGCATTGGGATTCTTGTTGGGCACTTTTAGGTACAACACACAGTCACCAGCCACTCAGAATGTACTGGAAACAAGTTACAGCCAAATGTCACCAAAGTGCTTCACTCAGCCTGGAAAGGCTATTTAGACCCATGATATTTTTAAGAAAGTGGGTGTCAGTTTAGTCATAAGGAAGGCCTTTGGGCTCATGTATTGTGGATTGGGCTTCTATTTGGCCACTTTTAACCAAGTCACACAGTCAGCAGCCACTTAGACTTTACTGGGAACAAGTTACAGTGAAACGTTACCGGGAACAAGTTACAGTGAAACGTCACCAAAGTGCTTCTCTCAGCCTGAAAAGGCTATTTTGACCAATGATTTTTTTAAGAAAATGAGTGTCAGTTTTGTCATAAGGAAGGCATTTGGGCCCATGTATAGTGCATTGGGATTCTTGTTGGGCACTTTTAGGTACAACACACAGTCACCAGCCACTCAGAATGTACTGGGAACAAGTTACAGCCAAATGTCACCAAAGTGCTTCACTCAGCCTGGAAAGGCTATTTAGACCAATGATATTTTTAAGAAAGTGGGTGTCAGTTTAGTCATAAGGAAGGCCTTTGGGCTCATGTATTGTGGATTGGGCTTCTATTTGGCCACTTTTAGCCAAGTCGAACAGTCAGCAGCCACTTAGACTGTACTGGGAACAAGTTACAGTGAAACGTTACCGGGAACAAGTTACAGTGAAACGTCACCAAAGTGCTTCTCTCAGCCTGAAAAGGCTATTTTGACCAATGATGTTTTTAAGAAAATGAGTGTCAGTTTTGTCATAAGGAAGGCATTTGGGCCCATGTATAGTGCATTGGGATTCTTGTTGGGCACTTTTAGGTACAACACACAGTCACCAGCCACTCAGAATGTACTGGAAACAAGTTACAGCCAAATGTCACCAAAGTGCTTCACTCAGGCTGGAAAGGCTATTTAGACCCATGATATTTTTAAGAAAGTGGGTGTCAGTTTAGTCATAAGGAAGGCCTTTGGGCTCATGTATTGTGGATTGGGCTTCTATTTGGCCACTTTTAACCAAGTCACACAGTCAGCAGCCACTTAGACTTTACTGGGAACAAGTTACAGTGAAACGTTACCGGGAACAAGTTACAGTGAAACGTCACCAAAGTGCTTCTCTCAGCCTGAAAAGGCTATTTTGACCAATGATTTTTTTAAGAAAATGAGTGTCAGTTTTGTCATAAGGAAGGCATTTGGGCCCATGTATAGTGCATTGGGATTCTTGTTGGGCACTTTTAGGTACAACACACAGTCACCAGCCACTCAGAATGTACTGGGAACAAGTTACAGCCAAATGTCACCAAAGTGCTTCACTCAGCCTGGAAAGGCTATTTAGACCAATGATATTTTTAAGAAAGTGGGTGTCAGTTTAGTCATAAGGAAGGCCTTTGGGCTCATGTATTGTGGATTGGGCTTCTATTTGGCCACTTTTAGCCAAGTCACACAGTCAGCAGCCACTTAGACTGTACTGGGAACAAGTTACAGTTAAACATCACCAAAGTGCTTCTCTCAGCCTGAAAAGGCTATTTTGACCAATGATCTTTTTAAGAAAATAAGTGTCAGTTTTGTCATAAGGAAGGCATTTGGGCCCATGTATAGTGCATTGGGATTCTATTTGGGCACTTTTAGGTACAACACACAGTCACCAGCCACTCAGAATGTACTGGGAACAAGTTACAGCCAAATGTCACCAAAGTGCTTCACTCAGCCTGAAAAGGCTATATAGACCCATGATATTTTTAAGAAAGTGGGTGTCAGTTTAGTCATAAGGAAGGCCTTTGGGATCATGTATTGTGGATTGGGCTTCTATTTGGCCACTTTTAGCCAAGTCACACAGTCAGCAGCCACTTAGACTGTACTTGGAACAAGTTACAGTTAAACGTCACCAAAGTGCTTCTCTCAGCCTGAAAAGGCTATTTTGACCAATGATTTTTTTAAAGAAAATGAGTGTCAGTTTTGTCATAAGGAAGGCATTTGGGCCCATGTATAGTGCATTGGGAATCTATTTGGGCACTTTTAGGTACAACACACAGTCACCAGCCACTCAGAATGTACTGGGAACAAGTTACAGCCAAATGTCACCAAAGTGCTTTTCTCAGCCTGAAAAGGCTATTTAGACCCATGATATTTTTAAGAAAGTGGGTGTCAGTTTAGTCATAAGGAAGGCCTTTGGGCTCATGTATTGTGGATTGGGCTTCTATTTGGCCACTTTTAACCAAGTCACACAGTCAGCAGCCACTTAGACTGTACTGGGAACAAGTTACAGTGAAACGTTACCGGGAACAAGTTACAGTGAAACGTCACCAAAGTGCTTCTCTCAGCCTGAAAAGGCTATTTTGACCAATGATTTTCTTAAGAAAATGAGTGTCAGTTTTGTCATAAGGAAGGCATTTGGGCCCATGTATAGTGCATTGGGATTCTATTTGGGCACTTTTAGGTCCAACACACAGTCACCAGCCACTCAGAATGTACTGGGAACAAGTTACAGCCAAATGTCACCAAAGTGCTTCTCTCAGCCTGAAAAGGCTATTTAGACCCATGATATTTTTTAAGAAAGTGGGTGTCAGTTTACTCATAAGGAAGGCCTTTAGGCTCATGTATTGTGGATTGGGCTTCTATTTGGCCACTTTTAATCAAGTCACACAGTCAGCAGCCACTTAGACTGTACTGGGAACAAGTTACAGTTAAACGTCACCAAAGTGCTTCTCTCAGCCTGAAAAGGCTATTTTGACCAATGATTTTTTTAAAAAAAATGAGTGTCAGTTTTGTCATAAGGAAGGCATTTGGGCCCATGTATAGTGCATTGGGAATCTATTTGGGCACTTTTAGGTACAACACACAGTCACCAGCCACTCAGAATGTACTGGGAACAAGTTACAGCCAAAAGTCACCAAAGTGCTTCTCTCAGCCTGAAAAGGCTATTTAGACCCATGATATTTTTAAGAAAGTGGGTGTCAGTTTAGTCATAAGGAAGGCATTTGGGCCCATGTTTAGTGCATTGGGAATCTATTTGGCCACTTTTAACCAAGTCACACAGTCAGCAGCCACTTAGACTGTACTGGGAACAAGTTACAGTGAAACGTTACCGGGAACAAGTTACAGTGAAACGTCACCAAAGTGCTTCTCTCAGCCTGAAAAGGCTATTTTGACCAATGATTTTTTTAAGAAAATGAGTGTCAGTTTTGTCATAAGGAAGGCATTTGGGCCCATGTATAGTGCATTGGGAATCTATTTGGGCACTTTTAGGTACAACACACAGTCACCAGCCACTCAGAATGTACTGGGAACAAGTTACAGCCAAAAGTCACCAAAGTGCTTCTCTCAGCCTGAAAAGGCTATTTAGACCCATGATATTTTTAAGAAAGTGGGTGTCAGTTTAGTCATAAGGAAGGCATTTGGGCCCATGTTTAGTGCATTGGGAATCTATTTGGCCACTTTTAACCAAGTCACACAGTCAGCAGCCACTTAGACTGTACTGGGAACAAGTTACAGTGAAACGTCACCAAAGTGCTTCTCTCAGCCTGAAAAGGCTATTTTGACCAATGATTTTTTTAAGAAAATGAGTGTCAGTTTTGTCATAAGGAAGGCATTTGGGCCCATGTATAGTGCATTGGGATTCTTGTTGGGCACTTTTAGGTACAACACACAGTCACCAGCCACTCAGAATGTACTGGGAACAAGTTACAGCCAAATGTCACCAAAGTGCTTTTCTCAGCCTGAAAAGGCTATTTAGACCCATGATATTTTTAAGAAAGTGGGTGTCAGTTTAGTCATAAGGAAGGCCTTTGGGCTCATGTATTGTGGATTGGGCTTCTATTTGGCCACTTTTAACCAAGTCACACAGTCAGCAGCCACTTAGACTGTACTGGGAACAAGTTACAGTGAAACGTTACCGGGAACAAGTTACAGTGAAACGTCACCAAAGTGCTTCTCTCAGCCTGAAAAGGCTATTTTGACCAATGATTTTTTTAAGAAAATGAGTGTCAGTTTTGTCATAAGGAAGGCATTTGGGCCCATGTATAGTGCATTGGGATTCTTGTTGGGCACTTTTAGGTACAACACACAGTCACCAGCCACTCAGAATGTACTGGAAACAAGTTACAGCCAAATGTCACCAAAGTGCTTCACTCAGCCTGGAAAGGCTATTTAGACCCATGATATTTTTAAGAAAGTGGGTGTCAGTTTAGTCATAAGGAAGGCCTTTGGGCTCATGTATTGTGGATTGGGCTTCTATTTGGCCACTTTTAGCCAAGTCACACAGTCAGCAGCCACTTAGACTGTACTGGGAACAAGTTACAGTGAAACGTTACCGGGAACAAGTTACAGTGAAACGTCACCAAAGTGCTTCTCTCAGCCTGAAAAGGCTATTTTGACCAATGATTTTTTTAAGAAAATGAGTGTCAGTTTTGTCATAAGGAAGGCATTTGGGCCCATGTATAGTGCATTGGGATTCTTGTTGGGCACTTTTAGGTACAACACACAGTCACCAGCCACTCAGAATGTACTGGAAACAAGTTACAGCCAAATGTCACCAAAGTGCTTCACTCAGCCTGGAAAGGCTATTTAGACCCATGATATTTTTAAGAAAGTGGGTGTCAGTTTAGTCATAAGGAAGGCCTTTGGGCTCATGTATTGTGGATTGGGCTTCTATTTGGCCACTTTTAACCAAGTCACACAGTCAGCAGCCACTTAGACTTTACTGGGAACAAGTTACAGTGAAACGTTACCGGGAACAAGTTACAGTGAAACGTCACCAAAGTGCTTCTCTCAGCCTGAAAAGGCTATTTTGACCAATGATTTTTTTAAGAAAATGAGTGTCAGTTTTGTCATAAGGAAGGCATTTGGGCCCATGTATAGTGCATTGGGATTCTTGTTGGGCACTTTTAGGTACAACACACAGTCACCAGCCACTCAGAATGTACTGGGAACAAGTTACAGCCAAATGTCACCAAAGTGCTTCACTCAGCCTGGAAAGGCTATTTAGACCAATGATATTTTTAAGAAAGTGGGTGTCAGTTTAGTCATAAGGAAGGCCTTTGGGCTCATGTATTGTGGATTGGGCTTCTATTTGGCCACTTTTAGCCAAGTCACACAGTCAGCAGCCACTTAGACTGTACTGGGAACAAGTTACAGTTAAACGTCACCAAAGTGCTTCTCTCAGCCTGAAAAGGCTATTTTGACCAATGATCTTTTTAAGAAAATAAGTGTCAGTTTTGTCATAAGGAAGGCATTTGGGCCCATGTATAGTGCATTGGGATTCTATTTGGGCACTTTTAGGTACAACACACAGTCACCAGCCACTCAGAATGTACTGGGAACAAGTTACAGCCAAATGTCACCAAAGTGCTTCACTCAGCCTGAAAAGGCTATATAGACCCATGATATTTTTAAGAAAGTGGGTGTCAGTTTAGTCATAAGGAAGGCCTTTGGGATCATGTATTGTGGATTGGGCTTCTATTTGGCCACTTTTAGCCAAGTCACACAGTCAGCAGCCACTTAGACTGTACTTGGAACAAGTTACAGTTAAACGTCACCAAAGTGCTTCTCTCAGCCTGAAAAGGCTATTTTGACCAATGATTTTTTTAAAGAAAATGAGTGTCAGTTTTGTCATAAGGAAGGCATTTGGGCCCATGTATAGTGCATTGGGAATCTATTTGGGCACTTTTAGGTACAACACACAGTCACCAGCCACTCAGAATGTACTGGGAACAAGTTACAGCCAAAAGTCACCAAAGTGCTTCTCTCAGCCTGAAAAGGCTATTTAGACCCATGATATTTTTAAGAAAGTGGGTGTCAGTTTAGTCATAAGGAAGGCCTTTGGGCTCATGTATTGTGGATTGGGCTTCTATTTGGCCACTTTTAACCAAGTCACACAGTCAGCAGCCACTTAGACTGTACTGGGAACAAGTTACAGTGAAACGTCACCAAAGTGCTTCTCTCAGCCTGAAAAGGCTATTTTGACCAATGATTTTTTTAAGAAAATGAGTGTCAGTTTTGTCATAAGGAAGGCATTTGGGCCCATGTAGAGTGCATTGGGATTCTATTTCGGCAATTTTAGGTACAACACACAGTCACCAGCCACTCAGAATGTACTGGGAACAAGTTACAGCCAAATGTCACCAAAGTGCTTTTCTCAGCCTGAAAAGGCTATTTAGACCCATGATATTTTTAAGAAAGTGGGTGTCAGTTTAGTCATAAGGAAGGCCTTTGGGCTCATGTATTGTGGATTGGGCTTCTATTTGGCCACTTTTAACCAAGTCACACAGTCAGCAGCCACTTAGACTGTACTGGGAACAAGTTACAGTGAAACGTTACCGGGAACAAGTTACAGTGAAACGTCACCAAAGTGCTTCTCTCAGCCTGAAAAGGCTATTTTGACCAATGATTTTCTTAAGAAAATGAGTGTCAGTTTTGTCATAAGGAAGGCATTTGGGCCCATGTATAGTGCATTGGGATTCTATTTGGGCACTTTTAGGTCCAACACACAGTCACCAGCCACTCAGAATGTACTGGGAACAAGTTACAGCCAAATGTCACCAAAGTGCTTCTCTCAGCCTGAAAAGGCTATTTAGACCCATGATATTTTTTAAGAAAGTGGGTGTCAGTTTACTCATAAGGAAGGCCTTTAGGCTCATGTATTGTGGATTGGGCTTCTATTTGGCCACTTTTAATCAAGTCACACAGTCAGCAGCCATTTAGACTGTACTGGGAACAAGTTACAGTTAAACGTCACCAAAGTGCTTCTCTCAGCCTGAAAAGGCTATTTTGACCAATGATTTTTTTAAAGAAAATGAGTGTCAGTTTTGTCATAAGGAAGGCATTTGGGCCCATGTATAGTGCATTGGGAATCTATTTGGGCACTTTTAGGTACAACACACAGTCACCAGCCACTCAGAATGTACTGGGAACAAGTTACAGCCAAAAGTCACCAAAGTGCTTCTCTCAGCCTGAAAAGGCTATTTAGACCCATGATATTTTTAAGAAAGTGGGTGTCAGTTTAGTCATAAGGAAGGCATTTGGGCCCATGTTTAGTGCATTGGGAATCTATTTGGCCACTTTTAACCAAGTCACACAGTCAGCAGCCACTTAGACTGTACTGGGAACAAGTTACAGTGAAACGTCACCAAAGTGCTTCTCTCAGCCTGAAAAGGCTATTTTGACCAATGATTTTTTTAAGAAAATGAGTGTCAGTTTTGTCATAAGGAAGGCATTTGGGCCCATGTATAGTGCATTGGGATTCTTGTTGGGCACTTTTAGGTACAACACACAGTCACCAGCCACTCAGAATGTACTGGGAACAAGTTACAGCCAAATGTCACCAAAGTGCTTTTCTCAGCCTGAAAAGGCTATTTAGACCCATGATATTTTTAAGAAAGTGGGTGTCAGTTTAGTCATAAGGAAGGCCTTTGGGCTCATGTATTGTGGATTGGGCTTCTATTTGGCCACTTTTAACCAAGTCACACAGTCAGCAGCCACTTAGACTGTACTGGGAACAAGTTACAGTGAAACGTTACCGGGAACAAGTTACAGTGAAACGTCACCAAAGTGCTTCTCTCAGCCTGAAAAGGCTATTTTGACCAATGATTTTTTTAAGAAAATGAGTGTCAGTTTTGTCATAAGGAAGGCATTTGGGCCCATGTATAGTGCATTGGGATTCTTGTTGGGCACTTTTAGGTACAACACACAGTCACCAGCCACTCAGAATGTACTGGAAACAAGTTACAGCCAAATGTCACCAAAGTGCTTCACTCAGCCTGGAAAGGCTATTTAGACCCATGATATTTTTAAGAAAGTGGGTGTCAGTTTAGTCATAAGGAAGGCCTTTGGGCTCATGTATTGTGGATTGGGCTTCTATTTGGCCACTTTTAGCCAAGTCACACAGTCAGCAGCCACTTAGACTGTACTGGGAACAAGTTACAGTTAAACGTCACCAAAGTGCTTCTCTCAGCCTGAAAAGGCTATTTTGACCAATGATCTTTTTAAGAAAATAAGTGTCAGTTTTGTCATAAGGAAGGCATTTGGGCCCATGTATAGTGCATTGGGATTCTATTTGGGCACTTTTAGGTACAACACACAGTCACCAGCCACTCAGAATGTACTGGGAACAAGTTACAGCCAAAAGTCACCAAAGTGCTTCACTCAGCCTGAAAAGGCTATTTAGACCCATGATATTTTTAAGAAAGTGGGTGTCAGTTTAGTCATAAGGAAGGCCTTTGGGCTCATGTATTGTGGATTGGGCTTCTATTTGGCCACTTTTAACCAAGTCACACAGTCAGCAGCCACTTAGACTGTACTGGGAACAAGTTACAGTGAAACGTTACCGGGAACAAGTTACAGTGAAACGTCACCAAAGTGCTTCTCTCAGCCTGAAAAGGCTATTTTGACCAATGATTTTCTTAAGAAAATGAGTGTCAGTTTTCTCATAAGGAAGGCATTTGGGCCCATGTATAGTGCATTGGGATTCTATTTGGGCACTTTTAGGTCCAACACACAGTCACCAGCCACTCAGAATGTACTGGGAACAAGTTACAGCCAAATGTCACCAAAGTGCTTCTCTCAGCCTGAAAAGGCTATTTAGACCCATGATATTTTTTAAGAAAGTGGGTGTCAGTTTACTCATAAGGAAGGCCTTTAGGCTCATGTATTGTGGATTGGGCTTCTATTTGGCCACTTTTAACCAAGTCACACAGTCAGCAGCCACTTGGACTGTACTGGGAACAAGTTACAGTTAAACGTCACCAAAGTGCTTCTCTCAGCCTGAAAAGGCTATTTTGACCAATGATTTTTTTTAAGAAAATGAGTGTCAGTTATGTCATAAGGAAGGCATTTGGGCCCATGTAGAGTGCATTGGGATTCTATTTGGGCACTTTTAGGTACAACACACAGTCACCAGCCACTCAGAATGTACTGGGAACAAGTTACAGCTAAATGTCACCAAAGTGCTTCTCTCAGCCTGAAAAGGCTATTTAGACCCATGATATTTTTAAGAAAGTGGGTGTCAGTTTAGTCATAAGGAAGGCCTTTGGCCTCATGTATTGTGGATTGGGCTTCTATTTGGCCACTTTTAACCAAGTCACACAGTCAGCAGCCACTTGGACTGTACTGGGAACAAGTTACAGTTAAACGTCACCAAAGTGCTTCTCTCAGCCTGAAAAGGCTATTTTGACCAATGATTTTTTTTAAGAAAATGAGTGTCAGTTATGTCATAAGGAAGGCATTTGGGCCCATGTAGAGTGCATTGGGATTCTATTTGGGCACTTTTAGGTACAACACACAGTCACCAGCCACTCAGAATGTACTGGGAACAAGTTACAGCTAAATGTCACCAAAGTGCTTCTCTCAGCCTGAAAAGGCTATTTAGACCCATGATATTTTTAAGAAAGTGGGTGTCAGTTTAGTCATAAGGAAGGCCTTTGGGATCATGTATTGTGGATTGGGCTTCTATTTGGCCACTTTTAGCCAAGTCACACAGTCAGCAGCCACTTAGACTGTACTTGGAACAAGTTACAGTTAAACGTCACCAAAGTGCTTCTCTCAGCCTGAAAAGGCTATTTTGACCAATGATTTTTTTAAGAAAATGAGTGTCAGTTTTGTCATAAGGAAGGCATTTGGGCCCATGTATAGTGCATTGGGATTCTATTTGGGCACTTTTAGGTACAACACACAGTCACCAGCCACTCAGAATGTACTGGGAACAAGTTACAGCCAAATGTCACCAAAGTGCTTCACTCAGCCTGAAAAGGCTATTTAGACCCATGATATTTTTAAGAAAGTGGGTGTCAGTTTAGTCATAAGGAAGGCCTTTGGGATCATGTATTGTGGATTGGGCTTCTATTTGGCCACTTTTAGCCAAGTCACACAGTCAGCAGCCACTTAGACTGTACTTGGAACAAGTTACAGTTAAACGTCACCAAAGTGCTTCTCTCAGGCTGAAAAGGCTATTTTGACCAATGATTTTTTTAAGAAAATGAGTGTCAGTTTTGTCATAAGGAAGGCATTTGGGCCCATGTATAGTGCATTGGGATTCTATTTGGGCACTTTTAGGTACAACACACAGTCACCAGCCACTCAGAATGTACTGGGAACAAGTTACAGCCAAATGTCACCAAAGTGCTTCACTCAGCCTGAAAAGGCTATTTAGACCCATGATATTTTTAAGAAATTGGGTGCCAGTTTAGTCATAAGGAAGGCCTTTGGGCGCATGTATTGTGGATTGGGCTTCTATTTGGCCACTTTTAGCCAAGTCACACAGTCAGCTGCCACTTAGACTGTACTGGGAACAAGTTACAGTTAAACGTCACCAAAGTGCTTCTCTCAGCCTGAAAAGGCTATTTTGACCAATGATTTTTTAAAGAAAATGAGTGTCAGTTTAGTCATAAGGAAGGCATTTGGGCCCATGTAGAGTGCATTGGGATTCTATTTGGGCACTTTTAGGTACAACACACATTTGACCAATGATTTTTTAATGAAAATGAGTGTCAGTTTTGTCATAAGGAAGGCATTTGGGCCCATGTAGAGTGCATTGGGATTCTATTTCGGCAATTTTAGGTACAACACACAGTCACCAGCCACTCAGAATGTACTGGGAACAAGTTACAGCCAAATGTCACCAAAGTGCTTTTCTCAGCCTGAAAAGGCTATTTAGACCCATGATATTTTTAAGAAAGTGGGTGTCAGTTTAGTCATAAGGAAGGCCTTTGGGCTCATGTATTGTGGATTGGGCTTCTATTTGGCCACTTTTAACCAAGTCACACAGTCAGCAGCCACTTAGACTGTACTGGGAACAAGTTACAGTGAAACGTTACCGGGAACAAGTTACAGTGAAACGTCACCAAAGTGCTTCTCTCAGCCTGAAAAGGCTATTTTGACCAATGATTTTCTTAAGAAAATGAGTGTCAGTTTTGTCATAAGGAAGGCATTTGGGCCCATGTATAGTGCATTGGGATTCTATTTGGGCACTTTTAGGTCCAACACACAGTCACCAGCCACTCAGAATGTACTGGGAACAAGTTACAGCCAAATGTCACCAAAGTGCTTCTCTCAGCCTGAAAAGGCTATTTAGACCCATGATATTTTTTAAGAAAGTGGGTGTCAGTTTACTCATAAGGAAGGCCTTTAGGCTCATGTATTGTGGATTGGGCTTCTATTTGGCCACTTTTAACCAAGTCACACAGTCAGCAGCCACTTGGACTGTACTGGGAACAAGTTACAGTTAAACGTCACCAAAGTGCTTCTCTCAGCCTGAAAAGGCTATTTTGACCAATGATTTTTTTTAAGAAAATGAGTGTCAGTTATGTCATAAGGAAGGCATTTGGGCCCATGTAGAGTGCATTGGGATTCTATTTGGGCACTTTTAGGTACAACACACAGTCACCAGCCACTCAGAATGTACTGGGAACAAGTTACAGCTAAATGTCACCAAAGTGCTTCTCTCAGCCTGAAAAGGCTATTTAGACCCATGATATTTTTAAGAAAGTGGGTGTCAGTTTAGTCATAAGGAAGGCCTTTGGCCTCATGTATTGTGGATTGGGCTTCTATTTGGCCACTTTTAGCCAAGTCACACAGTCAGCAGCCACTTAGACTGTACTGGGAACAAGTTACAGTTAAACGTCACCAAAGTGCTTCTCTCAGCCTGAAAAGGCTATTTTGACCAATGATTTTTTTAAGAAAATGAGTGTCAGTTTTGTCATAAGGAAGGCATTTGGGCCCATGTATAGTGCATTGGGATTCTATTTGGGCACTTTTAGGTACAACACACAGTCACCAGCCACTCAGAATGTACTGGGAACAAGTTACAAGCAAATGTCACCAAAGTGCTTCTCTCAGCCTGAAAAGGCTATTTAGACCCATGATATTCTTAAGAAAGTGGGTGTCAGTTTAGTCATAAGGAAGCCCTTTGGGCTCATGTATTGTGGATTGGGCTTCTATTTGGCCACTTTTAACCAAGTCACACAGTCAGCAGCCACTTAGACTGTACTGGGAACAAGTTACAGTTAAACGTCACCAAAGTGCTTCTCTCAGCCTGAAAAGGCTATTTTGACCAATGATTTTTTTAAGAAAGCGGGTGTCAGTTTAGTCATAAGGAAAGCCTTTGGGCTAATGTATAGTGCATTGGGATTCTATTTGGCCACTTTTAGCCAAGTCACAAAGTGAACAGCCACTCAGAATGCACTGGGAACAAGTAACAGCCAAATGTCACCAAAGTGCTTCTCTCAGCCTGAAAAGGCTATTTAGACCCATGATATTTTTAAGAAAGTGGGTGTCAGTTTAGTCATAAGAAAGGCATTTGGGCTCATGTATTGTGCATTGGGTTTTTATTTGGCCACTTTTAGACAACTCACACGGTCAGCAGCCACTTAGAATATACTGGGAACAAGTTACAGGCAAATGTCACCAAAGTGCTTCTCTGAGCCTGAAAAGGCTATTTTGACCGATGATTTTTTTTAAGAAAGTGGGTGTCCGTTTTGGGTAACACTTTAGAATAACTATTCGTTATAAGTAGTAAATAGATCATTCATAAACTCTGAGTTAATGAGTTATTAATGACTTGTTAAGCATTTTGTTAATAGTTAGTTAAGGATTAATAACAATGCCTTATAACTGCTTAATACATCATGTATAAACCGTTAGTTAATGAGTTATAATGCCTTGTTAAATGTTTGTTAACAGCTAGTTAAGGAGTTGTAACCATGCCTTAGATACCATAGATAGTTAATAGATTAGTAACAAACTATTAACTAATGGTTTATAAATGATCTATTAACTAGTTATAAGGCATTTATAAGACATAGTTATAAAGTCAGTATACAGTTAATAAGTCAGTTAACTAATACTCTGTGAGAGATCTATTAGCTATCTATAAGGCATATGTATAAATCCTTAACATACTATTAAAACATATTTAACAAGTCATTGAAAACTCAATAACTAATAGTTTGTTACTAGTCTATTAAATATCTATAACAACTCCTTAACTAGCTGTTCACAAACATTTAACAAGACATTAATAACTCATTAACTAATGGTTTTTAAATGATTTATTAAGCAAGTTACTATTAACAAATGATTAACAAGTCATTAATAACTCATTAACTAACAGTTTATGAATGATCAATTGACTACTTATAACAAATAGTTATTCTAAAGTGTTACCGTTTTTCTTTCTTCCTCAAAAAAATCTAATAAATTATAGAAGGCACCAAACCAATCCATTCAAAAAAAGTCTATAATGAAAAATACGTTTTTCTTTTTTCTAGAATACATGCACTGGGATCAAGTTTCAGTGAAAAGTTTGAAAATGTTCTGAATAGGCTTCTCAGTTCGTCAGTTTTGTCAATAGGAAGGCATTTGGACTCATGTATTGTGCATTGGGCAACTTTTCTTTTCATTATAAGTGATAATGATGTACCGTGCATGTTCACATCATGTGTACTGTACTTTACTTAAGACCATATTTGAAATATTTCTTGTTTTAACATTTTGGACAAAATAGCCAATTTTTCATTGAGGTGCCCAGATGTCCCTAGTGCCCACCTATCCTGTATCCGTTGGCATACCTCATACATAGACTGTAAAAAAGAATGGACAAAGCCACTCCCCTGCTTTCTACAGAACGAAAATGAAGCCGATAGTTCAGGAACATGCATTCCTCCATCGTTAATATATACAGTTGGCCACGCCGGAACTCAAACGCTATTGGTTGAGACCAGACACGTGACCAGCGAACCGGAAAACACCCCCAAAAATGCTATTGGTTGGGTAGCTTGTCAATCAAGAGCGGGGGCGGGGAATGAATGCTATTGGTTGTGTAGGTTGTCAATCAAATCATCCCGCCCCTCCTGGAGCATAGCCTACTTTATCGTCAATTTTAGAATAAATGGGACCATAATTTAGCAAAACGCATATCATGATGATTGAAAGGAGACTTTAAACTAGCGACTGGAAGCATATAGAATTTATGACAATTTTTATTACGGTAAGAAAATCTAGTCTAAAGTTTGTCAAAAACCCATTCACTTGCGCTAAAATAAATTCTTTCTGACACTTCAGGTCGGCGCAGGGTAAAACAGCGCCACTCTGGCCATTCATAAGCTTCCGTGTTGGCCTCATCGTAAATATCCAAGCCTTGCCCCTTGACCTCATACCTGCTGGAGTCAGGAGGCAATTGCGCTTGAGAAGCCTGCGTTGGTAAGGGTCTGGGAGCACTGGACCAAATAATTACCCTTGTGGAATAAAGTTGATCAGAAGGGGAGGCTGGCAAGGAGACGTGATGTTGTAATATGGCACTCCTCTGGCTTTTTGTAGTTTAGGCTATTAAGTAATAATTTGTTTCCCCCAAGGTATCACTTGTGTATTGAGTGGTATATTATAGAATATAAAACTAAACAGAATACAATACACACATATATATATATGTATATATTATATATATATATATATATATATATATATATATATATAATTTAGCCTAATGGTATTAACACATTTGAAAATATAGTACTGTCATTGTAGAATATAGGGAGTTAAAAGCAAAAGTAGGCTATGATATAATTAACAATAGGTATAGTTTGCACATCAAAAGAAGTTAAAACTTACACTCACACATACAAAAGTCAAAGTGGCCTAAGTCAGACAAAATCGCACACAAATGAGAGTGGACCTCAAATGTTATTTCTAAAATATAAATAACCAGAATGAAATTGATGGAATGACAAAATAAAGAGTAAAGGAAAATTAATGATGTATAGGCGTATACGACATGAATCAAGCTTGATAAATATAATAAACACCAGCGGTGGAAAGTAAGAGTGAGAGTAAGTATATTTACTCAAGTACTGTAGGCCTTAAGTCCAATTTTGAGGTAGTTTTACTTTACTGGAGTATTTCCAATTTTCAGTAGCCTATACTCTTACTTCTACTCCACTACGTCTCAGAGGCACATATTGTACTTTTACTCCACTACAATTATTTGAAAACTTTAGTAACTAGTTACGTTGTAGATTTTGATTATTATTACAAAACATACATTAATAACCACTTCAGCCCTATACATTTCGGCCATTTGAAAATAGCAGATCTACAAGCTCATAATGTAGGTCTTGTATGTCTGCCATTTTCAAAAGATTTTCATACATAAGATTTTGTATACATTAGAAAACTTGTGAAATGGGACATTCTGCATAATGAGTACTTTCTACTTTTGGTATTCAAGTACATTTTGATACCATTACTTTTGTAATTTTACTCAAGTCAATTTTGAATTCCGGACTTGTAACAATACTTGTAACAGAGTATTTCTACATTGCAGTATTGTTACTTTTACTCAAGTAAAACATGTGAGTACTTTTTCCTCAACTGATAAACACATGCATATTTCTCTGGATGAAGTCCTCTTGCTTGGTGAAAAGTCTCGTTTACCCCCCCCCCCCCCGCCCCCCCCCCCACTACATACAAAATTGTGTTGTGTTAAAGGGTATTTTCAGATTAACCGCTTGAACCAAAAAAGCTAAAGATCTTTGCTGAAAATAGCCAATCTACAAGCTCACAACACCTCATGGCACGAGGCATTGTGAGCTTGTAGATCTGCTATTTTCGGCTAATGTTCCCCTCAGAATAGGGATGCTAGGGTTCAAGTGGTTAATGTAAAAAGAATCATATCACACAAAGATTAGGCGGCCCCCCTGTAGTAACTTTGAGGATCCCCTAGGGGTCCCGGACCCACTGTTGAAGACCCCTGGCTTAGACTCTATAGATTGTTTAGTTTCCAGCATGTCTAGCATAGAGGGAGGCCATTCTAGGTGTACACTGTGGAACATCCAGTGTGACATTGTGCCGTGGAATCACAAGATGGCACTTAAAGAGAGTGCACATTGTTGTGTAGGGTAACAACAAGAATAGTTTTAGAGCGAAAACGGAAATATTATTGCCACGATAGAAAATAAAATTTCTACCTTTTTAGGATTTCAAAGCGATGAAGATGTGTAAATAACAGCTATTTTGTGATAACACATCTGCCCGCAGTGTGCTCTGTGCCCTGAGTGCATTCATTAGGCAGAGTGCAGACCTCAAGTAATCCCCCCCCGCCCCCGCCCCTCTCTCTCTCTCTCTCTCTCTCTCTCTCTCTCTCTCTCTCTCTCTCTCTCTCTCTCTCTCTCTCTACATTGCATTAAACTCTACGGAGCATACAGTACAGTTCTCAAGCTGTTGTTGATAATGCATCTTTGGATCAGCCTGTCAGTCGTCTTTATCATAACAATACGTGTGGAGAGCGGTCATTGTGAGAACTGTCCTGATAGCAACACTGATGATGAAGACTGTACTGAACGCAACACTCATTATGAAGACTGTCCTGCTGCGTGTGAGTGTGAACGGGACTCTCACACAGTTTCATGTTTCCAGATTGAAGTCGTTCCCATTCTGCCTCCCAACACCCAAGAGTTGTAAGTTAAACTATTAAAAAGCTTTGTAACTCTTTCAGCAAATGTAACACATTCACATGACTTAAAGTCTGTTATGTAGTGCTTAAAGTGTATTATTTCAAGTAATTGATATGATCAAACAGCCCCCAGTTAAACAATAATGAACAGGATGGACCTGGCTAATTATATGCTTTGCATTTGCAGGTGGCTGGTAAACACCAGGCTCTCTTCCATTCCTCAGGACGCCTTTACTAGCCTGCTTAATATTTCACACATGTAAGACTCATATATTTATCATTTAATGAACGTAATAACAGTATTTTATACATTGTTAATTGAGTTTTGATCAGCTTTGCAGACACTGTGTCCATTGTAGTCTTACCATGTGTAAACTATATTTTACTTACTTTATTTGTTTATTTGAGAGGGACAACATGAACAGTGCACTCCAAGTCAGTGCAATTATGTGCAGTTAGGAAGCAGCGTAAATATATAGGAGTCAGCAAGAATGCAAATTTACATCCTCAGTCCGTGACAATATTAAAACAAAATACTACAGAACACACACACACACACACACACACACACACACACACACACACGCACGCACGTACGCACGCGCGCGCGTGCGTGCGTGCGTGCGTGCGTGTGTGTGTGTATTGTGGTCACAAGATTAAGGTTATCAACTAACCATTTTTTAAAAGAGTGTACTTAAACAATTTAAAAGTAGGACAATCTCTTATGGCCAATGGGAGATTATTCCACTTCGAACAATCCTTGTCTTGTATTTTATTATTTTTTTTATGCTGTTTGTGCAAATAGGCATTGATGAATGAATTAAGATGCTCAACAGTTGATAATGTGGGCTACAGTATTAAACTAGAAAAAGTGCTCCTCGGAGCACAGGTCTCCGCCAGGTCAGGTACGTTATTGTGGCCTCCTGGTGGTGCTATAATAGGCCAATGTGAAAAGGGTGTAATTTCTTCTTAGGTCTTTCACGGCAATCGGACACTGCATTCATGATTTGAGGCATTTTGTTTCAAAAATGTGTTTTGCTAAATTAGACCTGCTGGTGGCGCTATAACAGGCCAATGTGAAAAGGGTGCCATTTCTTCCTCGGCCTCGTGGGAATGTGCGTGTGAAATTTCACGGAAATGACATGCTGCGTTCATGAATTGAGGCATTTTGTTGAAAACGGACCAATCCTGCAAACTTTGGAAGGCAACCTTAGCCAATGAGGATGGAATATGGAAAATGGGACAGATCCGTGTTGATCACATGACTATAGAGATACTGTGTACCGATTTGCATGACGTTTGGATAAAATCTGTAGGAGTAAATGGGTTTTGCACAAATCGGCCTCCTGGTGGCGCTATAACAGGCCCATGTGAAATATTTGGGGCAGAGATTCTGAATTGGCATCCAGGGAGTGTGTGTGCACAGTTTCGGAGCGACCAGGCCAACAGTGCCGGAGATTAGCTGTTCACAGACGGACACACACACACACACACACACACACACACACACACACACACACACACACACACACACACACACACACACACACACACACACACACACGGACGGACGGACGGACAGACAGGGGGTAAAACATACTCTCGCCATGCATTTCGGCCTGGCGGAGACAATAACTAAACAATGTGTGTATAAAAGTACAATTATTTTGTTTCTCTTTGCTTTCAGTTACATCTCTGATGATGAAAGTTTGAGATGTTTTGACAGACATTCTTTCCACAGCCTGACCTGGACCACACACATGTAATAACCATTTACACTCTTAATAACTTAATTATTATTTAAATGAAGCATTATGCTAAATTATTATTTAAATCATCACTCACTGCTTCAAGGTCACGTGATGTTTATTGACAAGTCATTCTGATATTTCTATATTGATTCATGAAAACTAAATCAATAAGTATATTAATGTAACATTTTTAGGAGTCTGCACTAATTTAATTAGGCCATGCATTCCTTTCGTCAAGGTGGAATGGTTCAAAATTGCATTGAAAACCAAGCATATTACATTTTGTATCTGTTGTCTGCAGGCATGCCAATAAAATGTAGCTTAAAATGAATATACTGAACATCTCCAGGATAAATAATTTTCTCCAAATACGTTTCAACTGAACTATGATATGACGGGTGGGTATAGGGGGGCTTTCAGGTAGGAAGGGGATGGGAAAATGGGGGTGTGGCGAATGTCGGGGTTATGGGGGTGGGGGTATGGGGGGGCGATGAGGGTGGGTTCAGTGGGGGTTTATGGGGTGGGTATGGGGCTTGGGCTTCAACTCACCCGGGTCCGTTTGGGTTAGATTGTAATTTTAGACCGGTTGAAAACTCTAAAGTAGTTGTTCTCAAACATTTTGATGTCAAGGACCCCCAAATTGACATGCATTTGGCTGCAGACCCCCACCTGAAAACATTTTCTGCCAGGGAAACATTTTCAAGATTTATAAAAGATGTTTCAAAAATAGCCGATCTACAAGCTCAAAATAGCCAGTAATGGGACGTGTTCTGAGCTTGTAGATCGGCTATTTTCAAAGTATAAAATAGGGTTAAAGTGATTAAACTGTTCCTCGTTTGCTGTGGACCCCCTGGAACTCCCTCAAGGACCCCTGGGGGTCCCCAGACCACACTTTGAGAACCACTGCTCTAAAGATATGATAAAAATATGATTGTAATTTAAATCCTATATTATATAACTGTAGAATTGAAGACACTTCGAGAATATTTTTTTTTAGCATGAACGTCACACTTAAGAACTCAAAGGCCACCCTAAGAGTGCTGTTCAGTGTGTGTAGATTCTGTTCTTACCTAAGAACAGATCACAGTTAAGAAAACATTGGAGGATACCAAAATCTTCTTAAAAACGTATTTTCCTCTTAAGAACGATTGCTGCATGAGGCCCATTGATATCTGTCAGAACTTATAAATATCTCTTAATCAACCTTACTGAGACACATTACTTATGGGAACACACTGGCAATAAACATAACTCTGAGACCGAGTCTGAAGTAAAACAAATTACATCAGGAAAAAAAAAGTCTCTCATCTTAATATTACCTGAATACACCTTAAAATAAATGAATAAAAACTGCACTAGAAGCTAATGTATTACAGATTTGTGTCTGCATTGAAAAAATGGATTTGTGACAGTTATTTTTGTGTGTGTGCGTGTGCATTCTCAACAGAGAGGTAAGAAGTGTCAGGACATTGTCCCATATTGACCCAGAGGCGTTTAAGGATCTACCTCATTTAAAGTATCTGTAAGTAGCCTGGATCCTTAGATTTTTTTGTAAATCTGGCATAGTTAGGGGCCAAGTCCACAAAAAGTGTATTTTGAGCTACCAAAGCTTTTCTGCCATGTACTCTATGGTAAAGCCACTCTACAGTGCTCCTTTCCCAGCATTGCATTTCAGCACTTTTCCATGTATAAAACATTGTTGCAGATTAAACCTTTTCATAGATTTCATAGATAGCTTCATAGACTTGTTTGACAGCAGAGTATTTTCAGACATTTAACCGCTTAAACCCTCAACTAACTTGATCTGTTGGCTCTGTAATTGGTCTGCTACATATACTATAGGCCTACTCAAGTGGTTAATGTAAACAAATTATATTATACTGACATTTGTGGAACTTTTTGAAACTTTTTTTCCTACATTGTTAGTGTGCTCCACAATGATGTTACATGTAGAAGTTTGTTATGATTTTGTGAAGCATGTTCGAAATGTTGGACTACCCCCAAACAGCCTGTGATCTTTGGTGTCCCAATGCCGCCCAAGGGGGCCCCGGACTGGCTTATATGAATATGACCATGAAGTCGGATTTAAACTATACAATGGTGTCACCTACCAAAATGAGCACATCTTCAACGCGTCGCAGATGTGACGTGTTGCAAGCTTGTGGATCTACTAAATTTGGTGCACGACACCGTCATACAGCGGACCAGAAATTAGACATGAGATGTAACATAATATTTATCTGGTTCCTTACAGGGGTCTTTTCAACACAGGACTGCTACGCTTTCCCAGCCTGCATTACATTCAGTCCAACCAGGACCACTTCATATTGTATGTAGCATTTATGCTAACGAAACGTCTTTCGTTAGCTTGTACGTAGCATCAACATATGTAGCATATGCTATCGACACATCTTGTCGTTAGCTTAAATATATGACCCTCACTTGTCACAGTTGTAAAATATTTACAGTGCATTTCTACATCCTGTCAACAGGGAAATCACAGATAATCTCTTCATAGAGGTAATACCTGCTAATTCTTTCAAAGGGATATCCAACAACGATCTAACCCTGTAAGTATAAGTATGACTTGGAATATATGTATATGTAGTATGGCTGTCAAACGATAACAAATTTTAATCTGATTAATCACAGCTTAAAAATGAGTGTATCACGATTAATCACCATTCGAAAAAAAATAGACATGAAAAGAAAAATGTAAAAATAAAATCATTTGAATAAAATAAATAAATAATTGTAATTATGTATATAAAACATTTGTAAGTAAACATGTTAAATTATAAAAAATACATATTACTTAGTGATGTGCTTTTATTTGAGATGAAGTGTGTTAATAGGACTTATTTTTACAGTGTTACAATTGCCCCCAACCACTGTTACAACTGCCCCCAAATTAATATTTCACAATATATTGTCTTGTCCTTATTAGTGAAAGCTTAAAAATTGTATTATTAATTAGGGCACATATATATGTATCTTATAGCAAAAGATGACTAGGATATTTCAAGTAGTCTGTGAATTATGAAGGCAAATACAAAAAGTATTACTTTTGTCCCCGGTTTCCCGTTCCCATTCCCAATTTCCAAAGCACTTTGATCTGCTATTTTCAAAATATTTTTGTATACATTTTTAACTTATGAAATGTGACATTATGCACAATGAGTACTTGTACTTTAGTAAACAGAAAATAAATACCAATTTCACAATACCAATTTCATCCAATCAGGAGCTGTGTCCAGTTTTTAATAGTTTTATCTTTTTGTAGCATGTTGAACAGCAACGGTTTGAGAGCCATCCAGCACTACGCCTTCAATGGAAGCAGACTGGAAGAAGTGTACGTATGCTCAACTATCAACAATAATAATACCATACTGAACAATGAGCCTTTAAGTACCAAATGACTGCATAATGAGTCTTTAATTAACAGATGACTGCATAATGAGGCTTCAAGTGGCCATTCAGTTCATTCAACACATAGCTGAGTACCTTCCCTGCATCTCATTAGTTTGTGTTCTTTTCTATCAGGTATCTACACAGGAATGTGCGTTTGGAGACAGTGGATGATTTAGCTTTCTCTGGGGTGATTCGTGGACCTACCCTGTTGTGAGTGTTTTTTTTTAATGAAACTTTATTCCTGCTTTAAAAGGTTTGAGACGGGAATCTACATTAGTGGTGGGGATTATCGTTCATTTCAGTGTTCAAATCATTTTGTTCTCGTTCACTAAAACGATTAGCAGTGGTGTAAAGTAACTAAGTACATTTACTCAAGTCTTGTACTTAAGTACACTTTTAAGGAATTTCTACTTTACTGGATTATTTCCCATTTTCAATACTTTTACTTCTACTCCACTACACCTCAGAGGCAAATATTATACTTTTACTCCACTACAATTATTTGAAAACTTTAGTTACTAGTTGCCTTGCAAATATAAATTATTATTTTATAAGACATACATTAACCACTTTAGCCCTATTTTATACCTAGGCTATTTCTACAATCTACAAGCACACAAAGACAGGAAAAAGCTGATAAGCTTGTAAATCTACAATTTTCAAACATTTTAGTACTTTTACTTTTTACTTTAAGTATATTTTGATGCCAATACTTTCGTACTTTTACTCAAGTAACATTTTGAACACAGGCCTTTTACTTGTAACAGAGTACTTCTACATTATGGTATTGATACTTTTACTATATAATGATATATAGTATTGGTAATGATATATTTACTATATAATAATGCACTGTAACTGTTGTTATTAAGAGACTATAGCATCACTGTAGTCCTGGATATTTTGTCTGTTGGTCAATCCGAGATTGTACGCTTCTATATATAGACCTCAACAGACACCCCACCCATCCCCTTCTTTCTCTCTCTCTCTCTCTCTCTCTCTCTCTCTCTCTCTCTCTCTCTCTCTCTCTCTCTCTCTCTCTCTCTGCCTCTCTCTGCCTCTTCAGAGATCTCTCAGAGACCACAGTGCGCTCTCTGCCATCAATAGGACTAAGGAATGTTCATGAACTCAGAGTTCAAAACACTTGGAGCCTGAAGAAGCTGCCGGTCCTCACAGCCTTCCTGCGGTTACAGAAAGCCTCACTGACCTTCCCAAGTCACTGCTGTGGAATCACACAGCTGACAAGATGGAGGGGGTGAGAAAGACAATAGCGTTTAAACCTGAAAGGACAACTTCACAACTTTTTTTTTTGCGGCTGTGCAGTCATATGTTACTGATGATCAATGAGGTCAATTCATGCAATGAATTCTGAAGTATCATTTTATCTGTCTGTCTGTCTATCTACCTATAATTGTAGTAACCATTTAAAGCTTGGTACGTGAAATTGTTTTGTTAAAAATAAGTGTTAAATAGCTCGCTATTCCATGTCTCTCCAGCTCTTTATTAAACAGGAAAATGCATTTTCAGGTTGAGATACCAATTTCATCCTATCAGGATATTGAAATCAGACAGGATACAGATTAAACAAGTGAAATTGGAATTGGAACACTATAAAAAAAAATGAAGCTGATAAGTGGGTACTCTCTCCTGATTGGCTGACATTGGCAACCCACCTGAAAATACATTTTCTGTTTATTAAAGAGCTGGAGATACAGGGAGACCCCTGTTGTCTGTCTGTCTGTCTGTCTGTCTGTCTGTCTGTCTGTCTGTCTGTCTGTCTGTCTGTCTATAATTGTAGTAACCATTTCAATTTCAGCTGCATCAGTGAATTATGGTGTAATATTTATTCCGTGGCTAACGTGCGTTACGTTATACTTTGCAGACACATTGAGGCGGTTCTTTGCAACGTGACCCAGGCTGCTGTGAAAGGAAAGAACACTTCCATGGTTTCATCTCAGAGTTCTGGAGGACATGAGATGAACCTCCGACTCCTCCATCTGAAACACAACACTGCTTCACAAACTACTGGCAGCCCACATGCCTATACATACCAAACCAACTACATGTTTCCATCAGGGTGTGCTAACGAGGCCTCATATTATGAGTTTCCTACAGACAATCCTGATGACAGTGTTGACTATTGGCTGTGCAGTGAGGTACAGTGGGATACTGATGGTGTTCTGTGCAGCCCCACGCCTGATGCCTTCAACCCATGTGAAGATGTGATGAGTCATGGCTTCCTGAGGGTCACCGTGTGGCTGGTTAGTAAGAAATATATGTATTTGTTTTAACGTGTTTTTCATTCAAATGCCTTTATTTAATACATGTATTTATTCATTTCATTATATATATTATTTCTATTTCCTTGTTGTTTTTGAACATTTCATTGTGAGGTTTATTATTTCATTTCTGGACCAATTAAGGGGCTTCTATAGCCTACATCAGACCGGCAACACATCACCACCAAAGCCGGGCCCCTTTTCGGGGGAATCATTGCCATGGTAGACCAATGAATGTGACCTAAATTAGCTCATATCATTTTCAAATCTCTATCCAATATTTGTTTTCATTGTATTGACTAAGTTAATAATAATAATAATAATAGATTTTATTTGTATTGCACTTTACATTTGAAACAAACCTCAAAGTACTACAGTACATAATAAACAGATAAAAATAAGAACCATTTGCATCATAATCAAAAAGTCTAAAGCAGGATTAAAACATGTTTAAAAACAATAATCCTGTACCTGGCCTGTAGACCCGTTCGCAACTTGGTGTGAGGGCAGTTTCTCACTTGAACTGAGTCAATGGGTACCTACTACCTAGACATGAAAAATCAAAGAGGTGCTCGTCCGCCATAGTGCCACGAATGGCGCAATGGCCAAATCAAATATGGCTGCCATCGGCTATGATGAAAATCCAACTTTTTTGTTTCTGAGTGTATATATACATGCAATACCTCCATTTCGACTAATTGTGGGGTGGGGAATTCATTTCTGATATTGTTATGACCATTTTGGGTGATTTTGACCTTGGAAGGTCATGGTCAAGGTCATTTTGCTATTCCGAAGACCTTGCCATAACTTGGCCACTGTTAGTACTAAAAACAGGTGCAATAAGTCTAATTCAACTAATTCTGACATGTATAATTCTCCCCATTGACCATGGGGAGAACTGGGTGAGAGATCACAAGAGTACACAGCTGCACTGTCTCTTCCAAATACTTGTGTATAACATTCACATTAGAGTGAAGCGAACACCATTGCATATGATGCTTGGCCATTCCCTTTATGCAAGAGATCGCAGCAAGAGCCTTCTCACAGCCTTCAACCGGATTGGTTCCTGTTCGAGCTACCAGACCATCAGACCTGCCCTGCCACCAGACATGTTGCTGCATCCTGAAAACAAGCAAGCAACATTACTCAACATGCCAACTGCCCGAAGTGTATCTGTAAAGAGAGAATTCTTGATTAGTTTGATTCGCTGTGGTGCACCAGCAGGAGACCCTCTTATATGGGCCGCTGTGCACACACTTGTCTCATCTACTGTGGTGCCGATAATGCGTGTTGGCTTCCTCCCTGTCATACCAAGACCCATCACTGAGCCTACTACCGTCAGGCATTGCCTCATCAACTTCCAGAGTGTTCGTAGACAACTAAATCGGGCATCAATTGCGATATGGTGCGATGAAGTTGTGTTCACCTCGGCTGTAGATATTTACCTGCACGAGACAGAATAGTTCAAGGATCTCTTCCTCTGCATGGGCCCTTTCCATTGGACTTGTGTTCTGCTCAGATGCCAGGGAAAATGGCTTTGAGGTTCCTGCCTGGATGACGCACTGGTTGAGTGTGCCGTGTTTGGACCTGGTGTGATAGAGTCAATGTTAAACGGCAGCCATTATGTCCGGGCTGATGCTGATTGTGGAGGATGTGTTTAGGTCACTCCAGTGGGAGTGACCTAAACAACTGCATAAACTACCTGCGTCATGGCTCATGGTATCTTGAACAAATCAAGGTGCTAGAGTTCACACAGCCTGAGCTCTACCGGCGCTTCTCTATATAGGCCAGTCGGTTTTTCAGGATCGCCATGGCTGGTTCTGTGCTGTAGGAGATGACATGGAGGTCGAGCAGACCATTCAGCGAGTGTCGAAGGGTCCTGGAGGTCCCTATGTAGTAGGAGCCACACACAATGCAAATGCTGTGGCAGAGTTCGAGCTGTTGTTTCACAAGATTGGGTCGATCACCAATGTCCTCAACCTTCTCACCAACAACCACACCATGAAACAGACAGAATGCCATCTCCAGCATGCACTGAGCACCACTCAGCTGCTGGACTTTGTGCTAGAGCGGCAGAACCCATACGCAATGACGGTCAATGTGCCCGTGCTACTGCACAATCTGCTCACAAAGCAGGCTGTTGACAGAAGGGTCGCTCCACGCTTGCCCAATTGTCTCACAAATGGGGAGCGTGTCTACTGTTCATGCAGGCAGGAGAGGTTAGTCGAGAAGACCAAGAAAATGAGCACAACCATATCAAACAGGAAGCTACCTCAGTTCAACGAGCAACCACAGAAGACACCAACAACCATTATGAAGGAGCAGAAGTTAGTCTCACCCAAAGACATGGCTGAGACGATAGGAGTATGGACATTGCTAAGGAGCGGGGCATGAACATCCGGCAGGTACTTACTCATGATGTTCTCCCAGCATCTGCCCTGTTTGATGGTGACCTTCCAGCTCATGTCAACAAGTCAAAACGTGTCAGTGAGATTGAGCCTGGACTTGACCTCACCCAAAGGAGTCCAAAGTCTACTCTTGCCACTCACGTTGCCGTAGACTTCATATCGAAGATGTGGCAGATGCCACTAGCACGATTCCCTACTTTAGGTGCTTACATCAACGCCATCATCAGCTCAACATCATCCCCATCTTGTGCTTGATTCCTACATTGAGAAGTCTCTAAAGGAAGGGGAGCGCATGCGGCGCACAGACTCAACAGGCATCGACATCATTGGCATGAACAGAGACACACCTATCCCTCAGCAACTTGACAAGTTCTGGGCATCTGAGGAGAACAAGTGTAATCTCCAGCTGTTATTCGGGATATGGTGTGCAATCAAGCCAGTCAAGCCTGTGGCAATGCTACCATCATTGTCAGCTCTGTTGTCTCTGATGATGAGGTGCTCCCAACAAAGGTGTCTTGTGGCGAAGAGATCCCTGACCTCTTGAACTGGATTGAAGAGGCTGACACCAGGCTGGTGGTGCATGTGGAGTGGGCTGTCATAGTCTCCAATGACACAGACACCTTTGCATTACTTTTATACTACACCCCATACTTCCAAGCACTGGGGATGAAGGAGATCTGGCAGCAGTATGGCACTGGTGAGAAGCAGCGCATGCTTCCACTGCATCAAGCAGTCTCTCGTCTTGGAGCACCACTAGCCAAGACAGTGATCAAGGCACATATCCTGACTGGAGAGGACCGCATGAGCAAGGTGGGGACCAAACATGCAGCTATGGCTTCTGACCCAGTGCAATATCTGACACATTTTGGAGAGGCAGACACCTTGACCAAACAAGACGCAGCATTGGCAGAGAAGTACTTGGTACGTGTCTGGCCAGGGGCCAGGTCACGTACAACAGCCAAGACATTTGATGACCTCAGGGTAGAAAATTATACTAGTGCCAGTGCTGGAATTGATGCTCTCCCTCCCACAAGTACAGTAGTGTGATCAGAGGACACATCGAAAGAGGTGCCTTTCTGGTGCATAGGGCTTGCCACCTGCTTTCGACAACCAAGGAACCCGAGGCAAGCCTAGCACCAATGGAACATGGGTGGGAGGAGCACTTTGGCACACTCCTGCCATCAAAGTGTCTGAAGGCCTTACCACCAAGTCTGCTCACAGTATACAAGTGTGCAGGCAAGTGTGACACTCGCCGATGTGGGTACCGTGTTGTTGGAGTTCCGTGCATCATATTCTGCCATGGAAAAATTGAAAATCCCTCCAGTAAAAATCCATCACACTAACCTGCATGCACACATATGGTGCACTTTGAGAGAATTTGTTATCTGATCTTGTGTTAGGATTTTATTTGGATGTCATTTTGTTGGTCTATATCACTTTATTTGCTCATTTCAACACCCAATTAGGTCAAATTAGGTCAATTAAGGTCAAAATCACCCAAAATGGTCATAACAGAAATGAATTCCCCACCCCACAATTAGTCAAAATGAAGGTATTGCATTTATACACTCAGAAACAAAAAAGTTGGATTTTCATCATAGCCGATGGCGGCCATATTTGATTTGGCCATTGCGCCATTCGTAGCACTATGGCGGACGAGCACCTCTTTGATTTTTCATGTCTAGGTACCCATTGACTCAGTTCAAGTGAGAAACTCCCCTCACACCAAGTTGCGAACGGGTCTACAGGCCAGGTACAGGATTACAAGTTTAAAAAGGAGAGACAGGGTTATTAAAACCGGCTTAAAAAGCTAACCAAATGCTTTGTTAAAATGGTAGGTTTTTAGTGCTCTCTTAAAAGTGTTCACAGACTGTGGAGCTCTGAGATGGTCTGGGAGTGAGTTCCACAGCCGGGGGGCAGCTGCATGGAAAGCTCGGTCTCCCATGGTGCGAAGGTTGGTGTGACGTTCTTTGAGTTTATTAGTGTTTCCGGAGCGGAGGCGGTTTGTGGTTCAATCAGTTCCTTGAGGTAGGGGGGGGCATTTCCATAGATGCATTGGTGAGTTAGCAGGGTGATTTTATATTCTGTCCGGGAGGAGATGGGAAGCCAGTGCAGTGATTTGAGAATGGGGGTGATGTGCTCGTATTTTCGCACTCTCGTCAGGATCCTAGCAGCGCTGTTCTGTATGTATTGGAGCTTTTGAAGGCTCTTGCTAGGGATCCCGACGAGAAGTGCATTACAGTAGTCCAACCTGGAGGAGACAAAGGCGTGGACCAACTTTTCGGCGTCAGGAAGAGTGAGGGTGGGGCGGAGTTTGGCTATGTTTCTAAGGTGGAAGAAGGATGTTTTGCAGAGGTGTTTGATGTGGGTCTCATAGTTGAGGCGGGGGTCCATTTTGACGCCCAGGTTGGTGACAACTGATGAGAGGGGAATGTCCTGGCCGGAGAAGGTGATGCTTGTTATGGGGGATGATTTAACTTGATGCGGGGTGCCGATGAGAATGGCCTCGGTTTTGGAGCTGTTGAGTTGAAGGAAGTTGTGTTTCATCCACGCCTTTATCTCCTCTAGGCAGATGGTGATTGTGGATGAAGGTGATGGTGACGGGGATGTCAGTGAGACTGCAGCGCGGGGGGGACAGGGGGGGTCCATTTTTATGTAGAGCTGTGTGTCATCAGCATAGCAATGGAAAGAAATTCCATGCCTGCTGATGACACGGCCGAGGGGGAGCATATACAGGGTGAATAGGGTGGGGCCAAGCACAGATCCTTGGGGGACACCACAAGTGACGCCAATGTCAGATGCAGTGAGGATGTCGTTGGTGACCCTGACCAGTGCTGTTTCGGTACTGTGAGCGGAGCGGAAACCAGACTGGAATTTTTCTGAGATGTTGTTGCTGTTGAGGTGGTGTTGCAGTTGGGTGGCGACTATTTTTTCCAACACCTTGGAGAGGAATGGTAGGTTTGATATGGGCCTGTAATTTGCGAGAACACCCGGGTCTAGGGTGGGTTTTTTGAGCAGAGGAGTGATAATGGCTGTTTTTAAAGCTGATGGAATGTGGCCGGACTGTAAGGAATGGTTTATTGCATTGGTGATCAGGGGGCTTATGGCGTGGATGTGTAATTTGACCAGGGCTGTGGGAAAGGGGTCCAGGGTGCATGTGGAGGGCTTCATCCGGCTGATAGTGTCCTCAACCTCTTGCTGCGTGGTGGGGGAAAAGCAGCAGAGAGGCTGGGAGGCCCCAGACTGTGGGATGGCAGTTGGAGCAGATGGAGTGGGGGGGCTGGAGAGGGAGGAACGGATAGTGTCAACTTTGGTTCTGAAGAAGACCATGAAGTCGTTGCACTGTTCTGCAGTGATGGCTCTGTTTGAAGGGGGTTGAGGTTTTAGGAAGTGATTTATGGTTGAGAAAACCTGTTTTGAGTTGCCGGGACTGTTATTGATGATGTTTGAGTAGAAGTTGGACTGAGCGTCTCTGAGGGACTTAGTGTAGGCCTTTTGGTGTTCCCTGTAAGCCATTTTGTGAACCGTGAGCCCTGAGGTCATGAGCCGCCGTTCCAGGACACGCCCAGCAGCCTTCATTTTCCGCAGCTCGCTGGTGAACCATGGAGCTGAACGTGTGAATGTGACTGTTCTTGATTTTATTGGGGCGTGTATGTCAAGGAGACTGCTCAGGGATTGGTTGTAGTAGTCCACCGATTCATTTGCTGATGAATGGGTTGCAGAGGCGAGATGATGGAGGTCCAAGGTCAAGGTGTCCGGGTTGATGTGTTTGAAGTTTCTGAAGTGGATTTGACGCTTGGGTTTGGTGTGGGAGGGTGGAAATGGCAGTTCCATGGAAATGACCTTGTGGTCGGACACGCCCATTTCATAAACTAGTATGTTACTAACCGGGGCTGAGTCAGTGATGACTAGATCTAATGTGTGCCCCTTTGAGTGTGTGGGCACATGGATGTGTTGTGAGAGATTAAGGCAGTCCAGTAGTTGTAAAAACTCAGATGCAAAAGGGCAGGAAGGGTTGTCTACGTGGATATTTACGTCACCGAGAATTACGATGTTGGGGGATGTAGTGCAGAGTGATGTGAGGAGGTCATGTATTTCTGAAATGAAAACTGAATTTGGTTTCAGTTTGGGTGGGCGGTAAATAAGTAGTATGGTGAGATTGAAAGGTGGTTTACATTTGACTGCGAGGCATTCAAATGAGGATGGTCGGGGGAGGGGGAGAGATGTTAGTTCCAGCTCATTTTTGTGGAAAATGGCTAAGATACCACCCACCCGACCAGTGCTGCGTGCTTTTTGAATATAGCTATAGCCGGGAGGACAGGCTTTATTCAAAGTTGAATAAACCTCAAGTTGATATATTCTTGTTTCAATGAGTAGATTTTAAGAACGAGAGCTTTGTTTAAACAAAAGCTAATTCTCCAACTTAAGTCATGGAAAATTATATCAAATGATATACTGTACGCTAATTTAGGTCTGATAGAGCTTTCCTTATCACCCACACAAAGTACCAGACACTTTCATAAAGGCGACAAAGAAAAGCAGACTCGAAGACAGGCAGCCATTGGTTATAACGATTACATTATATCTTTAGTCAGACATGAGAGACATGGGAAGGTTACAGTATCACAGGTGTTAACGCATCATCGGTCGGGTCTCTCTCAATGAGAACAGAGAAAGCACTGGATTTTAACAGCATCCGTTAACATAAACATATGACATCATGGAAGACAGATCGAGCGTCCAGCCGTCGGAGGTGTAATCCTGCCATTGGTGGAGAGTGATGATGCTAGTTGTCGTCAGATGAAGATGATGAAGATGAGGATGGTAGATGATGAAGATGATGATGATGGTCTGACAGTTTATCTTTGGTCAAACAGCGTCCAAATGTCTCAAACAACACGTTGACCTCGGCTCTGACCGGAGCCGGTCACTGGTCAGTGGTCACTGCGTGGCACTGAAAAGAATTGTTATCGTAGAGAAGAACACCGAGATGTATTGTTCTGAAAATAGTCCAAGATTAACCTCCTAGTGTTATGGTTAACATACCAGGCTGGACCCATCAGAGCAAAACAAAGTTAGTGGGACTCTAAGGAGAGAGTGTTCTCAAATCTCAAACAGACCAGCTCAGCGGCCTTGCACAGAGAGAAGTAGAATAGGAGAAATAGAAGCATATTATATCAGAGATGACATTTTAAGCAGGTTTCTGACACTAGACAAATTATGATCAACAAGATTAACTCTATCAAGGTCACATTTCATAGGCTGTGGGGAGGATGCCCCCCACTAAGGGGTGTGTGGTTTTGATGGTTGCCGGTCTAATGTATAGGGCATGGGTTTTCAACAGGGGGTCCGGGAACCCTACGGGGTCCTCAGAGTTACAGCAGGGGGGGGGGGGGGGGGGGGGGGTCTTTGTGATAGTGTGGTAAAACGTGCATATAAGTTTAGCTGTTAAAACTCTGAGTATCCTGGATAAAGAATTGGAAGACAATCCGTCAAAAATAAGGTCTTTAAAATGTCCCTTTATTTGTCAAGACAATCAAAGTGTGGGACATTTGCCAAAAATAGCAGATATACAAGCTCACAACGTGATGCGTTGTGAGCATCTAGATCGGCCAGGTTTGATATTGAGGGAGAAAAAGAACATACCACGTACAGCCAAAGGGCAAGTTCGTATTGAGTGTTTAAGTGGTTAAAAGTCAGAAAATACACATCAACATGAATTAATTATTATTTGAACATATTAATAGAAAATATAATGTGAAAACAAAGCAAGAAAAACATTAATTTACACATTCAAACAAGTCCACAAATCTATGAAATCTATGAAAAAATTTAATCTGCAACACAATTATATACAATATGTAGTGGGGGTCCGTGCTTCATCTCTGTCTCAGCTAAGGGGTCCTTGGCCTGAAAAAACATTGAAGACCCCTCGTATAGGGTATATATGATGTATTTCTTTTGTTGGGCTTCCATAGGTTAGCCTGTTAGCCATCATGGCTAACCTCCTGGTGATGTGCATGGTGTTGGCCAGTGGTCGCAGGCTGTCCATCAGTGGTTTCCTCAGGCTTCACCTGGCATTGGCAGACCTCTGCATGGGAGTCTACCTACTGCTGCTGGCGGCCGTCGACCTGCGCACACGCTCCAGCTACCACCTCCACGCCATCGCCTGGCAGACGGGCGCCGGCTGTGGCCTGGCGGGGGCGCTGTCCGTCTTCTCCAGCGAGCTGTCGGTGTTCACGCTGACGGCCATCACCTTCCACGTAACACTTTACGTCTATACATCTACGTATCTATGTATATCATGTCTAATATAATCATACATATAGTACATTTAATTGTTACAGTATGATTGGAAAACCAGTCAGATTGAAATAGGCCGGGGCACTCGTTTTTTCCGGCACGAGACGGGCTAAACCGCTAAATTGACGAGACTCCTCGGGGTCCCCGTCCCGTCACGGGTCCCTGGGCCGGAGGAGGAGGACACCCCGGTCCAAGAGGACGCCCCGGGCTCAAGGCCGGGTGCCGCAGACGGGGCCTACCTGTAGCTGTACCGCCGGGACCCCAGTTAGCCACTTAGCTTTAGCGCCTAGTAGTAGTAACTACGGTTTTACCCTCATGGCATCCGTAGGTCGAATATTCATATGGGTTCCTGATCTGGACACTCCCTCTGCGCATCTAAACCCATCACAGCAATTGGTCGGCGGGATATACGGCGAGATATACATCGCCCCTCACTGGCTCTCTGTCACCAGTCACTACTTCCCAACCCGACCGCACAGAAGCCAGAGAGGGAGCGAGAGACAGCTGACAGTCTATCTGCTGCGAAGCCCATTTCCCAGCAGATCTATAAGATCACAATGTGTCGCACCGTGACGCTTTGTGAGCTTGTATATCGGCTATTTTCAAATAGCCAGAGCTTAAATAGGGCTGAAGTGATTACTGTATGTTTAATTTGTAATAATAAATAATTTAAAAAACATTAAAGTTTTCAAATAGTACCTCCAAATATGGGCATAAAGGGGACACAGGTAGACAGACTAAGCCCCCAGGACCCAGTGGTTGCAATTGAAGCGCATTGGACATGCTGGCCATTCAAAGGTACTGCAGCTCAAAACGGCTGGGGCCACTACATGAACGAGACAAAAACGGTTTTGACCAATGGGCTCGACTCACAAGCTTGCACACGAGCTTGCGCACGGGGCAGCGCACGAGGTGACGCAAACCGCGTCACAGAAGCCACAAATAGGCCTCACCCATCACATTTCACAACCCGAAAGAAGGGGTGATTTCGCCTCATGCGCTGGGTGAGCAATTCAATGCAAGTGGATGGGAGAGGATTTCCGGTGCCCTCTCTATTATTTTTAACTCTATGAGACAGACAGATTCAGAGATCTCCATATGGGCACAAAAAGGACACAGACAGACGGGTACACAGTCATAGTCTATGTACCCGTCATAGTGCCCGACACTATGACTTAGACATATTGGTTGGATCGGCGGTGCGACGAAGGTGTAAGGGCCGCGTAGCAGCCCGAACTAGACTGTGATCCAAACCTCTCTATTAGCCAGGGCTGTTAGTGACCCGATCGTTCACTTTGTGATACAAGCGCCAAATTTTCCACAAAGTTTCTTCTGGACCTACTTTTTCACAAAAGCCCGTTAGCCAAGCAAAAAACCCAATATGGCTGCCATTTTCCAAAATGGCTGCCGGCGAAAGACATGCTATGTGTTTTTTGACCTGGATTGTGATTGGATAATCCAATTTGGATTATTTTGGCATCAGAATATAGTTTTGACTCCCCCCCACCCCCTCCCCCCGTTAGCCACCCAAAAAAAAAAAATATGGCTGCCATTTTCCAAAATGGCTGCCAGTGAAAGACATTTTATGTGTTTTTTTGACCTGGTTTGAAATTATTTTGGGATCAGAATATAGTTTTGACTCCCCCCCGCCCCCTCCCCCCGTTAGCCAAGCAAAAAAAAAAACAGTATGGCTGCCATTTTCCAAAATGGCTGCTGGCAAAAGACCAAAAGACATGCTATGTGGTTTTTGACCTGGATTGTGATTGGATAATCCAATTTGGATTATTTTGGCATCAGAATATAGTTTTGACTTCCCCCCACCCTTCCCCGCGTCAGCCACCCAAAAAAACCAATATGGCTGCCATTTTCCAAAATGGCTGCCAGTGAAAGACATTTTATGTGTTTTTTTTACCTGGATGGAAATTATTTTGGCATCAGAATATAGTTTTGACTCCCCCCCTCCCCCCTCCCCCATTAGCTAAGCAAAAAAAAAACAATATGGCTGCCATTTTCCAAAATGACTGCCTGCGAAAAACATTGTATGTGTTTTTTTTTACCTGGATTGAAATTATTTTGCCATCAGAATATAGTTTTCACTCCCCCCCGCCCCCTCCCCCCGTTAGCCACGTAAAAAAATATATATGACTGCCATTTTCCAAAATGGCTACCGGCGACAAACTAACACATTATAAAACAGTACTGTTCTGTTATTGTACAGCACAGTACTGTGCTGTGCTGTGCTGTGCTGTGCTGTGCTGTATTGCTACTGTACAGCACTGTACTGTACTGTACTGTACTGTACTGTATTGTTATTGAACAGCACTGTACTGTACTGTACTGTACTGTACTGTACTGTACTGTACTGTACTGTATTGTTATTGAACAGCACTGTACTGTACTGTACTGTACTGTACTGTACTGTACTGTACTGTACGGTATTGTTATTTAACAGCACTGTACTGTACTGTACTCTACTGTACTGTACTGTATTGTTGTTGGTTACCAGTTCACGATTTAGTGAACAATCTAGGCCCTGAAAAATCCATTGGCATCCTTTTCTTTCACAGCCATATTGGATTTTTTTGCGTGGCTAACTGGCTTTTCTGCAAAAGTAGGTCCTAGGCATTGTTCATGCCAAATTTGGCGCTTGTATCACAAAGTGAACAATTGTAACATAAAAATGGACTTAACAGCCCTGACTATATCCGGGCACAGCTAGGCAGCCTGTCAAACAATGACTACAGCTCGAAATCTAGGTGTATGGTTCGACTCTGATTTGTCCTTTGATGGGCAAGTGTCTAAGGTAGTATAGTACTGCTTCGTCCAGTTGAGAAACATCTCTAAAATCAAATCATTCCTCACATTCACAGACCTAGAAAAGGTAATTCATGTCTTCATCACCTCACCAAGACTAGGAGGTGTGACCACATTACACCAGTCCTGGCCTCCCTTCACTGGCTGCCAGTGGAGCTTTAGAATTGATTTTAAGATCTTACTGACAACTTTTAAAGCCCTGCGAGGTCTGGCCCCCACTTACATTGTAGACATGCTGGAACCGTATGAACCTCTGCGCCAATTTATTAGAGCCATATGCTACTGTATATCTGTGTACCACCGCCCAGCCCTGTGGTCGACCATCGGGAGGTCCATGGCTGCCTGTAGGAGCGTTGTTGCAACATGATGTAATTAATTATTTGGGAGCAGCCGGTGTGTACCAATAGTATAAATATTTTAAATGTCTTTCAAGTTGCTTATTGTGAACACAATAGGCTACAAATTAATTTAAAAATGTATTTGGATAAAATTAAAAAAAATGAAGGAAAGCCAGCCCAATGTGGCTTATAATAATCAGACCAGGCAACAGTGAAGACAGGGAGATAGGCTAGAGCACATATTGGATCGGGGATGACGGCTAGCGCAGTCTTCTCTTAAAGGCAATGGCTTCTGGCACGGTGATTGGTTTTATCAATGTAACGCCAAAACCACACCTATGCATTATGTAAGGGGTAGCTCACGCTTTCACTGGATGTGATGTCGTGTCAGCCTTTCGTGGGAAAAGGCAAAAAGACAGCATGGCAAACCCGGCAAGTGTGGCCTGAAGTGTCTCATGTCTTCCAGAAGCTCAGTCAATACCCACCAGTAACAGTGCATGACAAGAACAGCACTGCTGATGGGGTTGATGATGCAAGATTTTACCTATTAGCAGAGGTCCTATGATGCCATTCCACCTACAAGGGAATTTCTTGCACATCATGTGAAGCATGCCAATTATCAAGTTGCCCGTGTCTGAAGCCAGGTAACTGTATGTCAAATGCATACAGAGAGCCCTGCCAGCTGGGGATGGCGAGCAGAAGATGATATTTGGCAAGTAGTGTGGATGACACTCTACCAATTGCCCAGATTTGTGAACAACTGACAAAATGCCGGTGCAAGACTGAATGTCGTGGTATAGACCAATTATTTGTTTACTAACATTGAGCCTGGACGCACAGGTGATTGTTTCACGCAATCAATTCCCAACCTGTTTCGGGGTGCACTGGTTTCAGCACACCCCAACCCCCTCTTGTGTGTGTTGGCTAGTGAGACGCGTCCTAACGAGACCTGATATAATGGGTTTCGTTGCGCGCATACTGGCTGCACGCAGCCAGTATGACGTCGTCTGTTAAGGGGTCTATATGCAGTGCTACGGCTTTGGCCTTCAGTGCACACAGCTGAGTGCCAGCAAATGTGACGATTAGAACCATTTGTGATCGAGGGGGGGGGGGGTAAAAACTCATATGTAGATACCAAAATAATCAAAATCCTATCACAATCCAGGTAAAAATACACATAAAATGTCTTTCCCCAGCAGCCATTTTGGAAAGTGGCAGCCATATTGTTTTTTTTTTTTTGCGTTGCTAACGGGGGAGGGGGCGGGGGGGAGTCAAAACTATATTCTGATGCCAAAATAATCTAAATTGGATAATCCAATCACAGGTAAAAATACACATAAAATGCCTTTTGCCTGAAGCCATTTTGGAAAATGGCAGCCATATTGGTTTTCTTTTCACGTGGCTAACGGGGGGAGGGGGCGGGGGAGTCAAAACTATATGTTGATACCAAAATAATCAAAATCCAATCACAATCCAGGTCAAAACACACATAAAATGTCTTTCGCCAGCAGCCATTTTGGAAAATGGCAGCCATATTGGATTTTTTTTGCGTGGCTAACGGGCTTTTCTGCAAAAGTAGGTCCTAGGCATTGTTCATGCCAAATTTGGCGCTTGTATCACAGAGTGAACAATTGTAACATAAAAATGGATTTAACAGCCCTGACTATATCCAGGCACAGGTAGGCAGCCTGTCAAACAATGACTACAGCTCGAAATCTAGGTGTATGGTTCGACTCTGACTTGTCCTTTGATGGGCAAGTGTCTAAGGTAGTATAGAACTGCTTCGTCCAGTTGAGAAACATCTCTAAAATCAAATCATTCCTCACATTCACAGACCTAGAAAAGGTAATTCATGTCTTCATCACCTCACCAAGACTAGGAGGTGCGACCACATTACACCAGTCCTGGCCTCCCTTCACTGGCTGCCAGTGGAGCTTTAGAATTGATTTTAAGATCTTACTGACAACTTTTAAAGCCCTGCGAGGTCTGGCCCCCACTTACACTGTAGACATGCTGGAACCGTATGAACCTCTGCGCAACCTTAGATCTTCAGGTAGCAGTCTCCTGACTCCTTTTCAATCGCGCCTCCGCCGCCTCGTCACTATGGGTGATCGGGCACCTAGGGCCCTATTCCGTGGCACCTCCGCCAGCGTAAATCCTACCCTAAACCTGTTAAATACGGAAAATGGAGCTGCACTGCCCCAATATGTTATTCTAGCACCCGCTCTACCCGTCACCCATTATGCCGACACCGTTATTTGCACGTGGGTGCGTGCCCGTGGGCGTGTTGTTGCTATATCCCCCACGCTGCCATTCTGCAGACACACATGGGTACGGTTTTGGGGGGGGGGGGGGATAGTGGAATCTAAAAGCACCCGCCAAGTGCACGCAGACACTGCAATGGCTTTGTGCGTTGGACCATGAGCCGTGTTGCCAGCCTTGGCTAGAAATAAGCAACCACAGGTCTATGAAAACAAAAAGAAGCGACTATAATATATAGGCCACATGAGCACTTCAAACTAGCTTGCATAGCCCCTAAATATTTCAGCCTAGCTCGACTAATAATTGGCAAATTAGGGCCAGACCAGCCCGTCAGTCAGTTTTCTAAAGAAGGCTTTTTTCTCATTAAATCTTGGTAATTCGTTAACAGGAGTCATTCTACCCTATTTCCAACAGTCTACATTGTATTTAAATAAAGCATGGAGCAAATAGGCTATATAAATAAATACACTGGCCCTATAACCATTTTAAAAAATGATATTCGGTTATTCTATGAAATATATTTTAAATTGAGATATTTTCGTTTTTTACATATTGCTGTCATGTCTTAATAAAATCATGCTTTTAACAAGCAAAATAAGCAGTACAAAATATGGTTAAGTAAGATAAGTTTGGATTACTTTGTTTGATGGGAAAGAGTTGCATGGAGAAATCACATCCAATGTTACCTCGTACTGCCCGCTGCCTGCTCTTGTCATTTGAAGAAATAATCCAATTTGTCTGAAGATCCATTCTATATGTCATGTTGGTTTAAACTTTAAAGAGTGCTGCGCAGTGACAGAAAACAGCTGGCTGATTGATTGATTTGACCTACTTTTGCGCTATGGTGATTATTAGCTGCTTAGCAGCTTGTAAGAATAGTATTAAATATTTTAAATGGCTTTCATATACTCTTGGGGATCTGAATATGACAGGTTGCTTATTGTGGACACAATACGCTACAAATGAATTAATATATGAATTTATTTGGATTTAAAAAAAACGTCGACCCGGCCCAGCTGGTGCCGACGGGCCGGGTTGGGTCCCGTTGGGTTTGGGCTAAAATCTTAAGCACTTAGGCCTACATTTTTTATAAGATGATCGGATCATCTAGTGTGATTTTCATTTTGGCTGCTGTCTCGTTAAACCCATGCTGGAGGTGAATATTATATTATATTATTATATTATTATTATATCTGCACGTAAACGCTACGTTCATGTTTACTGCATTAAAGGTTCTCAATCTTTTCAGGAAAACGACCCCCCAAAATAACCATATTTGAACTGGGGACCCCCCCATTTTGTTTGACTCGGTTCCACAGATAAATATTGTGAAAATAGCAGATCTACAAGCTCGCCAGGCATTGGGAGCTCCATTGTGGTCTCGACCCAGAGGTTGAGAACCACTGCATTAAAAGCTCCAAGCAAGTTACATGTCTAGTATGTTGTTGACCACGTAATGTAATGTTTTTGGTTTAGTAATAGGCTATACTCCGTGGCGCGTGCACGCCTCATGCGCCTCATTGTTTATGATGCCCAAAATAACAGATCTGTAAGCTGTCGACACGACATGACGCAGTGCGTTGATATCTTGTATGTCTGTTATTTTGGGTAGGTAGGCAACGCATACGCATCGCAGCAATGTATCTTGGTTTGAGAGGCTATGATTGATGTAAACTTAAAGTGTAGCTCTGTTCGGGATTACTGAACAAAGGTGGATGATGAAAGATAACGGGGACAATATGGATGTAAGTTAACTTTAACTGCGTCACTTCAGAGGAAACTATGGAGCTACTTTACACACCCCTGGAATCCATTAGAATGGTGGAAATAGAACAATAACAGCCAACGTGAGTACATATTGACCTTTCCTAAAACTGACCAATTTATTAGAGCCATATGCTACTGTATGTCTGTGTACCACCGCCCAGCCCTGTGGTCGACCATCGGGAGGTCCATGGCTGCCTGTAGGAGCGTTGTTGCAACATGATGTAATTAATTATTTGGGAGCAGCCGGTGTGTACCAATAGTATAAATATTTTAAAATGTCTTTCAAGTTGCTTATTGTGAACACAATAGGCTACAAATTAATATAAAAATGTATTTGGATAAAATTAAAAAAATGAAGGAAAGCCAGCCCAATGTGGCTTATAATAATCAGACCAGGGAGACAGGGAGATAGGCTAGAGCACATATTGGATTGGGGATGACGGCTAGCGCAGTCTTCTCTTAAAGGCAATGGCTTCTGGCACGGTGATTGGTTTTATCAATGTAACGCCAAAACCACACCTATGCATAATGTAAGGGGTAGCTCAGGTGTTTGGCGGGTGAGGGAGGTGGCAGAGAATACCGAATTTTGCGGGGGAACGCCTCTTGCCTAGTCCTAAATCAGTAATTAGCGGTTTAAGCAAACTCGCCCCTGAATAGAGCGGCTAGTCTCTGGAACTCAATGGCATCTTTTAAATCACTTCTGAAAACCTACCACTATACCAAGACTTTCTCTTAGATCAGTTGTTTATTGTTTTTATTGTTATAGTTTTTGTTTATTGCTGTAATGATTTTATTGTTGTTTATCTTACCATCTGTTTTTAAGCTGAATTGCTTCAGCGTAAACACAGAAAAAATAAGTTGAATCATTTTTGGTGTATTGTATTTTATTGTCACTGTAAAGCACTTTGTAAACACGTTTCGAAGTGCTTTATAAGTGTATTATTATTATTATTAAGGTTTCGAGGCCTATCAGGCTCGAAGCCTTATTACGTCTCTACACTTTCCCTATTCTTCCGCCGTTTTTGGCAGTTCTGGCCTAACCGCGTGGTCACTTTTTACGAAACTCAGCAATATGGTAGAGGTCTATGCCAAACGGCAAAGGCCCGAAACTCACAACCATTGGCCAAAGGGTGGCGCTGTAGCACTCAATTGAAAATGCCAACTTTGAACAGGTACAACTCATGCCCTGTTTGACCCACAGCCATGACACTTCGATAGACACATGCGTCTCCTCATGCCTAACAACTTTCACACTCTGACTTTTGACCTCTGACCTTTAGATCTCCCACCATTTCGAATTATATGAAAAGCAGTTAAAATCAAACTCCTCCTGGGATTTTTGAGCAATCTGCACAAAACTTTTTACACATGACCTTTGGACCTATACCGACAGACGTGAGCAAGCGGATTTTCCATAAGTGAAAACGTTAAGCTTTTATGAGCCAATGAAAATTGCAGTTTTATGAAGATTATTCGTCTGCCCCTAACACATACATACAGACATTTGTTTGACACTTTGCAATATTGTAGAGGGTCATTCCAAGTATCACTGAAACCAATCTTACTCCAATTGGTCAAAGGGGGGTGCTATAGCAATTTTTTGAAAATGCAAACTTTAAACAGGCAAAAGTCATGCCTCGTTTGGCCAACAGCCGTGAAACTTGCTTACACATGTGCCTTTACTCATGAGAAACATATCTATCACTTTGACCAGTAAGCTCCGCCCTTAGATTTTACGTCATATTGAGCAGTTTGAAAAACATTTAAACCCAGGATTTCTGAGCAATTTGCGTGAAACTGTGTCAAATGTGTGAGCTCCTTTTTCACCAGTTCAGGTCTGTTGGTCCAAAGGCTTAGGCCACATCCACACAGAGATGTTTTTAGGTGAATCCGCATAAGTTTGTAATCGTTTTGGCGTTTCGTCCACACGGAGACAGCGTTTTAGGTCCGCAATACGCTTCTTTTTGAAAACGGGTCCCAGAGTGGATTTTTCTGAAAACGCCGTTTCTGCGTCTCCGTGTGTACACCTAAAGACGCATCTTTCCTGAAACAATGACGCCATAGCTCCACCTCTCGTTTAACCCGTATGCGCCAAGCCCCCCCCCCCCCCCCCCTGCATGCGCCGCTCCCGCTACAACTATGTACGGGCCCGCATAAGTACCCGTTTATTCCGTATTGTTCAATAAAAGGTGTTTTAATCCGATTGGTGGGCATTGTCTCCGAATTTTCTCCATTTGCTTTCATTTACGCGACCCTATCGGTTGGGAGGTGTATTAGATTTTGATACATTATAACTCTATGAGAAAATGGCCGCCGATCGGATTAAAATGCTTTTTTTTATTGAACAATACGGAATATACGGGTACTTATACCCACCTGAAGTGAATTGTAACATCCATGGCCATGAGGTAAGCACTTTATATTTGAAATCTGAACGTTTATGTAGATTTACGGGTTATAAATGAAGAAAGTGCAAACACCATGTTGAGTTCAGCCAGGACGCTCCCGTGACGACGCTCGCAATATGCCATGCCCCAAGGAGAAGGATAGGACCAGCGCATCTATTATTATGGGTCAAATTCAGTGGTGGAAGAACTTGTACTCGGATATTTTACTTAAGTAAAAGTTGTAATACCACAATATGAAAATACTCTGTTACAAGTAAAAGGCCTGTGCTGAAAATGTTACTTCAATCAAATTAAAGGTACAAACGTATTCGCATCAAAATATACTTAAAGTACCAAAAGTAAAAGTACTACATTGTTTGAAAATAACTGATCGACAAGCTTACATTGCGTTGCAATGCACGCTGTGAGCTTGTAGATCCAAG